>NW_027141350.1:7500-348745 GCF_036365525.1 Heterodontus francisci
GGGGATGAGGGGAGGGGGATGAGGGGAGGGGGAGGGGGATGAGGGGAGGGGGAGGGATGAGGGGAGGGGGAGGATGGATGAGGGGAGGGGGAGGAGGGGAGGGGGAGGAGGGGAGGGGGAGGGATGAGGGGAGGGGGAGGATGGATGAGGGGAGGGGGAGGAGGGGAGGATGGATGAGGGGAGGGGGAGGAGGGGAGGGGGAGGAGGGGAGGGGGAGGAGGGGAGGGGAGGGGGAGGAGGAGGGTGGAGGGATGAGTGGGGGATGGGGGAGGTGGAGGGATGAGTGGGGGATGGGGGAGGTGGAGGGATGAGTGGGGGATGGGGGAGGGGAGGTGGAGTGGGGGAGGTGGAGTGGGGGGATGGGGAGGGGGGGATGGGGGATGGAGTAGTGTGGGATGGGGAGGGGGGATGGGGGATGGGGTGGGGTGAAGGGGGGGAGGGGGGATAGGGGAGGGGGGATGGGGGAGGGGAGGAGGGGAAGGCGAGGGGGGAGGGGTGGGGGAGGGGGAGGGATGAGGGGTGGGGGAGGGATGAGGGATGAGGGGTGGGGGAGGGGAGGGATGAGGGGTGGGGGAGGGGAGGGATGAGGGGAGGAATGAGGGGAGGGATGAGGGGAGGAATGAGGGGAGGGATGAGGGGAGGAATGAGGGGAGGGGAGAGGGGGATGGGGGAGGGTGGAGGGATGAGGGGGGATGGGGTGGGGAGGGATGAGGGGTGAGGGTGAGGGGAGGGATGAGGGGTGGGGTGGAGGGGAGGGGAGGGATGAGGGGTGGGGTGGAGGGGAGGGGAGGGATGAGTGGTGGGGTGTAGGGGAGGGATGAGGGGTAGGGGGAGGGGAGGGATGAGGGGTAGGGGGAGGGGAGGGATGAGGGGGTGGTGGAGGGGAGGGATGAGGGGAGGGATGAGGGGAGGAATGAGGGGAGGGTGGAGGGATGAGGGGGGAGGGGAGGGGAGGGATGAGGGGGGAGGGGAGGGGAGGGATGAGGGGGGAGGGGAGGGGAGGGATGAGGGGTGGGGGGGGAGGGGGAGCGGAGGGGAGGGATGAGGGGTGGGGGTAGGGGAGGGGTAGGGGAGGGATGAGGGGTGGGGGAGGGGAGGGATGAGGGGAGGGGAGAGGGGGATGGGGGAGGGTGGAGGGATGAGGGGGGAGGGGGAGGGGAGGGATGAGGGGAGGAATGAGGGGAGGAATGAGGGGAGGGTGGAGGGATGAGGGGTGGGGGTAGGGGAGGGGTAGGGGAGGGGAGGGATGAGGGGTGGGGGAGGGGAGGGATGAGGGGAGGAATGAGGGGAGGGGAGAGGGGGATGGGGGAGGGTGGAGGGATGAGGGGGGGAGGGGGAGGGGAGGGATGAGGGGTGGGGGGTAGGGGAGGGGTAGGGGGAGGGGAGGGATGAGGGGTGGGGGGTAGGGGAGGGGTAGGGGGAGGGGAGGGATGAGGGGTGGGGGGTAGGGGAGGGTGAAGGTAATTCTCAGTATCTGTCCACCTGCCCAGTTGCCGGCAGTTCCAATGCCCGGACTCTGTTCCCCCTCCTGCATCTGTCATGGGCTTTCCGAGGATCCTGTCCTCCTGAGCTGAGCTGAGCTGAGCTGAGCTGTGATCCACACAAACACCCCGGACTGGAGAGACAGCAGAAGCAATTCTCTCACCTCCTGCCTTCTTCATTTGTCCCGATTTTATTCAATGCGCAGAGATTCTCCGATGCTGCTCCTCGCACCGTGCTTTCATTGCCTGCCGACTGCTGCATCTGCCTGTGGCCGCACTCAGCCGCCTCCTCCCCGCCTCCGCCTCCTCCCTCACACACTCGCTGCGGATCTCTCTCTCTCTCTCTCTCTCTCTAACTCGGGTTTGGGTCGTGGAATCGCAGCCAGTTCCAGATCTGCTGGATGTTGGAAGATTGCAGTTTCACAATCCGATTTAGACTGCCCCTGCTGGCAACAGGCAACCTGAGTCAGAGAGGCAGAAGGAGGGAAAGAGAGAAGGTGAGAAAGAAAGAAAGCGACAGAGAGAAGGCACTTGATAAAATCCCTCAATAAAAAATGGAATTGAAAGCAAATTTTTGACCTGGTTATGAAATTGGCCATGTGGCAGGAGACATTAGGGAAAATGGAAACCATTTTAACGGAAGGTCACAGAGCTGAAACATGAACTCTGTTTCTCTCTCCGCAGAAGCTGCCTGACCTGCTGAGTATTTCCACATTTTCTGTTTTTATTTCAGCTATGCAAAGCCCTGGTGAAACCACACCTGGTGGGGATCAGTTCTGGGCACCATACCTTGGGAAGGATAATGGTCTCAGAGGGAATGCAGTGTCAATTTACCAAAATGATACCCAGACTTTAAGGGTTAAATTACAGGACAGGTTAAGCAAGGTGTGATGAGGACACAAAGACTATGCAAAGAGATATAGACAGGTTAAGTGAGTGGGCAAAAATTTGTCAGGTGGAGTATAATGTGAGGAAAAGGGAGGTTGTCCACTTTGGCAGGAAGAATAGAAAAGCAGAATATTAGCTGAAAGAGATGTTATTTATTTTAGAGAAACAGTTAGCGACGTCCAGGCCGGTCATCCTAGGCGGTGACTTCAACTGCATCATCGATGCGGCTGGACGATCCGGCAGTGACGACAGCAAACTGGACGCTACGTCCAGATTCCTAATAGAAACAGTTAAGGATGCCAAACTGCACGACGTCTTCAGCAAACCTGCAGACGGAGCACAGCGCAGATACACATGGTCAGGATCGGACGGGTCTGCCCGTTCCAGGATTGACTTCCTGTTTGTGTCCCGTGCTGTCACGGTCGGATCCACCGGCGTCAAGCCGGTGTTCTTCTCCGACCACTGCCTCTTACTGGCCGACTGTCACTTACAGGATGACCAGCGGGTTGGCAGAGGGACGTGGAAGCTCAATGCGACACTGCTGACCCCAGAGAACGTTGAGGAACTCAAAGGGGATTACAAAGGTTGGAGGACCGTGAAACCCCTCTTTGAGTCTCCAGTTCACTGGTGGGAAGCGATCAAGGAGAACATCAAGAGGTTCTTTATCCACAAAGGTGTTCAGAAGGCGAGAGAGAGACAGAGGGAACTGTCCCGACTCCAGAAAATTATGCAAAATCTACTCCGGTTGCAGTCAATGGGGGTCGAGGTCAAGGAGGACCTCCAAGAGGTGAAGAGCCAGCAGGCCTCGCTCTTTGCCAAGGAGGCCTCCAAGATCATCTTCCGGTCCAGAGTCCGCTCCATCGAGCAGGATGAGACGTGCTCGCGTTACTTCTTCCAAAAGGTACACAGAGAGAGCTCTGTTATCAGCAGCCTGAAGGAAGAAGATGGCTCGGTGACGTCTTCGCAGTCCGACATACTAAGGATCAGCAAATCCTTTTATGCCGGGCTGGATGACGCGAAGCCCACAGACAGCAGAGCCTCCCAGTCCTTCCTGTCATCTATCACAGAGGTCTTAGATGACAGCACGAGGGAGAGACTGGACAAGCCGCTAACTCTGGACGAGCTGACAAAGGCCGTCGAGTCCTTCGAGATGAGTAAAACTCCCGGGAGCGACGGCTTACCGGTCGAGTTGTACTCGGCCCTGTGGGACTGGGTCAGCCTGGACCTGCTGGAAGTATACGACAGTATGCTCCTGGCCGGCAGCATGTCAGAATCCATGAGGAAAGGCATCATCACCCTCATTTACAAGCAGAAGGGGGAGAGGGCAGAAATCAGAAATTGGCGGCCCATCTCACTGCTTAATGTTGATTACAAGATTCTGTCCAAAGTCATAGCCAGTCGAGTCAAGTCTGCTCTGGAGTTGGTGATTCACCCCGATCAGACCTGTACTGTACCCGGCAGGAAGATCCCTGATAGTCTCACGCTACTCAGGGATACGATCGCCTATCTACGGGACAGGAGGGTGGACACCTGCCTCATCAGCCTGGACCAGGAGAAGGCTT
This sequence comes from Heterodontus francisci, assembly GCF_036365525.1. Classification (NCBI taxonomy): domain Eukaryota; kingdom Metazoa; phylum Chordata; class Chondrichthyes; order Heterodontiformes; family Heterodontidae; genus Heterodontus; species Heterodontus francisci. The sequence goes on from NW_027141350.1 coordinate 11,432, forward strand.
TTGACAGGATATCGCACACCAACATGATGGACGTGCTTTCCAAAATGGGGTTTGGGGAGGGAATCTGCAATTGGATCCAAGTGCTCTACACAAACATCAGTAGCGCAGTCTCAATCAACGGGTGGGAATCGGAAAGTTTCCCGATCAAATCTGGAGTCAGACAGGGCTGCCCTCTGTCCCCGGTCTTGTTTGTTTGCTGTATTGAACCCTTTGCTGAGTCTATTAGGAAGGACACGAGCATAAGAGGGGTGACAATCCCAGGCAGCGGAGGCACTCAGGTAAAAACCTCCCTGTACATGGATGACGTCGCCGTCTTCTGCTCGGATCCGCTGTCCGTGCGCAGACTGATGAGCATCTGCAACCAGTTCGAACTGGCCTCGGGAGCCAAAGTTAACCATGGCAAGAGCGAGGCCATGTTCTTTGGGAACTGGGCTGACCGATCCTTTGTCCCCTTCACCGTCAGGTCAGACTACCTGAAGGTGCTGGGGATATGGTTCGGAAGGGCCGGGGCGTGCACCAAAACCTGGGAGGAGCGAGTAGCCAAGGTACAACAAAAGTTGGGCATGTGGGGGCAGCGATCTCTCTCCATTGTGGGTAAGAACCTGGTCATCAGGTGCGAGGCGCTCACGTTGTTGCTCTACGTGGTGCAGGTCTGGCCCATACCCCACTCCTGCGCCGTGGCGGTCACCCGAGCCATTTTCCGCTTCGTCTGGGGATGTAAAATGGACTGGGTCCGGAGGGACACGATGTTCAAATCTCCGGACAAGGGTGGGAAAAATGTACCCAACGTGGCCCTCATCCTGATGACCACCTTCGTGTGCGGCTGCATCAAGCTGTGTGTAGACCTCCAGTACGCAAACTCCAAGTGTCACTACGTGCTGAGGTTCTATCTGTCCCTGGTGCTGCGAAGGATGGGCCTGGTCACATTGCCGCGGAACGCTCCATGCAGTTGGGCGGCGCCGTACCACCTATCCTTCGTGAAGCAGTTTCTGCGGGAAAACACCTTTGACCACCGATCCATCGGGCAGTGGTCTGCACGGAATGTCCTCAAGGCCCTACGGGAAAAGGAGACGGTGGATCCTGTCGGATGGTTCCCCGAGCAGACCGTCAAAGTCATTTGGCGGAATGCCTCATCACCAGAACTTTCAAACAAGCACCAAGACGTAGCTTGGCTGGTGGTGAGAAGGGCCCTCCCCGTCAGATCCTTCATGCACACCCGAAGTCTCGCCCCCTCCGCACAGTGCCCCCGCGGTGGCTGTGGTGGGGAAGAGACGGTTGCCCACCTCCTCCTGGAATGTGTCTTTGCAAAGCAGGTGTGGAAAGAGATGCAGTGGTTTTTGTCAAGGTTCATCCCAAGCAGCTCTAACACAGGAGTCTGTGCTCTACGGGATGTTCCCAGGGACGCACACCGAGACAAACATCAACTGCTGCTGGAGGACTATCAATTCGGTGAAAGACGCCCTTTGGTCTGCCCGAAACTTGCTGGTCTTCCAGCGCAAAGAGTTGTCCACCACCGAATGTTGCAGACTGGCACATTCCAAGGTCCAGGACTACGTTTTGAGGGACGCACTAAAGCTTGGGGCAGCCGCAGCAAAGGCTCAATGGGGAAAGACCACAGTGTAAGGTTCCCCCACCAAGCTGAACTGAGGGGCTGGATCCATGGGAAACCCCTCGAACTGTATCGTTAATATTCTCAATTGCTGTAAATGTAAAACTGTAATTGACATGACAATTGTGAAACAGAAGGGTTGGGAAGAAACTCATGACAGTATTGAAGGAAACTGATCTCCCTTGCAGTGTTTGTATTTTTTGGTGCTGTTTGGAAACTGTTTGGCAATGTAATTTTTACAGATTTTTATGAATAAAGTATATTTTGGAAATAAAAAAAAAAATATTAGGAGATACAGCACTGAAACAGGCCCTTTGGCCCACCAAGTCTGTACTGACCAACAACCACCCATTTATACTAATCCTATATTAATCCCATATTCCCTACCACATCCCCCTACAACCTACCTACACTAGAGGCAATTTATAATGGACAATTTACCTATCAACCTGCAAGTCTTTGACAGGAAACCAGAGCACCTGGTAGAAACCACACAGTCACAGGGAGAGCTTGTAAACTCCACACAGACAGTACCCAGAATTGAACCCAGGTCACTGGAGTTGTGAGGCTGCGGTGCTAACCACTGCGCCACCCCCAAATGTTAGGAAGTACTTCGTCACACAAAGAGTGGTAGAGGTTTGGAACTCTCCCCCACAAACAGCAGTTGAAGCTAGAACAGTTGTTAATTTAAAATCTGAGATAGATAGATTTTTGTTAAGCAAAGATATTAAGGGATTATGGGCTAAAGGCAGGTATATGGAGTTAGGCCGCGGATCAGCCATGATCTCATTGAATGGCGGGACAGACTCGAGGGGCTGAATGGCCTACTCCTGTTCCTATCTTCCTATGTCCCCGGGTTATTTAAATGGAAAATATCCCACTCTTTCCCCAGAGCCATATATCAATCCCTGCTCTCACCCAACAATTGGCATTTATATTGCAACTTTAATGTACTAAATCAATGGCATCACTGAATTTTCTTGGCTATTCGTCCAGCTCATCCATGGTTGGCAGAGACTGGGCTGCATTGAGGGCGGTCTCAGTGATAACATTCTCCCTGGAGTACAGTTCTAGGTAGTGCTCCACCCAGCGGTCCATTTGCTTGTGTTGGTCAGTGATTGTGTCCCCTGATTTAGATTTGAGGTGGGGTGGGGGGGGGGGGGGGGGGAAACTTTTTGATGGTTGGCCCAAAAGCTCTCTTAATGCCATCATATATGATGCTCGGGCGGCCCTTCTGCTTGGAGTGATGTAGCTTCTTTGGTTTGAGTCTAACTTTGCTGCGTACCAGGGAGTGGTCGGTGTCGCAGTCCGCACTGTGGAAGCTGCGTGTGATTTGAACGCTGTTTAAGGAGGCTCGCCTTGTGACGATGAGGTCCAGCTGGTGCCAACGACGTGCTCTTGGGTGTCTCCAAGAAACCTGGTGACAGGGTTTAGTGTGAAAGAACGAGTTGGTAATGCAGCGTTTGTGATAGGTACACAACTCAAGCAGTCTCTGTCCATTCTCGATATTATGGATGTTCCCCGTATAACTGGTCTTTTACTTCAGGTGGGGAGTAGTCCTCTTTGCTGATGATGCTGCATTAACATCCCACACAGAAGAGTGTCTGCAGACACTCATCGACAGGATTGCGGCTGCCTGCAACGAATTTGGCCGAACCATCAACCTCAAGGAAACGAACATCATGGGACAGGATGTCAGAAATGCTCCATCCATCAATATCGGCGACCACGCTCTGGAAGTGGTTCAAGAGTTCACCTACCTAGGCTCAACTATCACCAGTAACCTGTGTCTCGATGCAGAAATCAACAAGCGTGTGGGAAAGGCTTCCACTGCTATGTCCAGACTGGCCAAGAGGGTGTGGGAAAATGGCGCACTGACACGGAACACAAAAGTCCGAGTGTATCAAGCCTGTGTCCTCAGTACCTTGCTCTACGGCAGCGAGGCCTGGACAATGCATGTCAGTCTAGAGCGACGTCTCAATTCATTCCATCTTCGCTGCCTCCGGAGAATCCTTGGCATCAGGTGGCAGGACACCAAAGTCCTCGAGGCGGCCAACATCCCCAGCATATACACACTACTGAGCCAGCGGCATTTGAGATGGCTTGGCCATGTGAGCCGCATGGAAGATGGCAGGATCCCCAAAGACACATTGTACAGCGAGCTCGTCACTGGTATCAGACCCACCGGCCGTCCATGTCTCCGCTTTAAAGACATCTGCAAACGCGACATGAAGTCCTGTGACATTGATCACAAGTCGTGGGAGTCAGTTGCCAGCGATCGCCAGAGCTGGCGGGCAGCCATAAAGGCAGGGCTAAAGAGTAGCGAGTAGAAGAGACTTAAGCAATTGGCAGGAAAAAAGACAAGTGCAAGGGGAGAGCCAACTGTGTAAAAGCACTGTCAACGAATTTTATCTGCAGCACCTGTGGAAGAGCTTGTCACTCTAGAATTGGCCTTGATAGCCACTCCAGGCGCTGCTCCACACACCACTGACCACCTCCAGGCGCTTACCCATTGTCTCTCGAGAAAAGGAGGCCAAAGAAGAAGAATGTACTAAAACATTCCAAGGCACTTCTTGAAAGTTCACAAGGAGGATTATCAACCAAAATGTAACAGGAAGCCACGAAAGGAGATATTAGATTGGATGGTTAAAGGCTTGGTCAAAGAGGTAGGTTTTAAGGAGTGTTTTAAAGAAGGAAAGTGAAGTAGAGAGAAGTGAGGTTTAGGGAGGGCATTCCAGAGCTTAGGACCCAGGCAACTGAAGGTACAGCCGCCAATGGTGGAGTGACTAAAATCAGGAATGCCCAAGGGGCCAGAATTAGAGGAACATGGGTATCTCGGAGAGTTGCTGTGCTGGAAGAGATTACAGAGATAGTGAGGGGCGAGGCCATGGAGGATTGGAGCGACCCGGGTTCAATCCTGGGTCCTGCCTGTGTGGAGTTTGCAAGTTCTCCCTGTGTCTGCGTGAGTTTCCTCCGGGTGCTCCGGTTTCCTCCCACAGCCAAAGACTTGCAGGTTGATAGGTTAATTGGCCATTATAAATTGCCCTTAGTGCAGGTAGGTGGTAGGGGAATATAGGGACAGGTGGGGATGTGGTAGGACTTTTGGATTAGTAGGATTAGTACAAATGGGTGGTTGATGGTCGGCACAGACTCGGCGGGCCGAAGGGCCTGTTTCAGTGCTGTATCTCTAAATAAATAAATAAATTTTAAAATCAAGATGTTGCTTGACCAGGAGGCGATGTAGGTCAGTGAGCACAAGGGTGATGGGGAACAGGATTTTGTGCACAGCGCGTGTGGAGTAACGGGGAATGATTCTCCAGGTACAGTGTAGTACAGTGCGTGTGGAGTAACGGGGAATGATTCTCCAGGTACAGTGTAGTACTGCGCGCGTGGAGTAATGGGGAATGATTCTCCAGGTACAGTGTAGTACAGCGCGCGTGGAGTAACGGGGAATGATTCTCCAGGTACAGTGTAGTACTGCGCGCGTGGAGTAACGGGGAATGATTCTCCAGGTACAGTGTAGTACAGCGCGTGCGGAGTAACGGGGAATGATTCTCCAGGTACAGTGTAGTACAGCACGTGTTGAGTAACGGGGAATGATTCTCCAGGTACAGTGTAGTACAGCACGTGTGGAGTAACGGGGAATGATTCTCCAGGTACAGTGTAGTACAGCGCGTGTGGAGTAACGGGGAATGATTCTCCAGGTGCATTGTAGTACAGTGCGTGTGGAGTAACGGGGAATGATTCTCCAGGTACAGTGTAGTACAGCGCGTGTGGAGTAACGGGGAATGATTCTCCAGGTACATTGTAGTACAGTGCGTATGGAGTAACGGGGAATAATTCTCCAGGTACAGTGGAGTACAGCGCGTGTGGAGTAACGGGGAATGATTCTCCAGGTACAGTATAGTACAGTGCGTGTGGAGTAACGGGGAATGATTCTCCAGCTACAGTATAGTACAGTGCGTGTGAAGTAACGGGGAATGATTCTCCAGCTACAGTATAGTACAGTGCGTGTGGAGTAACGGGGAATGATTCTCCAGGTACAGTGTAGTACAGCGCGTGTGGAGTAACGGGGAATGATTCTCCAGGTACAGTGTAGTACAGCGCGTGTGGAGTAACGGGGAATGATTCTCCAGGTACATTGTAGTACAGTGCGTATGGAGTAACGGGGAATGATTCTCCAGGTGCATTGTAGTACAGTGCGTGTGGAGTAACGGGGAATGATTCTCCAGGTACAGTGTAGTACAGCGCGTGTGGAGTAACGGGGAATGACACTCCAGGTACAGTGTCGTACAGCGCGTGTGGAGTAACGGGGAATGATTCTCCAGGTACAGTGTAGTACAGTGCGTGTGGAGTAACGGGGAATGACACTCCAGGTACAGTGTAGTACAGCGCGTGTGGAGTAATGGGGAATGACACTCCAGGTACAGTGTAGTACAGCGCGTGTGGAGTAACGGGGAATGACACTCCAGGTACAGTGTCGTACAGCGCGTGTGGAGTGACGGTGAATGATTCTCCAGGTACAGTGTAGTACAGCGCGTGTGGAGTAACGGGGAATGACACTCCAGGTACAGTGTAGTACAGCGCGTGTGGAGTAACGGGGAATGACACTCCAGGTACAGTGTAGTACAGCGCGTCTGGAGTAACGGGGAATGATTCTCCAGGTACAGTGTAGTACAGTGCGTGTGGAGTAACGGGGAATGATTCTCCAGGTACAGTGTAGTACAGCGCGTGTGGAGTAACGGGGAATGACACACCAGGTACAGTGTAGTACAGTGCGTGTGGAGTAACGGGGAATGATTCTCCAGGTACAGTGTAGTACAGTGCGTGTGGAGTAACGGGGAATGACACTCCAGGTACAGTGCGTGTGGAGTACTTTTTTTTTTCATTGCAGCAGCTTTTTCGGGAGCAGAGTGTGAGCGAGTGAGCAGCTGGGAAGCAGCTTTTTCGGGAGCAGAGTGTGAGCGAGTGAGCAGCTGGGAAGGTCAGTTTGAAAGTAAGTTTAATTTCCTTTTGTTTTTCGGCAGAGGCCAGGGGGCTGCTGGGTAAGTAAAACACTATATATTTGGGCGGTTTCTGAACCCGAGACACCACACTTGTCGTGTCTCCCACCCGCCCTCCTCCTCTAACCAAAAAAAAAGGACTCGGTGGGGTGTTTATAAGGTAAGGCTTTTTCGATTTCTCTGGTTTTATTGTGATTGGTAAAAACTTTTCGTTCCTTTTTCATTTAACTAAGTTAAGCTTAAGATTAAAAATGGCAGGAGATCTCAGACCCGTGTCATGCTCCTCTTGCTCAATGTGGGAGCTCAGGGACATGGCTGATGACCCTGACTCCTTCACGTGCAGGAAGTGTGTCCAGCTGCAGCTCTTGTTAGACCGCATGATGGCTCTGGAGCTGCAGATGGACTCACTTTGGAGCATCCGCGATGCTGAGGAGGTCGTGGATAGCACGTTTAGTGAATTGGTCACACAGCAGATTAGGATTGCTGAGGGAGAAAGGGAATGGGTGACCAAAAGGCAGAGAAAGAGCAGGAAGGCAGCGCAGGAGTCCCCTGCGGTCATCTCCCTCCAAAACAAGTATACCGTTTTGGATACTGTTGAGGGAGATGGCTCACCAGGGGAAGGCAGCAGTAGCCAGGTCCATGGCACCGTGGCTGGCTCTGATGTTCAGAAGGGCGGGAAAAAGAGTGGAAGGGCTATAGTCGTAGGGGATTCGATTGTAAGGGGAGTAGATAGGCAGTTCTGTGGTCGAAAACGAGGCTCCCGAATGGTATGTTGCCTCCCAGGTGCATGGGTCAGGGATGTCTCAGATCGGCTGCAGAACATTCCAAAGGGGGAGGGTGAACAGCCAGTTGTCATTGTGCACATAGGCACCAATGATATAGGTAAAAAACGGGATGAGGTCCTACAAGCAGAGTTTAGGGAGTTAGGAGCCAAGTTAAAAAGTAGGACCTCAAAGGTAGTAATCTCAGGATTGCTACCAGTGCCACGTGATAGTCAGAGTAGAAATGAAAGAATAGTCAGGATGAATGCGTGGCTTGAGAGATGGTGCAGGAAGGAGGGGTTCAGATTTTTGGGACATTGGGACCGGTTCTGGGGGAGGTGGGACTATTACAAATTGGACGGTCTACACCTGGGCCGGACTGGAACCAATGTCCTTGGAGGTGCTTTTGCTAACGCTGTTGGGGAGGGTTTAAACTAATGTGGCAGGGGGATGGGAACCAATTGAGGTCAGTTGACAGTAAGGAGGTAGTAACAAAAGCCTGTAAGGAACTAGATAATGAAGTCAGTGTGACTAAGGGGAAGAGTAGGCAGGGAGCAGATGATGAATATAAAGGGACTGGTGGTCTGAGGTGCATTTGTTTTAATGCAAGAAGTGTAGTAGGTAAGGCAGATGAACTTAGGGCTTGGATTAGTACCTGGGAGTATGATGTTATTGCTATTACTGAGACTTGGTTGAGGGAAGGGCATGATTGGCAACTAAATATCCCAGGATATCGATGCTTCAGGCGGGATAGAGAGGGAGGTAAAAGGGGTGGAGGAGTTGCATTACTGGTCAAAGAGGATATCACAGCTGTGCTGAAGGAGGGCACTATGGAGGACTCGAGCAGTGAGGCAATATGGACAGAACTCAGAAATAGGAAGGGTGCGGTAACAATGTTGGGGCTGTACTACAGGCCTCCCAACAGCGAGCGTGAGATAGAGGTACAAATATGTAAACAGATTATGGAAAGATGTAGGAGCAACAGGGTGGTGGTGATAGGAGATTTTAATTTTCCCAACATTGACTGGGATTCGCTTAGTGTTAGAGGTCCAGATGGAGCAGAATTTGTAAGGAGCATCCAGGAGGGTTTTCTAGAGCAGTATGTAAATAGTCCAACTCGGGAAGGGGCCATACTGGACCTGGTGTTGGGGAATGAGCCCGGCAGGGTTGTTGAAGTTTCAGTAGGGGACTACTTTGGGAATAGTGATCACAATTCCGTAAGCTTTAAAATACTCATGGACAAAGACGAGAGTGGTCCTAAAGGAAGAGTGCTAAATTGGGGGAAGGCCAACTATACCAAAATTCGGCAGGAGCTGGGAAATGTAGATTGGGAGCAGCTGTTTGAAGGTAAATCCACATGTGATATGTGGGAGGCTTTTAAAGAGAGGTTGATTAGCGTGCAGGAGAGACATGTTCCTGTGAAAATGAGGGATAGAAATGGCAAGATTAGGGAACCATGGATGACAGGTGAAATTGTGAGACTAGCTAAGAGGAAAAAGGAAGCATACATAAGGTCCAGGCGGCTGATGAAAGACGAAGCTTTGAAAGAATATCGGGAATGTAGGACCAATCTGAAACGAGGAATTAAGAGGGCTAAAAGGGGTCATGAAATATCTTTAGCAAACAGGGTTAAGGAAAATCCCAAAGCCTTTTATTCATATATAAGGAGAAAGAGGGTAACTAGAGAAAGGATTGGCCCACTAAAGGACAAAGGAGGAATGTTATGCTTGGAGTCAGAGAAAATGGGTGAGATTCTAAACGAGTACTTTGCATCGGTATTCACCGAGGAGAGGGACATGACGGATGTTGAGGTTAGGGACAGATGTTTGATTACTCTAGGTCAAGTCGGCATAAGGAGGGAGGAAGTGTTGGGTATTCTAAAGGGCATTAAGGTGGACAAGTCCCCAGGTCCGGATGGGATCTATCCCAGGTTACTGAGGGAAGCGAGAGAGGCAATAGCTGGTGCCTTAACAGATATCTTTGCAACATCCTTAAACACGGGTGAGGTCCCGGAGGACTGGAGAATTGCTAATGTTGTCCCCTTGTTTAAGAAGGGTAGCAGGGATAATCCAGGTAATTATAGACCGGTGAGCCTGACGTCAGTGGTAGGGAAGCTGCTGGAGAAGATACTGAGGGATAGGATCTATTCCCATCTGGAAGAAAATGGGCTTATCAGTGATAGGCAACATGGTTTTGTGCAGGGAAGGTCATGTCTTACCAACTTAATAGAATTCTTTGAGGAAGTGACAAAGTTGATTGATGAGGGAAGGGCTGTCGATGTCATATACATGGACTTCAGTAAGGCGTTTGATAAGGTTCCCCATGGCAGGCTGATGGAGAAAGTGAAGGCGCTTGGGGTCCACGGTGTACTAGCTAGATGGATAAAGAACTGGCTGGGCAACAGGAGACAGAGAGTAGCAGTAGAAGGGAGTTTCTCAAAATGGAGACGTGTGACCAGTGGTGTTCCACAGGGATCCGTGCTGGGACCACTGTTGTTTGTGATATACATTAATGATTTGGAGGAAAGTATAGGTGGACTGATTAGCAAGTTTGCAGACGACACTAAGATTGGTGGAGTAGCAGATAGTGAAGGGGACTGTCAGAGAATACAGCAGAATATGGATAGATTGGAGAGTTGGGCAGAGAAATGGCAGATGGAGTTCAATCAGGGCAAATGCGAGGTGATGCATTTTGGAAGATCCAATTCAAGAGTGAACTATACAGTAAATGGAAAAGTCCTGGGGAAAATTGATGTCCAGAGAGATTTGGGTGTTCAGGTCCACTGTTCCCTGAAGGTGGCAGCGCAGGTAAATAGAGTGGTCAAGAAGGCATACGGCATGCTTTCCTTCATCGGACGGGGCATTGAGTACAAGAGTTGGCAGGTCATGTTACAGTTGTATAGGACTTTGGTTCGGCCACATTTGGAATACCGCGTACAGTTCTGGTCGCCACATTATCAAAAGGATGTGGATGCTTTGGAGAGGATGCAGAGGAGGTTCACCAGGATGTTGCCTGGTATGGAGGGCGCTAGCTATGAAGAGAGGTTGAGTAGATTAGGATTATTTTCATTAGAATGACGGAGGTTGAGGGGGGACCTGATTGAGGTGTACAAAATCATGAGAGGTATAGACAGGGTGGATAGCAAGAGGCTTTTTCCCAGAGTGGGGGTTTCAATTACTAGAGGACACGAGTTCAAAGTGAAAGGGGAAAAGTTTAGGGGGGATATGCGTGGAAAGTTCTTTACGCAGAGGGTGGTGGGCACCTGGAACGCATTGCCAGCGGAGGTGGTAGATGCGGGCACGATGGAGTCTTTTAAGATGTATCTAGACAGATACATGAATGGGCAGGAAGAAAAGAGATACAGAACCTTTGAAAATAGGCGACATGTTTAGAGAGAGGATCTGGATCGGCGCAGGCTTGGAGGGCCGAAGGGCCTGTTCCTGTGCTGTAATTATCTTTGTTCTTTGTTCTTTGTTCTTTGATACTCCAGGTACAGTGTAGTACAGTGCGTGTGGAGTGACGGGGAATGATTCACCAGGTACAGTGTGGTAAAGCGCGTGTGGAGTAACGGGGAATCATTCTCCAGGGACAGTGTGGTAAAGCGCGTGTGGAGTAACGGGGAATGACACTCCAGGTACAGTGTAGTACAGCGCGTGTGGAGTAACGGGGAATGACACTCCAGGTACAGTGTAGTACAGCGCGTGTGGAGTAACGGGGAATGACACTCCAGGTACCGTGTAGTACAGCGCGTGTGGAGTAACGGGGAATGATTCTCCAGGTACAGTGTAGTACAGCGCGTGTGGAGTAACGGGGAATGATTCTCCAGGTACATTGTAGTACAGTGCGTGTGGAGTAACGGGGAATGACACTCCAGGTACAGTGTAGTACTGCGCGCGTGGAGTAACGGGGAATGATTCTCCAGGTACAGTGTAGTACAGTGCGTGTGGAGTAACGGGGAATGATTCTCCAGGTACAGTGTAGTACAGCGCGTGTGGAATGACGGGGAATGATTCTCCAGGTACAGTGTAGTACAGCGCGTGTGGAGTAACGGGGAATGATTCTCCAGGTACAGTGTAGTACAGTGCGTGTGGAGTAACGGGGAATGATTCTCCAGGTACAGTGTCGTACAGCGCGTGTGGAATGACGGGGAATGATTCTCCAGGTACAGTGTAGTACAGTGCGTGTGGAGTAACGGGGAATGACACTCCAGGTACAGTGTAGTACAGTGAGTGTGGAGTAACGGGGAATGACACTCCAGGTACAGTGTAGTACAGCACGTGTGGCGTAACGGGGAATGATTCTCCCGGTACAGTGTAGTACAGCACGCGTGGAGTAACGGGGAATGATTCTCCAGGTACAGTGTAGTACAGTGCGTGTGGATTAACGGGGAATGATTCTCCAGGTACAGTGTAGTACAGCACGTGTGGAATGACGGGGAATGATTCTCCAGGTACAGTGTAGTACAGAGCGTGTGGAGGAATGGGGTATTGATTCTCCAGGTACAGTGAAGTACAGCACGTGTGGAGTAACGGGGAATGAGTCTCCAGGTACAGTGTAGTACAGCGCGTGTGGTGTAACGGGGAATGAGTCTCCAGGTACAGTGTAGTGCAGCGCGTGTGGAGTAACGGGGAATCAAACTCCAGGTGCAGTGCAGTACAGCGCGTGTGGAGTAACGGGGAATGATTCTCCAGGTACAGTGTAGTACAGTGCGTGTGGAGTAATGGGGAATGATTCTCCAGGTACAGTGTACTACAGTGCGTGTGGAGTAACGGGGAATGATTCTCCAGGTACAGTGTAGTACAGCACGTGTGGAGTAACGGGGAATGATTCTCCAGGTACAGTGTAGTGCAGCACGTGTGGAGTAACGGAGAATGATTCTCCAGGTACAGTGTAGTACAGCACGTGTGGAGTAACGGGGAATGACACTCCAGGGACAGTGCAGTGCAGTGCGTGTGGAGTAACGGGGAATGACACTCCAGGGACAGTGCAGTACAGCGCGTGTAGAGTAACGGGGAATGACACTCCAGGGGCAGTGTAGTACAGCACGTGTGGAGTAACGGGGAATGATTCTCCAGGTACAGTGTGGTACAGCACGTGTGGAGTAACGGGGAATGATTCTCCAGGTACAGTGCAGTACAGTGCGTGCGGAGTAACGGGGAATGATTCTCCAGGTACAGTGTGGTACAGCACGTGTGGAGTAACGGGGAATGATTCTCCAGGTACAGTGCAGTACAGCGCATGTGGAGTGAGGGGGAATGATTGTCCAGGTACAGAGTAGTACAGCACGTGTGGAGTAACGGGGAATGATTCTCCAGGTACAGTGTAGTACAGCACGTGTGGAGTAACGGAGAATGATTCTCCAGGTACAGCGTAGTACAGCACGTGTGGAGTATCGGGGAATGATTCTCCAGGTACAGTGTAGTACAGTGCGTGTGGAGTAACGGGGAATGATTCTCCAGGTACAGTGTAGTACAGCACGTGTGGAGTAATGGGGAATGATTCTCCAGGTACAGTGTAGTACAGCGCGTGTGGAGTGAGGGGGAATGATTCTCCAGGTACAGTGTAGTACAGCACGTGTGGAGTAACGGGGAATGATTGTCCAGGTACAGAGTAGTACAGCACGTGTGGAGTAACGGGGAATGATTCTCCAGGTACAGAGTAGTACAGCACGTGTGGAGTAACGGGGAATGATTCTCCAGGTACAGTGTGGTAAAGCGCGTGTGGAGTAACGGGGACTAAGTCTCCAGGTACAGTGTAGTACAGCACGTGTAGAGTAATGGGGAATGATTCTCCAGGTACAGTGCAGTACAGAACGTGTGGAGTAACGGGGAATGATTCCTCAGGTACACTGTAGTACAGCGCGTGTGGAGTAACGGGGAATGATTCTCCCGGTACAGTGTAGTACAGAACGTGTGGAGTAACGGGGAATGATACTCCAGGTACAGTGTAGTACAGAACGTGTGGAGTAACGGGGAATGATTCTCCAGGTACAGTGTAGTACAGCGGGTGTGGAGTAATGGGGAATGATTCTCCAGGTACAGTGCAGTGCAGCGCGTGTGGAGTAACGGGGAATGATTCTCCAGGTACAGTGTAGTACAGTGCGTGTTGAGTGACGGGGAATGATTCTCCAGGTACAGTGTAGTACAGCACGTGTGGAGTAACGGGGAATGATTCTCCAGGTACAGTGCAGTACACTGCGTGTTGAGTGACGGGGAATGATTCTCCAGGTACAGTGTAGTTCAGAAAGTGTGGAGTAACGGGGAATGATTCTCCAGGTACAGTGTCGTTCAGAACGTGTGGAGTAACGGGGAATGATTCTCCAGGTACAGTGTAGTTCAGAACGTGTGGAGTAAGGGGGAATGATTCTCCAGATACAGTGTAGTACAGCACGTGTAGAGCAACGGGGAATGATTCTCCAGGTGCAGTGTAGTTCAGAAAGTGTGGAGTAACGGGGAATGTTTCTCCAGGTGCAGTGCAGTACAGAGCGTGTGGAGTAACGGGGAATGATTCTCCAGGAACAGTGTAGTACAGCACATGTGGAGTAACGGGGAATGATTCTCCAGGAACAGTGTAGTACAGCACATGTGGAGTAACGGGGAATGATTCTCCAGGTACAGTGTAGTACAGCACTTGTGGAGTAACGGGGAATGATTCTCCAGGTACAGTGTAGTACAGAACGTGTGGAGTTACGGGGAATGATTCTCCAGGTACAGTGTAGTACAGTGCGTGTGGAGTAATGGGGAATGATTCTCCAGGTACAGTGTAGTACAGTGCGTGTGGAGTAACGGGGAATGATTCTCCAGGTACAGTGTAGTACAGCACGTGTGGAGTAACGGGGAATGATTCTCCAGGTACAGTGTAGTACAGCACGTGTGGAGGAATGGGGAATGATTCTCCAGGTACAGTGTAGTACAGTGCGTCTGGAGTGACGGGGGAATGACACTCCAGGTACAGTGTAGTACAGCGCGTGTGGAGTAACGGGGAATGATTCTCCAGGTACAGTGCAGTACAGCACGTGTGGAGTAACGGGGAATGATTCTCCAGGTACAGTGTAGTACAGCGCGTGTGGAGTAACGGGGAATGATTCTCCAGGTACAGTGTAGTACAGCACGTGTGGAGGAACGGGGAATGATTCTCCAGGTACAGTGTAGTACAGCACGTGTGGAGGAACGGGGAATGATTCTCCAGGTACAGTGTAGTACAGAGCGTGTGGAGTAACGGGGAATGATTCTCCAGGTACAGTGTAGTACAGCACGTGTGGAGTGAGGAGGAATGATTCTCCAGGTACAGTGTAGTACAGCACGTGTGGAGTAACGGGGAATGATTCTCCAGGTACAGTGTAGTACAGCACGTGTGGAGTAACGGGGAATGATTCTCCAGGTACAGTGCAGTACAGTGCGTGCGGAGTAACGGGGAATGATTCTCCAGGTACAGTGTGGTACAGCACGTGTGGAGTAACGGGGAATGATTCTCCAGGTACAGTGTAGTACAGCGCATGTGGAGTAACGGGGAATGATTCTCCAGGTACAGGGTCGTACAGTGCGTGTGGAGTAACGGGGAATGACACTCCAGGTACAGTGCAGTACAGTGCGTGTGGAGTGACGGGGAATGATTCTCCAGGTACAGTGCAGTACAGCGCGTGTGGAGTAACGGGGAATGATTCTCCAGGTACAGTGTCGTCCAGTGCGTGTGGAGTATCGAGGAATGATTCTCCAGGGACAGTGTAGTACAGTGCGTGTGGAGTGACGGGGAATGATTCTCCAGGTACAGTGTAGTACAGTGCGTGTGGAGTGACGGGGAATGATTCTCCAGGCACAGTGTGGTAAAGCGCGTGTGGAGTAATGGAGAATGATTCTCCAGGTACAGTGTAGTACAGTGTGTGTGGAGTGACGGGGAATGATTCTCCAGGTACAGTGTGGTAAAGCGCGTGTGGAGTAACGGGGAATCATTCTCCAGGTACATGGTAGTACAGCGCGTGTGGAGTAACGGGGAATGATTCTCCAGGTACAGTGCAGTACAGCACGCGTGGAGTAACGGGGAATGATTCTCCAGGTACAGTGTAGTACAGCGCGTGTGGAGTGACGGGGAATGATTCTCCAGGTACAGTTTGGTAAAGCGCGTGTGGAGTAACGGGGAATCATTCTCCAGGTACAGTGTAGTACAGCACGTGTGGAGTAACGGGGAATGATTCTCCAGGTACAGTGTAGTACAGCACGTGTGGAGTAATGGGGAATGATTCTCCAGGTACAGTGTAGTACAGCGCGTGTGGAGTAATGGGGAATGATTCTCCAGGTACAGTGTAGTACAGCACGTGTGGAGTAATGGGGAATGATTCTCCAGGTACAGTGTAGTACAGCACGTGTGGAGTAACGGGGAATGATTGTCCAGGTACAGAGTAGTGCAGCACGTGTGGAGTAACGGGGAATGATTCTCCAGGTACAGTGCAGTACAGCGCGTGTGGAGTGACGGGGAATGATTCTCCAGGTACAGTGTGGTACAGCACGTGTGCAGTAACGGGGAATGATTCTCCAGGTACAGTGTAGTACAGTGCGTATGGAGTAACAGGGAATGACACTCCAGGTACAGTGTAGTACAGCACGTGTGGAGTGAGGGGGAATGATTCTCCAGGTACAGTGTAGTACAGCACGTGTGGATTAACGGGGATTGATTCTCCAGGTACAGTGTAGTGCAGCACGTGTGGAGTAACGGGGATTGATTCTCCAGGTACAGTGTAGTACAGTGCGTGTGGAGTAACGGGGAATGATTCTCCAGGTACAGTTTAGTACAGCACGTGTGGAGTAACGGGGATTGATTCTCCAGGTACAGTGTAGTACAGTGCGTGTGGAGTAACGGGGAATGATTCTCCAGGTACAGTGTAGTACAGCACGTGTGGAGTGAGGGGGAATGATTCTCCAGGTACAGTGTAGTGCAGCACGTGTGGAGTAACGGGGATTGATTCTCCAGGTACAGTGTAGTACAGTGCGTGTGGAGTAACGGGGAATGATTCTCCAGGTACAGTGTAGTACAGCACGTGTGGAGTAACGGG
This sequence comes from Heterodontus francisci, assembly GCF_036365525.1. NCBI lineage: Eukaryota > Metazoa > Chordata > Chondrichthyes > Heterodontiformes > Heterodontidae > Heterodontus > Heterodontus francisci. The sequence goes on from NW_027141350.1 coordinate 27,851, forward strand.
GATTGATTCTCCAGGTGCAGTGTAGTACAGTGCGTGTGGAGTAACGGGGAATGATTCTCCAGGTACAGTGTAGTACAGCACGTGTGGAGTGAGGGGGAATGATTCTCCAGGTACAGTGTAGTACAGCACGTGTGGAGTAACGGGGAATGATTCTCCAGGTACAGTGTAGTACAGCACGTGTGGAGTAACGGGGAATGATTCTCCAGGTACAGTGTAGTGCAGCACGTGTGGAGTAACGGGGAATGATTCTCCAGGTACAGTGCAGTACAGCGCGTGTGGAGTGACGGGGAATGATTCTCCAGGTACAGTGCAGTACAGCGCGTGTGGAGTAATGGGGAATGATTCTCCAGGTACAGTGTGGTACAGCACGTGTGGAGTAACGGGGAATGATTCTCCAGGTACAGTGTAGTACAGTGCGTCTGGAGTAACAGGGAATGACACTCCAGGTACAGTGTAGTACAGCACGTGTGGAGTGAGGGGGAATGATTCTCCAGGTACAGTGTAGTACAGCACGTGTGGAGTAACGGGGATTGATTCTCCAGGTACAGTGTAGTGCTGCACGTGTGGAGTAACGGGGATTGATTCTCCAGGTACAGTGTAGTACAGTGCGTGTGGAGTAACGGGGAATGATTCTCCAGGTACAGTGCAGTACAGCGCGTGTGGAGTAACGGGGAATGATTCTCCAGGTACAGTGTAGTACAGCACGTGTGGAGTAACGGGGAATGATTCTCCAGGTACAGTGTAGTACAGCACGTGTGGAGTAACGGGGAATGATTCTCCAGGTACAGTGTAGTACAGCACGTGTGGAGTAACGGGGATTGATTCTCCAGGTACAGGGTAGTACTGTGCGTGTGAAGTAACGGGGAATGATTCTCCAGGTACAGTGTAGTACTGTGCGTGTGGAGTAACGGGGAATGATTCTCCAGGTACAGTGTAGTGCAGCACGTGTGGAGTAACGGGGAATGATTCTCCAGGTACAGTGTAGTGCAGCACGTGTGGAGTAACGGGGAATGATTCTCCAGGTACAGTGTAGTACTGTGCGTGTGGAGTAACGGGGAATGATTCTCCAGGTACAGTGTAGTACTGTGCGTGTGGAGTAACGGGGAATGATTCTCCAGGTACAGTGTAGTACAGCACGTGTTGAGTAACGGGGAATGATTCTCCAGGTACAGTGTAGTCCAGTGCATGTGGAGTAACGGGGAATGATTCTCCAGGTAGTGCAGTACAGCACGTGTGGAGTAACGGGGAATGATTCTCCAGGTACAGTGTGGTACAGCACGTGTGGAGTAACGGGGAATGATTCTCCAGGTACAGTGCAGTACAGCGCGTGCGGAGTAACGGGGAATGATTCTCCAGGTACAGTGTGGTACAGCACGTGTGGAGTAACGGGGAATGATTCTCCAGGTACAGTGTAGTACAGCACGTGTGGAGTGAGGGGGAATGATTCTCCAGGTACAGTGTAGTGCAGCACGTGTGGAGTAACGGGGATTGATTCTCCAGGTACAGTGTAGTACAGTGCGTGTGGAGTAACGGGGAATGATTCTCCAGGTACAGTGTAGTACAGCACGTGTGGAGTAACGGGGATTGATTCTCCAGGTGCAGTGTAGTACAGTGCGTGTGGAGTAACGGGGAATGATTCTCCAGGTACAGTGTAGTACAGCACGTGTGGAGTGAGGGGGAATGATTCTCCAGGTACAGTGTAGTACAGCACGTGTGGAGTAACGGGGAATGATTCTCCAGGTACAGTGTAGTACAGCACGTGTGGAGTAACGGGGAATGATTCTCCAGGTACAGTGTAGTGCAGCACGTGTGGAGTAACGGGGAATGATTCTCCAGGTACAGTGCAGTACAGCGCGTGTGGAGTGACGGGGAATGACTCTCCAGGTACAGTGCAGTACAGCGCGTGTGGAGTAATGGGGAATGATTCTCCAGGTACAGTGTGGTACAGCACGTGTGGAGTAACGGGGAATGATTCTCCAGGTACAGTGTAGTACAGTGCGTCTGGAGTAACAGGGAATGACACTCCAGGTACAGTGTAGTACAGCACGTGTGGAGTGAGGGGGAATGATTCTCCAGGTACAGTGTAGTACAGCACGTGTGGAGTAACGGGGATTGATTCTCCAGGTACAGTGTAGTGCTGCACGTGTGGAGTAACGGGGATTGATTCTCCAGGTACAGTGTAGTACAGTGCGTGTGGAGTAACGGGGAATGATTCTCCAGGTACAGTGCAGTACAGCACGTGTGGAGTAACGGGGAATGATTCTCCAGGTACAGTGTAGTACAGCACGTGTGGAGTAACGGGGATTGATTCTCCAGGTACAGGGTAGTACTGTGCGTGTGGAGTAACGGGGAATGATTCTCCAGGTACAGTGTAGTACTGTGCGTGTGGAGTAACGGGGAATGATTCTCCAGGTACAGTGTAGTGCAGCACGTGTGGAGTAACGGGGAATGATTCTCCAGGTACAGTGTAGTGCAGCACGTGTGGAGTAACGGGGAATGATCCTCCAGGTACAGTGTAGTACTGTGCGTGTGGAGTAACGGGGAATGATTCTCCAGGTACAGTGTAGTACTGTGCGTGTGGAGTAACGGGGAATGATTCTCCAGGTACAGTGTAGTACAGCACGTGTTGAGTAACGGGGAATGATTCTCCAGGTACAGTGTAGTCCAGTGCATGTGGAGTAACGGGGAATGATTCTCCAGGTAGTGCAGTACAGCACGTGTGGAGTAACGGGGAATGATTCTCCAGGTACAGTGTGGTACAGCACGTGTGGAGTAACGGGGAATGATTCTCCAGGTACAGTGCAGTACAGCGCGTGCGGAGTAACGGGGAATGATTCTCCAGGTACAGTGTGGTACAGCACGTGTGGAGTAACGGGGAATGATTCTCCAGGTACAGTGCAGTACGGCGCATGTGGAGTGAGGGGGAATGATTGTCCAGGTACAGAGCAGTACAGCACGTGTGGAGTAACGGGGAATGATTCTCCAGGTACAGTGTAGTACAGCACGTGTGGAGTAACGGAGAATGATTCTCCAGGTTCAGCGTAGTACAGCACGTGTGGAGTATCGGGGAATGATTCTCCAGGTACAGTGTAGTACAGCACGTGTGGAGTGAGGGGGAATGATTCTCCAGGTACAGTGTAGTACAGCACGTGTGGAGTAACGGGGAATGATTGTCCAGGTACAGTGTAGTACAGCACGTGTGGAGTGAGGGGGAATGATTGTCCAGGTACAGTGTAGTACAGCACGTGTGGAGTAACGGGGAATGATTGTCCAGGTACAGAGTAGTACAGCACGTGTGGAGTAACGGGGAATGATTCTCCAGGTACAGAGTAGTACAGCACGTGTGGAGTAACGGGGAATGATTCTCCAGGTACAGTGTAGTAAAGCGCGTGTGGGGTAACGGGGACTAAGTCTCCAGGTACAGTGTAGTACAGCACGTGTAGAGTAATGGGGAATGATTCTCCAGGTACAGTGTAGTACAGAACGTGTGGAGTAACGGGGAATGATTCCTCAGGTACACTGTAGTACAGCGCGTGTGGAGTAACGGGGAATGATTCTCCCGGTACAGTGTAGTACAGAACGTGTGGAGTAACGGGGAATGATACTCCAGGTACAGTGTAGTACAGTGGGTGTGGAGTAATGGGGAATGATTCTCCAGGTACAGTGCAGTGCAGCGCGTGTGGAGTAACGGGGAATGATTCTCCAGGTACAGTGTAGTACAGTGCGTGTTGAGTGACGGGGAATGATTCTCCAGGTACAGTGTAGTACAGCACGTATGGAGTAACGGGGAATGATTCTCCAGGTACAGTGCAGTACAGTGCGTGTTGAGTGACGGGGAATGATTCTCCAGGTACAGTGTAGTTCAGAAAGTGTGGAGTAACGGGGAATGATTCTCCAGGTACAGTGTCGTTCAGAACGTGTGGAGTAACGGGGAATGATTCTCCAGGTACAGTGTAGTTCAGAACGTGTGGAGTAACGGGGAATGATTCTCCAGGTACAGTGTCGTTCAGAACGTGTGGAGTAACGGGGAATGATTCTCCAGGTACAGTGTAGTTCAGAACGTGTGGAGTAACGGGGAATGATTCTCCAGATACAGTGTAGTACAGCACGTGTAGAGTAACGGGGAATGATTCTCCAGGTACAGTGTAGTTCAGAAAGTGTGGAGTAACGGGGAATGTTTCTCCAGGTACAGTGTAGTACAGCACGTGTGGAGTAACGGGCAATGATTCTCCAGGTACAGTGTAGTACAGCGCGTGTGGAGTAACGGGCAATGATTCTCCAGGTACAGTGTAGTACAGCACGTGTGGAGTAACGGGCAATGATTCTCCAGGTACAGTGTAGTACAGCGCGTGTGGAGTAACGGGGAATGATTCTCCAGGTACAGTGTAGTACAGCGTGTGTGGAGGGACGGGGAATGATTCTCCTGGTACAGTGTAGTACAGAACGTGTGGAGTAACGGGGAATGATTCTCCAGGTACAGTGTAGTACAGAACGTGTGGAGTAACGGGGAATGATTCTCCAGGTACAGTGTAGTACCGAACATGTGGAGTAACGGGGAATGATACTTCAGGTACAGTGTAGTACAGCGCGTGTGGAGTAACGGGGAATGATTCTCCAGGTACAGTGTAGTAAAGCGCGTGTGGAGTAACGGGGAATGATTCTCCAGGTACAGTGTAGTACCGAACATGTGGAGTAACGGGGAATGATACTTCAGGTACAGTGAAGTACAGCACGTGTGGAGTAACGGGGAATGATTCTCCAGGTACAGTGTAGTACAGCATGTGTGGAGTAACGGGGAATGATTCTCCAGGTACAGTGTAGTACAGCACGTGTGGAGTAACGGGGAATGATTCTCCAGGTACAGTGTAGTACAGCACGTGTGGAGTGAGGGGCAATGATTCTCCAGGTACAGTGTAGTACAGTGCGTGTGGAGTGACGGGGAATGATTCTCCAGGTACAGTGCAGTACAGCACTTGTGGAGTAATGGGGAATGATTCTCCAGGTACAGTGTAGTACAGCACGTGTGGAGTAACGGGGAATGATTCTCCAGGTACAGTGCAGTACAGCACTTGTGGAGTAACGGGGAATGATTCTCCAGGTACAGTGCAGTACAGCACTTGTGGAGTAACGGGGAATGATTCTCCAGGTACAGTGCAGTACAGCACTTGTGGAGTAACGGGGAATGATTCTCCAGGTACAGTGCAGTACAGCACTTGTGGAGTAACGGGGAATGATTCTCCAGGTACAGTGTAGTACCGAACATGTGGAGTAACGGGGAATGATACTTCAGGTACAGTGTAGTACAGCGCGTGTGGAGTAACGGGGAATGATTCTCCAGGTACAGTGTAGTAAAGCGCGTGTGGAGTAACGGGGAATGATTCTCCAGGTACAGTGTAGTACCGAACATGTGGAGTAACGGGGAATGATACTTCAGGTACAGTGAAGTACAGCACGTGTGGAGTAACGGGGAATGATTCTCCAGGTACAGTGTAGTACAGCATGTGTGGAGTAACGGGGAATGATTCTCCAGGTACAGTGTAGTACAGCACGTGTGGAGTAACGGGGAATGATTCTCCAGGTACAGTGTAGTACAGCACGTGTGGAGTGAGGGGCAATGATTCTCCAGGTACAGTGTAGTACAGTGCGTGTGGAGTGACGGGGAATGATTCTCCAGGTACAGTGCAGTACAGCACTTGTGGAGTAATGGGGAATGATTCTCCAGGTACAGTGTAGTACAGCACGTGTGGAGTAACGGGGAATGATTCTCCAGGTACAGTGCAGTACAGCACTTGTGGAGTAACGGGGAATGATTCTCCAGGGACAGTGCAGCACAGCACTTGTGGAGTAACGGGGAATGATTCTCCAGGTACAGTGCAGTACAGCACTTGTGGAGTAACGGGGAATGATTCTCCAGGTACAGTGCAGTACAGCACTTGTGGAGTAACGGGGAATGATTCTCCAGGTACAGTGCAGTACAGCACTTGTGGAGTAACGGGGAATGATTCTCCAGGTACAGTGCAGTACAGCACTTGTGGAGTAACGGGGAATGATTCTCCAGGTACAGTGCAGTACAGCACTTGTGGAGTAACGGGGAATGACACTCCAGGTACAGTGTAGTACAGCACGTGTGGAGTGAGGGGGAATGATTCTCCAGGTACAGTGTAGTACAGCACGTGTGGAGTAACGGGGATTGATTCTCCAGGTACAGTGTAGTGCAGCACGTGTGGAGTAACGGGGATTGATTCTCCAGGTACAGTGTAGTACAGTGCGTGTGGAGTAACGGGGAATGATTCTCCAGGTACAGTGTAGTACAGCACGTGTGGAGTAACGGGGATTGATTCTCCAGGTACAGTGTAGTACAGTGCGTGTGGAGTAACGGGGAATGATTCTCCAGGTACAGTGTAGTACAGCACGTGTGGAGTGAGGGGGAATGATTCTCCAGGTACAGTGTAGTGCAGCACGTGTGGAGTAACGGGGATTGATTCTCCAGGTACAGTGTAGTACAGTGCGTGTGGAGTAACGGGGAATGATTCTCCAGGTACAGTGTAGTACAGCACGTGTGGAGTAACGGGGATTGATTCTCCAGGTGCAGTGTAGTACAGTGCGTGTGGAGTAACGGGGAATGATTCTCCAGGTACAGTGTAGTACAGCACGTGTGGAGTGAGGGGGAATGATTCTCCAGGTACAGTGTAGTACAGCACGTGTGGAGTAACGGGGAATGATTCTCCAGGTACAGTGTAGTACAGCACGTGTGGAGTAACGGGGAATGATTCTCCAGGTACAGTGTAGTGCAGCACGTGTGGAGTAACGGGGAATGATTCTCCAGGTACAGTGCAGTACAGCGCGTGTGGAGTGACGGGGAATGATTCTCCAGGTACAGTGCAGTACAGCGCGTGTGGAGTAATGGGGAATGATTCTCCAGGTACAGTGTGGTACAGCACGTGTGGAGTAACGGGGAATGATTCTCCAGGTACAGTGTAGTACAGTGCGTCTGGAGTAACAGGGAATGACACTCCAGGTACAGTGTAGTACAGCACGTGTGGAGTGAGGGGGAATGATTCTCCAGGTACAGTGTAGTACAGCACGTGTGGAGTAACGGGGATTGATTCTCCAGGTACAGTGTAGTGCTGCACGTGTGGAGTAACGGGGATTGATTCTCCAGGTACAGTGTAGTACAGTGCGTGTGGAGTAACGGGGAATGATTCTCCAGGTACAGAGCAGTACAGCACGTGTGGAGTAACGGGGAATGATTCTCCAGGTACAGTGTAGTACAGCACGTGTGGAGTAAAGGGGAATGATTCTCCAGGTACAGTGTAGTACAGCACGTGTGGAGTAACGGGGAATGATTCTCCAGGTACAGTGTAGTACAGCACGTGTGGAGTAACGGGGATTGATTCTCCAGGTACAGGGTAGTACTGTGCGTGTGGAGTAACGGGGAATGATTCTCCAGGTACAGTGTAGTACTGTGCGTGTGGAGTAACGGGGAATGATTCTCCAGGTACAGTGTAGTGCAGCACGTGTGGAGTAACGGGGAATGATTCTCCAGGTACAGTGTAGTGCAGCACGTGTGGAGTAACGGGGAATGATTCTCCAGGTACAGTGTAGTACTGTGCGTGTGGAGTAACGGGGAATGATTCTCCAGGTACAGTGTAGTACTGTGCGTGTGGAGTAACGGGGAATGATTCTCCAGGTACAGTGTAGTACAGCACGTGTTGAGTAACGGAGAATGATTCTCCAGGTACAGTGTAGTACAGCGCGTGTGGAGTAACGGAGAATGATTCTCCAGGTACAGTGTAGTACAGCACGTGTGGAGTAACGGGGAATGACACTCCAGGGACAGTGCAGTGCAGTGCCTGTGGAGTAACGGGGAATGACACTCCAGGGACAGTGCAGTACAGCGCGTGTAGAGTAACGGGGAATGACACTCCAGGGGCAGTGTAGTACAGCACGTGTGGAGTAACGGGGAATGATTCTCCAGGTACAGTGTGGTACAGCACGTGTGGAGTAACGGGGAATGATTCTCCAGGTACAGTGCAGTACAGCGCGTGCGGAGTAACGGGGAATGATTCTCCAGGTACAGTGTGGTACAGCACGTGTGGAGTAACGGGGAATGATTCTCCAGGTACAGTGCAGTACAGCGCATGTGGAGTGAGGGGGAATGATTGTCCAGGTACAGAGTAGTATAGCACGTGTGGAGTAACGGGGAATGATTCTCCAGGTACAGTGTAGTACAGCACGTGTGGAGTAACGGAGAATGATTCTCCAGGTACAGCGTAGTACAGCACGTGTGGAGTATCGGGGAATGATTCTCCAGGTACAGTGTAGTACAGCACGTGTGGAGTGAGGGGGAATGATTCTCCAGGTACAGTGTAGTACAGCACGTGTGGAGTAACGGGGAATGATTGTCCAGGTACAGTGTAGTACAGCACGTGTGGAGTGAGGGGGAATGATTGTCCAGGTACAGTGTAGTACAGCACGTGTGGAGTAACGGGGAATGATTGTCCAGGTACAGAGTAGTACAGCACGTGTGGAGTAACGGGGAATGATTCTCCAGGTACAGAGTAGTACAGCACGTGTGGAGTAACGGGGAATGATTCTCCAGGTACAGTGTAGTAAAGCGCGTGTGGGGTAACGGGGACTAAGTCTCCAGGTACAGTGTAGTACAGCACGTGTAGAGTAATGGGGAATGATTCTCCAGGTACAGTGTAGTACAGAACGTGTGGAGTAACGGGGAATGATTCCTCAGGTACACTGTAGTACAGCGCGTGTGGAGTAACGGGGAATGATTCTCCCGGTACAGTGTAGTACAGAACGTGTGGAGTAACGGGGAATGATACTCCAGGTAAAGTGTAGTACAGAACGTGTGGAGTAACGGGGAATGATTCTCCAGGTACAGTGTAGTACAGTGGGTGTGGAGTAATGGGGAATGATTCTCCAGGTACAGTGCAGTGCAGCGCGTGTGGAGTAACGGGGAATGATTCTCCAGGTACAGTGTAGTACAGTGCGTGTTGAGTGACGGGGAATGATTCTCCAGGTACAGTGTAGTACAGCACGTATGGAGTAACGGGGAATGATTCTCCAGGTACAGTGCAGTACAGTGCGTGTTGAGTGACGGGGAATGATTCTCCAGGTACAGTGTAGTTCAGAAAGTGTGGAGTAACGGGGAATGATTCTCCAGGTACAGTGTCGTTCAGAACGTGTGGAGTAACGGGGAATGATTCTCCAGGTACAGTGTAGTTCAGAACGTGTGGAGTAACGGGGAATGATTCTCCAGATACAGTGTAGTACAGCACGTGTAGAGTAACGGGGAATGATTCTCCAGGTACAGTGTAGTTCAGAAAGTGTGGAGTAACGGGGAATGTTTCTCCAGGTACAGTGTAGTACAGCACGTGTGGAGTAACGGGCAATGATTCTCCAGGTACAGTGTAGTACAGCGCGTGTGGAGTAACGGGCAATGATTCTCCAGGTACAGTGTAGTACAGCACGTGTGGAGTAACGGGCAATGATTCTCCAGGTACAGTGTAGTACAGCGCGTGTGGAGTAACGGGGAATGATTCTCCAGGTACAGTGTAGTACAGAGCGTTTGGAGTAACGGGGAATGATTCTCCAGGTACAGTGTAGTACAGCGCGTGTGGAGGGACGGGGAATGATTCTCCTGGTACAGTGTAGTACAGAACGTGTGGAGTAACGGGGAATGATTCTCCAGGTACAGTGTAGTACAGAACGTGTGGAGTAACGGGGAATGATTCTCCAGGTACAGTGTAGTACCGAACATGTGGAGTAACGGGGAATGATACTTCAGGTACAGTGTAGTACAGCGCGTGTGGAGTAACGGGGAATGATTCTCCAGGTACAGTGTAGTAAAGCGCGTGTGGAGTAACGGGGAATGATTCTCCAGGTACAGTGTAGTACCGAACATGTGGAGTAACGGGGAATGATACTTCAGGTACAGTGAAGTACAGCACGTGTGGAGTAACGGGGAATGATTCTCCAGGTACAGTGTAGTACAGCATGTGTGGAGTAACGGGGAATGATTCTCCAGGTACAGTGTAGTACAGCACGTGTGGAGTAACGGGGAATGATTCTCCAGGTACAGTGTAGTACAGCACGTGTGGAGTGAGGGGCAATGATTCTCCAGGTACAGTGTAGTACAGTGCGTGTGGAGTGACGGGGAATGATTCTCCAGGTACAGTGCAGTACAGCACTTGTGGAGTAATGGGGAATGATTCTCCAGGTACAGTGTAGTACAGCACGTGTGGAGTAACGGGGAATGATTCTCCAGGTACAGTGCAGTACAGCACTTGTGGAGTAACGGGGAATGATTCTCCAGGTACAGTGCAGTACAGCACTTGTGGAGTAACGGGGAATGATTCTCCAGGTACAGTGCAGTACAGCACTTGTGGAGTAACGGGGAATGATTCTCCAGGTACAGTGCAGTACAGCACTTGTGGAGTAACGGGGAATGATTCTCCAGGTACAGTGTAGTACCGAACATATGGAGTAACGGGGAATGATACTTCAGGTACAGTGTAGTACAGCGCGTGTGGAGTAACGGGGAATGATTCTCCAGGTACAGTGTAGTAAAGCGCGTGTGGAGTAACGGGGAATGATTCTCCAGGTACAGTGTAGTACCGAACATGTGGAGTAACGGGGAATGATACTTCAGGTACAGTGAAGTACAGCACGTGTGGAGTAACGGGGAATGATTCTCCAGGTACAGTGTAGTACAGCATGTGTGGAGTAACGGGGAATGATTCTCCAGGTACAGTGTAGTACAGCACGTGTGGAGTAACGGGGAATGATTCTCCAGGTACAGTGTAGTACAGCACGTGTGGAGTGAGGGGCAATGATTCTCCAGGTACAGTGTAGTACAGTGCGTGTGGAGTGACGGGGAATGATTCTCCAGGTACAGTGCAGTACAGCACTTGTGGAGTAATGGGGAATGATTCTCCAGGTACAGTGTAGTACAGCACGTGTGGAGTAACGGGGAATGATTCTCCAGGTACAGTGCAGTACAGCACTTGTGGAGTAACGGGGAATGATTCTCCAGGGACAGTGCAGTACAGCACTTGTGGAGTAACGGGGAATGATTCTCCAGGTACAGTGCAGTACAGCACTTGTGGAGTAACGGGGAATGATTCTCCAGGTACAGTGCAGTACAGCACTTGTGGAGTAACGGGGAATGATTCTCCAGGTACAGTGCAGTACAGCACTTGTGGAGTAACGGGGAATGATTCTCCAGGTACAGTGCAGTACAGCACTTGTGGAGTAACGGGGAATGACACTCCAGGTACAGTGTAGTACAGCACGTGTGGAGTGAGGGGGAATGATTCTCCAGGTACAGTGTAGTACAGCACGTGTGGAGTAACGGGGATTGATTCTCCAGGTACAGTGTAGTGCAGCACGTGTGGAGTAACGGGGATTGATTCTCCAGGTACAGTGTAGTACAGTGCGTGTGGAGTAACGGGGAATGATTCTCCAGGTACAGTGTAGTACAGCACGTGTGGAGTAACGGGGATTGATTCTCCAGGTACAGTGTAGTACAGTGCGTGTGGAGTAACGGGGAATGATTCTCCAGGTACAGTGTAGTACAGCACGTGTGGAGTGAGGGGGAATGATTCTCCAGGTACAGTGTAGTGCAGCACGTGTGGAGTAACGGGGATTGATTCTCCAGGTACAGTGTAGTACAGTGCGTGTGGAGTAACGGGGAATGATTCTCCAGGTACAGTGTAGTACAGCACGTGTGGAGTAACGGGGATTGATTCTCCAGGTGCAGTGTAGTACAGTGCGTGTGGAGTAACGGGGAATGATTCTCCAGGTACAGTGTAGTACAGCACTTGTGGAGTGAGGGGGAATGATTCTCCAGGTACAGTGTAGTACAGCACGTGTGGAGTAACGGGGAATGATTCTCCAGGTACAGTGTAGTACAGCACGTGTGGAGTAACGGGGAATGATTCTCCAGGTACAGTGTAGTGCAGCACGTGTGGAGTAACGGGGAATGATTCTCCAGGTACAGTGCAGTACAGCGCGTGTGGAGTGACGGGGAATGATTCTCCAGGTACAGTGCAGTACAGCGCGTGTGGAGTAATGGGGAATGATTCTCCAGGTACAGTGTGGTACAGCACGTGTGGAGTAACGGGGAATGATTCTCCAGGTACAGTGTAGTACAGCACGTGTGGAGTGAGGGGGAATGATTCTCCAGGTACAGTGTAGTACAGCACGTGTGGAGTAACGGGGATTGATTCTCCAGGTACAGTGTAGTGCTGCACGTGTGGAGTAACGGGGATTGATTCTCCAGGTACAGTGTAGTACAGTGCGTGTGGAGTAACGGGGAATGATTCTCCAGGTACAGTGCAGTACAGCACGTGTGGAGTAACGGGGAATGATTCTCCAGGTACAGTGTAGTACAGCACGTGTGGAGTAACGGGGAATGATTCTCCAGGTACAGTGTAGTACAGCACGTGTGGAGTAACGGGGAATGATTCTCCAGGTACAGTGTAGTACAGCACGTGTGGAGTAACGGGGATTGATTCTCCAGGTACAGGGTAGTACTGTGCGTGTGGAGTAACGGGGAATGATTCTCCAGGTACAGTGTAGTACTGTGCGTGTGGAGTAACGGGGAATGATTCTCCAGGTACAGTGTAGTGCAGCACGTGTGGAGTAACGGGGAATGATTCTCCAGGTACAGTGTAGTGCAGCACGTGTGGAGTAACGGGGAATGATTCTCCAGGTACAGTGTAGTACTGTGCGTGTGGAGTAATGGGGAATGATTCTCCAGGTACAGTGTAGTACAGCACGTGTGGAGTAACGGGGAATGATTCTCCAGGTACAGTGTAGTACAGCACTTGTTGAGTAACGGGGAATGATTCTCCAGGTACAGTGTAGTCCAGTGCATGTGGAGTAACGGGGAATGATTCTCCAGGTAGTGCAGTACAGCACGTGTGGAGTAACGGAGAATGATTCTCCAGGTACAGTGTAGTACAGCGCGTGTGGAGTAACGGAGAATGATTCTCCAGGTACAGTGTAGTACAGCACGTGTGGAGTAACGGGGAATGACACTCCAGGGACAGTGCAGTGCAGTGCCTGTGGAGTAACGGGGAATGACACTCCAGGGACAGTGCAGTACAGCGCGTGTAGAGTAACGGGGAATGACACTCCAGGGGCAGTGTAGTACAGCACGTGTGGAGTAACGGGGAATGATTCTCCAGGTACAGTGTGGTACAGCACGTGTGGAGTAACGGGGAATGATTCTCCAGGTACAGTGCAGTACAGCGCGTGCGGAGTAACGGGGAATGATTCTCCAGGTACAGTGTGGTACAGCACGTGTGGAGTAACGGGGAATGATTCTCCAGGTACAGTGCAGTACAGCGCATGTGGAGTGAGGGGGAATGATTGTCCAGGTACAGAGTAGTACAGCACGTGTGGAGTAACGGGGAATGATTCTCCAGGTACAGTGTAGTACAGCATGTGTGGAGTAACGGGGAATGATTCTCCAGGTACAGTGTAGTACAGCACGTGTGGAGTAACGGGGAATGATTCTCCAGGTACAGTGTAGTACAGCACGTGTGGAGTGAGGGGCAATGATTCTCCAGGTACAGTGTAGTACAGTGCGTGTGGAGTGACGGGGAATGATTCTCCAGGTACAGTGCAGTACAGCACTTGTGGAGTAATGGGGAATGATTCTCCAGGTACAGTGTAGTACAGCACGTGTGGAGTAACGGGGAATGATTCTCCAGGTACAGTGCAGTACAGCACTTGTGGAGTAACGGGGAATGATTCTCCAGGTACAGTGCAGTACAGCACTTGTGGAGTAACGGGGAATGATTCTCCAGGTACAGTGCAGTACAGCACTTGTGGAGTAACGGGGAATGATTCTCCAGGTACAGTGCAGTACAGCACTTGTGGAGTAACGGGGAATGATTCTCCAGGTACAGTGTAGTACCGAACATGTGGAGTAACGGGGAATGATACTTCAGGTACAGTGTAGTACAGCGCGTGTGGAGTAACGGGGAATGATTCTCCAGGTACAGTGTAGTAAAGCGCGTGTGGAGTAACGGGGAATGATTCTCCAGGTACAGTGTAGTACCGAACATGTGGAGTAACGGGGAATGATACTTCAGGTACAGTGAAGTACAGCACGTGTGGAGTAACGGGGAATGATTCTCCAGGTACAGTGTAGTACAGCATGTGTGGAGTAACGGGGAATGATTCTCCAGGTACAGTGTAGTACAGCACGTGTGGAGTAACGGGGAATGATTCTCCAGGTACAGTGTAGTACAGCACGTGTGGAGTGAGGGGCAATGATTCTCCAGGTACAGTGTAGTACAGTGCGTGTGGAGTGACGGGGAATGATTCTCCAGGTACAGTGCAGTACAGCACTTGTGGAGTAATGGGGAATGATTCTCCAGGTACAGTGTAGTACAGCACGTGTGGAGTAACGGGGAATGATTCTCCAGGTACAGTGCAGTACAGCACTTGTGGAGTAACGGGGAATGATTCTCCAGGGACAGTGCAGTACAGCACTTGTGGAGTAACGGGGAATGATTCTCCAGGTACAGTGCAGTACAGCACTTGTGGAGTAACGGGGAATGATTCTCCAGGTACAGTGCAGTACAGCACTTGTGGAGTAACGGGGAATGATTCTCCAGGTACAGTGCAGTACAGCACTTGTGGAGTAACGGGGAATGATTCTCCAGGTACAGTGCAGTACAGCACTTGTGGAGTAACGGGGAATGATTCTCCAGGTACAGTGCAGTACAGCACTTGTGGAGTAACGGGGAATGACACTCCAGGTACAGTGTAGTACAGCACGTGTGGAGTGAGGGGGAATGATTCTCCAGGTACAGTGTAGTACAGCACGTGTGGAGTAACGGGGATTGATTCTCCAGGTACAGTGTAGTGCAGCACGTGTGGAGTAACGGGGATTGATTCTCCAGGTACAGTGTAGTACAGTGCGTGTGGAGTAACGGGGAATGATTCTCCAGGTACAGTGTAGTACAGCACGTGTGGAGTAACGGGGATTGATTCTCCAGGTACAGTGTAGTACAGTGCGTGTGGAGTAACGGGGAATGATTCTCCAGGTACAGTGTAGTACAGCACGTGTGGAGTGAGGGGGAATGATTCTCCAGGTACAGTGTAGTGCAGCACGTGTGGAGTAACGGGGATTGATTCTCCAGGTACAGTGTAGTACAGTGCGTGTGGAGTAACGGGGAATGATTCTCCAGGTACAGTGTAGTACAGCACGTGTGGAGTAACGGGGATTGATTCTCCAGGTGCAGTGTAGTACAGTGCGTGTGGAGTAACGGGGAATGATTCTCCAGGTACAGTGTAGTACAGCACTTGTGGAGTGAGGGGGAATGATTCTCCAGGTACAGTGTAGTACAGCACGTGTGGAGTAACGGGGAATGATTCTCCAGGTACAGTGTAGTACAGCACGTGTGGAGTAACGGGGAATGATTCTCCAGGTACAGTGTAGTGCAGCACGTGTGGAGTAACGGGGAATGATTCTCCAGGTACAGTGCAGTACAGCGCGTGTGGAGTGACGGGGAATGATTCTCCAGGTACAGTGCAGTACAGCGCGTGTGGAGTAATGGGGAATGATTCTCCAGGTACAGTGTGGTACAGCACGTGTGGAGTAACGGGGAATGATTCTCCAGGTACAGTGTAGTACAGCACGTGTGGAGTGAGGGGGAATGATTCTCCAGGTACAGTGTAGTACAGCACGTGTGGAGTAACGGGGATTGATTCTCCAGGTACAGTGTAGTGCTGCACGTGTGGAGTAACGGGGATTGATTCTCCAGGTACAGTGTAGTACAGTGCGTGTGGAGTAACGGGGAATGATTCTCCAGGTACAGTGCAGTACAGCACGTGTGGAGTAACGGGGAATGATTCTCCAGGTACAGTGTAGTACAGCACGTGTGGAGTAACGGGGAATGATTCTCCAGGTACAGTGTAGTACAGCACGTGTGGAGTAACGGGGAATGATTCTCCAGGTACAGTGTAGTACAGCACGTGTGGAGTAACGGGGATTGATTCTCCAGGTACAGGGTAGTACTGTGCGTGTGGAGTAACGGGGAATGATTCTCCAGGTACAGTGTAGTACTGTGCGTGTGGAGTAACGGGGAATGATTCTCCAGGTACAGTGTAGTGCAGCACGTGTGGAGTAACGGGGAATGATTCTCCAGGTACAGTGTAGTGCAGCACGTGTGGAGTAACGGGGAATGATTCTCCAGGTACAGTGTAGTACTGTGCGTGTGGAGTAATGGGGAATGATTCTCCAGGTACAGTGTAGTACAGCACGTGTGGAGTAACGGGGAATGATTCTCCAGGTACAGTGTAGTACAGCACGTGTTGAGTAACGGGGAATGATTCTCCAGGTACAGTGTAGTCCAGTGCATGTGGAGTAACGGGGAATGATTCTCCAGGTAGTGCAGTACAGCACGTGTGGAGTAACGGAGAATGATTCTCCAGGTACAGTGTAGTACAGCGCGTGTGGAGTAACGGAGAATGATTCTCCAGGTACAGTGTAGTACAGCACGTGTGGAGTAACGGGGAATGACACTCCAGGGACAGTGCAGTGCAGTGCCTGTGGAGTAACGGGGAATGACACTCCAGGGACAGTGCAGTACAGCGCGTGTAGAGTAACGGGGAATGACACTCCAGGGGCAGTGTAGTACAGCACGTGTTGAGTAACGGGGAATGATTCTCCAGGTACAGTGTGGTACAGCACGTGTGGAGTAACGGGGAATGATTCTCCAGGTACAGTGCAGTACAGCGCGTGCGGAGTAACGGGGAATGATTCTCCAGGTACAGTGTGGTACAGCACGTGTGGAGTAACGGGGAATGATTCTCCAGGTACAGTGCAGTACAGCGCATGTGGAGTGAGGGGGAATGATTGTCCAGGTACAGAGTAGTACAGCACGTGTGGAGTAACGGGGAATGATTCTCCAGGTACAGTGTAGTACAGCACGTGTGGAGTAACGGAGAATGATTCTCCAGGTACAGCGTAGTACAGCACGTGTGGAGTATCGGGGAATGATTCTCCAGGTACAGTGTAGTACAGCACGTGTGGAGTGAGGGGGAATGATTCTCCAGGTACAGTGTAGTACAGCACGTGTGGAGTAACGGGGAATGATTGTCCAGGTACAGTGTAGTACAGCACGTGTGGAGTGAGGGGGAATGATTGTCCAGGTACAGTGTAGTACAGCACGTGTGGAGTAACGGGGAATGATTGTCCAGGTACAGAGTAGTACAGCACGTGTGGAGTAACGGGGAATGATTCTCCAGGTACAGAGTAGTACAGCACGTGTGGAGTAACGGGGAATGATTCTCCAGGTACAGTGTAGTAAAGCGCGTGTGGGGTAACGGGGACTAAGTCTCCAGGTACAGTGTAGTACAGCACGTGTAGAGTAATGGGGAATGATTCTCCAGGTACAGTGTAGTACAGAACGTGTGGAGTAACGGGGAATGATTCCTCAGGTACACTGTAGTACAGCGCGTGTGGAGTAACGGGGAATGATTCTCCCGGTACAGTGTAGTACAGAACGTGTGGAGTAACGGGGAATGATTCTCCAGGTACAGAGTAGTACAGCACGTGTGGAGTAACGGGGAATGATTCTCCAGGTACAGAGTAGTACAGCACGTGTGGAGTAACGGGGAATGATTCTCCAGGTACAGTGTAGTAAAGCGCGTGTGGGGTAACGGGGACTAAGTCTCCAGGTACAGTGTAGTACAGCACGTGTAGAGTAATGGGGAATGATTCTCCAGGTACAGTGTAGTACAGAACGTGTGGAGTAACGGGGAATGATTCCTCAGGTACACTGTAGTACAGCGCGTGTGGAGTAACGGGGAATGATTCTCCCGGTACAGTGTAGTACAGAACGTGTGGAGTAACGGGGAATGATACTCCAGGTACAGTGTAGTACAGAACGTGTGGAGTAACGGGGAATGATTCTCCAGGTACAGTGCAGTACAGTGGGTGTGGAGTAATGGGGAATGATTCTCCAGGTACAGTGCAGTGCAGCGCGTGTGGAGTAACGGGGAATGATTCTCCAGGTACAGTGTAGTACAGTGCGTGTTGAGTGACGGGGAATGATTCTCCAGGTACAGTGTAGTACAGCACGTATGGAGTAACGGGGAATGATTCTCCAGGTACAGTGTAGTTCAGAAAGTGTGGAGTCACGGGGAATGATTCTCCAGGTACAGTGTCGTTCAGAACGTGTGGAGTAACGGGGAATGATTCTCCAGGTACAGTGTAGTTCAGAACGTGTGGAGTAACGGGGAATGATTCTCCAGATACAGTGTAGTACAGCACGTGTAGAGTAACGGGGAATGATTCTCCAGGTACAGTGTAGTTCAGAAAGTGTGGAGTAACGGGGAATGTTTCTCCAGGTACAGTGTAGTACAGCACGTGTGGAGTAACGGGCAATGATTCTCCAGGTACAGTGTAGTACAGCGCGTGTGGAGTAACGGGCAATGATTCTCCAGGTACAGTGTAGTACAGCACGTGTGGAGTAACGGGCAATGATTCTCCAGGTACAGTGTAGTACAGCGCGTGTGGAGTAACGGGGAATGATTCTCCAGGTACAGTGTAGTACAGAGCGTTTGGAGTAACGGGGAATGATTCTCCAGGTACAGTGTAGTACAGCGCGTGTGGAGGGACGGGGAATGATTCTCCTGGTACAGTGTAGTACAGAACGTGTGGAGTAACGGGGAATGATTCTCCAGGTACAGTGTAGTACAGAACGTGTGGAGTAACGGGGAATGATTCTCCAGGTACAGTGTAGTACCGAACATGTGGAGTAACGGGGAATGATACTTCAGGTACAGTGTAGTACAGCGCGTGTGGAGTAACGGGGAATGATTCTCCAGGTACAGTGTAGTAAAGCGCGTGTGGAGTAACGGGGAATGATTCTCCAGGTACAGTGTAGTACCGAACATGTGGAGTAACGGGGAATGATACTTCAGGTACAGTGAAGTACAGCACGTGTGGAGTAACGGGGAATGATTCTCCAGGTACAGTGTAGTACAGCATGTGTGGAGTAACGGGGAATGATTCTCCAGGTACAGTGTAGTACAGCATGTGTGGAGTAACGGGGAATGATTCTCCAGGTACAGTGTAGTACAGCACGTGTGGAGTGAGGGGCAATGATTCTCCAGGTACAGTGTAGTACAGTGCGTGTGGAGTGACGGGGAATGATTCTCCAGGTACAGTGCAGTACAGCACTTGTGGAGTAATGGGGAATGATTCTCCAGGTACAGTGTAGTACAGCACGTGTGGAGTAACGGGGAATGATTCTCCAGGTACAGTGCAGTACAGCACTTGTGGAGTAACGGGGAATGATTCTCCAGGTACAGTGCAGTACAGCACTTGTGGAGTAACGGGGAATGATTCTCCAGGTACAGTGCAGTACAGCACTTGAGGAGTAACGGGGAATGATTCTCCAGGTACAGTGTAGTACAGCACGTATGGAGTAACGGGGAATGATTCTCCAGGTACAGTGCAGTACAGCACTTGTGGAGTAACGGGGAATGATTCTCCAGGTGCAGTGCAGTACAGCACTTGTGGAGTAACGGGGAATGATTGTCCAGGTACAGTGTAGTACAGCACGTGTGGAGTAACGGGGAATAATTCTCCAGGTACAGTGTAGTACAGCGCGTTTGGAGTAACGGGGAATGATTCTCCAAGTACAGTGTAGTACAGAGCGTTTGGAGTAACGGGCAATGATTCTCCAGGTACAGTGTATTACAGCGCGTTTGGAGTAACGGGGAATGATTCTCCAGGTACAGTGTAGTACAGTGCGTGTGGAGTAACGGGGAATGATTCTCCAGGTACAGTGTATTACAGCGCGTTTGGAGTAACGGGGAATGATTCTCCAGGTACAGTGTAGTACAGCGCGTGTGGAGTAACGGGGAATGATTCTCCAGGTACAGTGTAGTACAGAGCGTTTGGAGTAACGGGGAATGATTCTCCAGGTACAGTGTAGTACAGAGCGTTTGGAGTAACGGGGAATGATTCTCCAGGTACAGTGTAGTACAGCACGTGTGGAGGGACGGGGAATGATTCTCCAGGTACAGTGTAGTACAGCACGTGTGGAGGGACGGGGAATGATTCTCCTGGTACAGTGTAGTACAGAACGTGTGGAGTGAGGGGGAATGATTCTCCAGGTACAGTGTAGTACAGAACGTGTGGAGTAACGGGGAATGAATCTCCAGGTACAGTGTAGTACAGAACGTGTGGAGTAACGGGGAATGATTCTCCAGGTACAGTGTAGTACCGAACATGTGGAGTAACGGGGAATGATACTTCAGGTGCAGTGTAGTACAGCGCGTGTGGAGTAACGGGGAATGATTCTCCAGGTACAGTGTAGTACCGAACATGTGGAGTAACGGGGAATGATTCTCCAGGTACAGTGTAGTACAGCACGTGTGGAGTAACGGGGAATGATTCTCCAGGTACAGTGTAGTACAGCGCGTGTGGAGTGACGGGGAATGATTCTCCAGGTACAGTGTAGTACAGCACGTGTGGAGTAACGGGGAATGATTCTCCAGGTACAGTGTAGTACAGCGCGTGTGGAGTGACGGGGAATGATTCTCCAGGTACAGTGTAGTACAGTGCATGTGGAGGAACGGGGAATGATTCTCCAGGTACAGTGTAGTCCAGCACGTGTGGAGTAACGGGGAATGATTCTCCAGGTACAGTGCAGTACAGCACTTGTGGAGTAACGGGGAATGATTCTCCAGGTACAGTGTAGTACAGCACGTGTGGAGTAACGGGGAATGATTCTCCAGGTACAGTGTAGTACAGCACGTGTGGAGTAACGGGGAATGATTCTCCAGGTACAGTGTAGTACAGCGCGTGTGGAGTGACGGGGAATGATTCTCCAGGTACAGTGTAGTACAGTGCATGTGGAGGAACGGGGAATGATTCTCCAGGTACAGTGTAGTCCAGCACGTGTGGAGTAACGGGGAATGATTCTCCAGGTACAGTGCAGTACAGCACTTGTGGAGTAATGGGGAATGATTCTCCAGGTACAGTGCAGTACAGCACGTGTGGAGTAACGGGGAATGATTCTCCAGGTACAGTGCAGTACAGCACTTGTGGAGTAATGGGGAATGATTCTCCAGGTACAGTGCAGTACAGCACTTGTGGAGTAATGGGGAATGATTGTCCAGGTACAGTGCAGTACAGCACTTGTGGAGTAATGGGGAATGATTCTCCAGGTACAGTGCAGTACAGAACGTGTGGAGTAACGGGGAATGATTCTCCAGGTACAGTGTATTACAGCGCGTTTGGAGTAACGGGGAATGATTCTCCAGGTACAGTGTAATACAGCGCGTGTGGAGTAACGGGGAATGATTCTCCAGGTACAGTGTAGTACAGAGCGTTTGGAGTAACGGGGAATGATTCTCCAGGTACAGTGTAGTACAGAGCGTTTGGAGTAACGGGGAATGATTCTCCAGGTACAGTGTAGTACAGCACGTGTGGAGGGACGGGGAATGATTCTCCAGGTACAGTGTAGTACAGCACGTGTGGAGGGACGGGGAATGATTCTCCTGGTACAGTGTAGTACAGAACGTGTGGAGTGAGGGGGAATGATTCTCCAGGTACAGTGTAGTACAGAACGTGTGGAGTAACGGGGAATGATTCTCCAGGTACAGTGTAGTACAGAACGTGTGGAGTAACGGGGAATGATTCTCCAGGTACAGTGTAGTACAGCACGTGTGGAGTAACGGGGAATGATTCTCCAGGTACAGTGTAGTACAGCGCGTGTGGAGTGACGGGGAATGATTCTCCAGGTACAGTGTAGTACAGTGCATGTGGAGGAACGGGGAATGATTCTCCAGGTACAGTGCAGTACAGCACTTGTGGAGTAACGGGGAATGATTCTCCAGGTACAGTGTAGTGCAGTGCGTGTGGAGTAATGGGGAATGACACTCCAGGTACAGCGTAGTACAGTGCGTGTGGAGTGAGGGGGAATGAGTCTCCACGTACAGTGTAGTACAGCGCGTGTGGAGTAACGGGGAATGATTCTCCATGTACAGTGCAGTACAGAACGTGTGGAGTTACGGGGAATGATTCTCCATGTACAGTGTAGTACAGAGCGTCTGGAGTAACGGGCAATGATTCTCCAGGTACAGTGTATTACAGCGCGTCTGGAGTAACGGGCAATGATTCTCCAGGTACAGTGTAGTACAGCACGTGTGGAGTAACGGGGAATGATTCTCCAGGTACAGTGTAGTGCAGAGCGTTTGGAGTAACGGGGAATGATTCTCCAGGTACAGTGTCGTACAGCACGTGTGGAGGGACGGGGAATGATTCTCCTGGTACAGTGTAGTACAGAACGTGTGGAGTAACGGGGAATGATTCTCCAGGTACAGTGTAGTACAGAATGTGTGGAGTAACGGGGAATGATTCTCCAGGTATAGTGTAGTACAGAACGTGTGGAGTAACGGGGAATGATTCTCCAGGTACAGTGTAGTACAGCGCGTGTGGAGTAACGGGGAATGATTCTCCAGGTACAGTGTAGTACAGCGCGTGTGGAGTAACGGGGAATGATTCTCCATGTACAGTGTAGTACAGCACGTGTGGAGTAACGGGGAATGATTCTCCAGGTACAGTGTAGTCCAGCACGTGTGGAGTAACGGGGAATGATTCTCCAGGTACAGTGTAGTACAGCGCGTGTGGAGTGACGGGGAATGATTCTCCAGGTACAGTGTAGTACAGTGCGTGTGGAGTAACGGGGAATGATTCTCCAGGTACAGTGTAGTACAGCAGTTGTGGAGTAATGGGGAATGATTCTCCAGGTACAGTGTAGTACAGAGCGTGTGGAGTAATGGGGAATGATTCTTCAGGTGCAGTGTATTACAGCGCGTCTGGAGTAACGGGCAATGATTCTCCAGGTACAGTGTCGTACAGAACGTGTGGAGTAACGGGGAATGATTCTACAGGTACAGTGTAGGAAAGCGCGTGTGGAGTAACGGGGAATGATTCTCCAGGTACAGTGTAGTACAGCGCGTGTGGAGTAACGGGGAATGATTGTCCAGGTACAGTGTAGTACAGCACTTGTGGAGTAACGGGGAATGATTCGCCAGGTACAGTGTAGTACAGCGCGTGTGGAGTAACGGGGAATGATTCTCCAGGTACAGTGTAGGAAAGCGCGTGTGGAGTGATGGGGAATAATTCTCCAGGTACAGTGTAGTACAGAACGTGTGGAGTAACGGGGAATGATTCTCCAGGTACAGTGTAGTACAGCGCGTCTGGAGTAACGGGGAATGATTCTCCAGGTACATTGTAGTACAGCGCGTGTGGAGTAACGGGGAATGATTCTCCAGGAACAGTGTAGTACAGCGCGTGTGGAGGGACGAGGAATGATTCTCCAGGTACAGTGTAGTACAGTGCGTGTGGAGTAATGGGGAATGATTCTCCAGGTACACTGTAGTACAGAGCGTGTGGAGTAATGGGGAATGATTCTCCAGGTACAGTGTAGTACAGTGCGTGTGGAGTAATGGGGAATGATTCTCCAGGTACAGTGTAGTACAGCGCGTGTGGAGTAACGGGGAATGATTCTCCAGGTACAGTGTAGTACAGCACGTGTGGAGTAACGGGGAATGATTCTCCAGTTACAGTGTAGTACAGCACGTGTGGAGTAATGGGGAATGATTCTCCAGGTACAGTGTAGTACAGCGCGTGTGGAGTGAGGAGGAATGATTCTCCAGGTACAGTGTAGTACAGCACGTGTGGAGTAACGGGGAATGATTCTCCAGTTACAGTGTAGTACAGCACGTGTGGAGTAATGGGGAATGATTCTCCAGGTACAGTGTAGTACAGCACGTGTGGAGTAATGGGGAATGATTCTCCAGGTACAGTGTAGTACAGCACGTGTGGAGTAATGGGGAATGATTCTCCAGGTACAGTGTAGTACAGCACGTGTGGAGTAATGGGGAATGATTCTCCAGGTACAGTGTAGTACAGCGCGTGTGGAGTGAGGAGGAATGATTCTCCAGGTACAGTGTAGTACAGCACGTGTGGAGTAATGGGGAATGATTCTCCAGGTACAGTGTAGTACAGCACGTGTGGAGTAACGGGGAATGATTCTCCAGGTACAGTGTAGTACAGCACGTGTGGAGTAATGGGGAATGAGTATCCAGGTACAGTGTAGTACAGCACGTGTGGAGTAATGGGGAATGATTCTCCAGGTACAGTGCAGTACAGAGCGTGTGGAGTAACGGGGAATGATTCTCCAGGAACAGTGTAGTACAGCACATGTGGAGTAACGGGGAATGATTCTCCAGGAACAGTGTAGTACAGCACATGTGGAGTAACGGGGAATGATTCTCCAGGTACAGTGTAGTACAGCACTTGTGGAGTAACGGGGAATGATTCTCCAGGTACAGTGTAGTACAGAACGTGTGGAGTTACGGGGAATGATTCTCCAGGTACAGTGTAGTACAGCACGTGTGGAGTAACGGGGATTGATTCTCCAGGTACAGTGTAGTACAGAGCGTCTGGAGTAACGGGCAATGATTCTCCAGGTACAGTGTAGTACAGCGCGTGTGGAGTAACGGGGAATGATTCTCCAGGTACAGTGTAGTACAGAGCGTTTGGAGTAACGGGGAATGATTCTCCAGCTACAGTGTAGTACAGCGCGTGTGGAGGGACGGGGAATGATTCTCCTGGTACAGTGTAGTACAGAACGTGTGGAGTAACGGGGAATGATTCTCCAGGTACAGTGTAGTACAGAACGTGTGGAGTAACGGGGAATGATTCTCCAGGTACAGTGTAGTACAGCGCGTGTGGAGTAACGGGGAATGATACTTCAGGTACAGTGTAGTACAGCGCGTGTGGAGTAACGGGGAATGATTCTCCAGGTACAGTGTAGTAAAGCGCGTGTGGAGTAATGGGGAATGATTCTCCAGGTACAGTGCAGTACCGAACATGTGGAGTAACGGGGAATGATACTTCAGGTGCAGTGAAGTACAGCACGTGTGGAGTAACGGGGAATGATTCTCCAGGTACAGTGTAGTACAGCATGTGTGGAGTAACGGGGAATGATTCTCCAGGTACAGTGTAGTACAGCACGTGTGGAGTAACGGGGAATGATTCTCCAGGTACAGTGTAGTACAGCACGTGTGGAGTGAGGGGCAATGATTCTCCAGGTACAGTGTAGTACAGTGCGTGTGGAGTGACGGGGAATGATTCTCCAGGTACAGTGTAGTACAGCACGTGTGGAGTAACGGGGAATGATTCTCCAGGTACAGTGCAGTACAGCACTTGTGGAGTAACGGGGAATGATTCTCCAGGTACAGTGTAGTACAGCACGTGTGGAGTAACGGGGAATGATTCTCCAGGTACAGTGTAGTACAGCGCGTGTGGAGGGACGGGGAATGATTCTCCAGGTACAGTGTAGTACAGTGCGTGTGGAGTAACGGGGAATGATTCTCCAGGTACAGTGTAGTACCGAACATGTGGAGTAACGGGGAATGATACTTCAGGTACAGTGAAGTACAGCACGTGTGGAGTAACGGGGAATGATTCTCCAGGTACAGTGTAGTACAGCATGTGTGGAGTAACGGGGAATGATTCTCCAGGTACAGTGTAGTACAGCACGTGTTGAGTAACGGGGAATGATTCTCCAGGTACAGTGTAGTACAGCACGTGTGGAGTGAGGGGCAATGATTCTCCAGGTACAGTGTAGTACATTGCGTGTGGAGTGACGGGGAATGATTCTCCAGGTACAGTGTAGTACAGCACGTGTGGAGTAACGGGGAATGATTCTCCAGGTACAGTGCAGTACAGCACTTGTGGGGTAACGGGGAATGATTCTCCAGGTACAGTGCAGTACAGCACTTGTGGAGTAATGGGGAATGATTCTCCAGGTACAGTGCAGTACAGCACTTGTGGAGTAACGGGGAATGATTCTCCAGGTACAGTGCAGTACAGCACTTGTGGAGTAACGGGGAATGATTCTCCAGGTACAGTGTAGTACAGCACGTGTGGAGTAACGGGGAATGATTCTCCAGGTACAGTGCAGTACAGCACTTGTGGAGTAATGGGGAATGATTCTCCAGGTGCAGTGCAGTACAGCACTTGTGGAGTAACGGGGAATGATTCTCCAGGTACAGTGCAGTACAGCACTTGTGGAGTAACGGGGAATGATTGTCCAGGTACAGTGTAGTACAGCACTTGTGGAGTAATGGGGAATGATTCTCCAGGTGCAGTGCAGTACAGCACTTGTGGAGTAACGGGGAATGATTGTCCAGGTACAGTGTAGTACAGCACGTGTGGAGTAACGGGGAATGATTCTCCAGGTACAGTGTAGTACAGCGCGTTTGGAGTAACGGGGAATGATTCTCCAAGTACAGTGTAGTACAGAGCGTTTGGAGTAACGGGGAATGATTCTCCAGGTACAGTGTAGTACAGAACGTGTGGAGTTACGGGGAATGATACTCCAGGTACAGTGTAGTACAGAGCGCCTGGAGTAACGGGCAATGATTCTCCAGGTACAGTGTATTACAGCGCGTCTGGAGTAACGGGCAATGATTCTCCAGGTACAGTGTAGTACAGCGCGTGTGGAGTAACGGGGAATGATTCTCCAGGTACAGTGTAGTACAGCACGTGTGGAGGGACGGGGAATGATTCTCCTGGTACAGTGTAGTACAGAGCGTGTGGAGTGAGGGGGAATGATTCTCCAGGTACAGTGTAGTACAGAACGTGTGGAGTAACGGGGAATGATTCTCCAGGTACAGTGTAGTACAGAACGTGTGGAGTAACGGGGAATGATTCTCCAGGTACAGTGTAGTACCGAACATGTGGAGTAACGGGGAATGATACTTCAGGTGCAGTGTAGTACAGCGCGTGTGGAGTAACGGGGAATGATTCTCCAGGTACAGTGTAGTACCGAACATGTGGAGTAACGGGGAATGATACTTCAGGTACAGTGTAGTACAGCACGTGTGGAGTAACGGGGAATGATTCTCCAGGTACAGTGTAGTACAGCACGTGTGGAGTAACGGGGAATGATTCTCCAGGTACAGTGTAGTCCAGCACGTGTGGAGTAACGGGGAATGATTCTCCAGGTACAGTGCAGTACAGCACTTGTGGAGTAATGGGGAATGATTCTCCAGGTACAGTGCAGTACAGCACGTGTGGAGTAACGGGGAATGATTCTCCAGGTACAGTGCAGTACAGCACTTGTGGAGTAATGGGGAATGATTCTCCAGGTACAGTGCAGTACAGCACGTGTGGAGTAACGGGGAATGATTCTCCAATTACAGTGTAGTACAGAGCGTTTGGAGAAACGGGGAATGATTCTCCAGGTACAGTGTAGTACCGAACATGTGGAGTAACGGGGAATGATACTTCAGGTGCAGTGTAGTACAGCGCGTGTGGAGTAACGGGGAATGATTCTCCAGGTACAGTGTAGTACCGAACATGTGGAGTAACGGGGAATGATACTTCAGGTACAGTGTAGTACAGCACGTGTGGAGTAACGGGGAATGATTCTCCAGGTACAGTGTAGTACAGCACGTGTGGAGTAACGGGGAATGATTCTCCAGGTACAGTGTAGTCCAGCACGTGTGGAGTAACGGGGAATGATTCTCCAGGTACAGTGCAGTACAGCACTTGTGGAGTAATGGGGAATGATTCTCCAGGTACAGTGCAGTACAGCACGTGTGGAGTAACGGGGAATGATTCTCCAGGTACAGTGCAGTACAGCACTTGTGGAGTAATGGGGAATGATTCTCCAGGTACAGTGCAGTACAGCACGTGTGGAGTAACGGGGAATGATTCTCCAATTACAGTGTAGTACAGAGCGTTTGGAGAAACGGGGAATGATTCTCCAGGTACAGTGTAGTACAGAACGTGTGGAGTTACGGGGAATGATACTCCAGGTACAGTGTAGTACAGAGCGTCTGGAGTAACGGGCAATGATTCTCCAGGTACAGTGTATTACAGCGCGTCTGGAGTAACGGGCAATGATTCTCCAGGTACAGTGTAGTACAGCGCGTGTGGAGTAACGGGGAATGATTCTCCAGGTACAGTGTAGTACAGAGCGTTTGGAGTAACGGGGAATGATTCTCCAGGTACAGTGTAGTACAGAGCGTTTGGAGTAACGGGGAATGATTCTCCAGGTACAGTGTAGTACAGCACGTGTGGAGTGAGGGGGAATGACTCTCCAGGTACAGTGTAGTACAGCACGTGTGGAGGGACGGGGAATGATTCTCCTGGTACAGTGTAGTACAGCACGTGTGGTGTGAGGGGGAATGATTCTCCAGGTACAGTGTAGTACAGAACGTGTGGAGTAACGGGGAATGATTCTCCAGGTACAGTGTAGTACAGAACGTGTGGAGTAACGGGGAATGATTCTCCAGGTACAGTGTAGTACCGAACATGTGGAGTAACGGGGAATGATACTTCAGGTGCAGTGTAGTACAGCGCGTGTGGAGTAACGGGGAATGATTCTCCAGGTACAGTGTAGTACCGAACATGTGGAGTAACGGGGAATGATACTTCAGGTACAGTGTAGTACAGCACGTGTGGAGTAACGGGGAATGATTCTCCAGGTACAGTGCAGTACAGCACTTGTGGAGTAACGGGGAATGATTCTCCAGGTACAGTGCAGTACAGCACGTGTGGAGTAACGGGGAATGATTCTCCAGGTACAGTGCAGTACAGCACGTGTGGAGTAACGGGGAATGATTCTCCAGGTACAGTGTAGTACAGCGCGTGTGGAGTAACGGGGAATGATTCTCCAGGTACAGTGTAGTCCAGCACGTGTGGAGTAACGGGGAATGATTCTCCAGGTACAGTGCAGTACTGCACTTGTGGAGTAATGGGGAATGATTCTCCAGGTACAGTGCAGTACAGCACGTGTGGAGTAACGGGGAATGATTCTCCAGGTACAGTGCAGTACAGCACTTGTGGAGTAACGGGGAATGATTCTCCAGGTACAGTGCAGTACAGCACGTGTGGAGTAACGGGGAATGATTCTCCAGGTACAGTGCAGTACAGCACGTGTGGAGTAACGGGGAATGATTCTCCAGGTACAGTGCAGTACAGCACTTGTGGAGTAACGGGGAATGATTCTCCAGGTACAGTGTAGTGCAGTGCGTGTGGAGTAACGGGGAATGACACTCCAGGTACAGCGTAGTACAGTGCGTGTGGAGTGAGGGGGAATGAGTCTCCACGTACATTGTAGTACAGCGCGTGTGGAGTAACGGGGAATGATTCTCCATGTACAGTGCAGTACAGAACGTGTGGAGTTACGGGGAATGATTCTCCCTGTACAGTGTAGTACAGAGCGTCTGGAGTAACGGGCAATGATTCTCCAGGTACAGTGTATTACAGCGCGTCCGGAGTAACGGGCAATGATTCTCCAGGTACAGTGTAGTACAGCACGTGTGGAGTAACGGGGAATGATTCTCCAGGTACAGTGTAGTACAGAGCGTTTGGAGTAACGGGGAATGATTCTCCTGGTACAGTGTAGTACAGAACGTGTGGAGTAACGGGGAATGATTCTCCAGGTACAGTGTAGTACAGAACGTGTGGAGTAACGGGGAATGATTCTCCAGGTACAGTGTAGTACAGAACGTGTGGAGTAACGGGGAATGATTCTCCAGGCACAGTGTAGTACAGCGCGTGTGGAGTAACGGGGAATGATTCTCCAGGTACAGTGTAGTACAGCGCGTGTGGAGTAACGGGGAATGATTCTCCATGTACAGTGTAGTACAGCACGTGTGGAGTAACGGGGAATGATTCTCCAGGTACAGTGTAGTCCAGCACGTGTGGAGTAACGGGGAATGATTCTCCAGGTACAGTGTAGTACAGCGCGTGTGGAGTGACGGGGAATGATTCTCCAGGTACAGTGTAGTACAGCAGTTGTGGAGTAATGGGGAATGATTCTCCAGGTACAGTGTAGTACAGCACGTGTGGAGTGAGGGGGAATGATTCTCCAGGTACAGTGTAGTACAGAGCGTGTGGAGTAATGGGGAATGATTCTTCAGGTGCAGTGTATTACAGCGCGTCTGGAGTAACGGGCAATGATTCTCCAGGTACAGTGTCGTACAGAACGTGTGGAGTAACGGGGAATGATTCTACAGGTACAGTGTAGGAAAGCGCGTGTGGAGTAACGGGGAATGATTCTCCAGGTACAGTGTAGTACAGCGCGTGTGGAGTAACGGGGAATGATTGTCCAGGTACAGTGTAGTACAGCACTTGTGGAGTAACGGGGAATGATTCTCCAGGTACAGTGTAGTACAGCGCGTGTGGAGTAACGGGGAATGATTCTCCAGGTACAGTGTAGGAAAGCGCGTGTGGAGTCACGGGGAATGATTCTCCAGGTACAGTGTAGTACAGCACGTGTGCAGTTACGGGGAATGATTCTCCAGATACAGTGTAGTACAGCGCATGTGGAGTAACGGGGAATGATTCTCCAGGTACAGTGTAGTACAGCGCGTGTGGAGTAACGGGGAATGATTCTCCAGGTACAGTTTAGTACAGCGCGTGTGGAG
Organism: Heterodontus francisci; assembly: GCF_036365525.1. Lineage (NCBI taxonomy): Eukaryota > Metazoa > Chordata > Chondrichthyes > Heterodontiformes > Heterodontidae > Heterodontus > Heterodontus francisci. The sequence goes on from NW_027141350.1 coordinate 58,364, forward strand.
GGACGGGGAATGATTCTCCAGGTACAGTGTAGTGCAGTGCGTGTGGAGTAATGGGGAATGATTCTCCAGGTACACTGTAGTACAGAGCGTGTGGAGTAATGGCGAATGATTCTCCAGGTACAGTGTAGTACAGCGCGTGTGGAGTAACGGGGAATGATTCTCCAGGTACAGTGTAGTACAGCACGTGTGGAGTAACGGGGAATGATTCTCCAGTTACAGTGTAGTACAGCACGTGTGGAGTAATGGGGAATGAGTATCCATGCACAGTGTAGTACAGCACGTGTGGAGTAATGGGGAATGATTCTCCAGGTACAGTGTAGTACAGCACTTGTGGAGTAACGGGGAATGATTCTCCAGGTACAGTGTAGTACAGCACGTGTGGAGAAATGGGGAATGATTCTCCAGGTACAGTGTAGTACAGCACGTGTGGAGTAACGGGGAATGATTCTCCAGGTACAGTGTAGTACAGCACGTGTGGAGTAACGGGGAATGATTCTCCAGGTGCAGTGTAGTACAGCACGTGTGGAGTAACGGGGAATGATTCTCCAGGTACAGTGTAGTACAGTGCGTGTGGAGTAATGGGGAATGATTCTCCAGGTACAGTGTAGTACAGCACGTGTGGAGTAACGGGGAATGATTCTCCAGGTACAGTGTAGTACAGCACGTGTGGAGTAATGGGGAATAATTCTCCAGGTACAGTGTAGTACAGCACGTGTGGAGTGAGGAGGAATGATTCTCCAGGTACAGTGTCGTACTGTGCGTGTGGAGTAATGGGGAATGATTCTCCAGGTACAGTGTAGTACAGCACGTGTGGAGTCACGGGGAATGATTCTCCAGGTACAGTGTAGTACAGCACGTGCGGAGTCACGGGGAATGATTCTCCAGGTACAGTGTAGTACAGCACGTGTGGAGTAACTGGTAATGATTCTCCAGGTACAGTGTAGTACAGCACGTGTGGAGTTACGGGGAATGAGTATCCAGGTACAGTGTAGTACAGCACGTGTGGAGTAATGGGGAATGATTCTCCAGGTACAGTGTAGTACAGCACGTGTGGAGTAACGGGGAATGATTCTCCAGGTACAGTGTAGTACAGTGCGTGTGGAGTAACGGGGAATGATTCTCCAGGTACAGTGTAGTACAGCACGTGTGGAGTAACGGGGAATGATTCTCCAGGTACAGTGTAGTACAGCACGTGTGGAGTAACGGGGAATGATTCTCCAGGTACAGTGTAGTACAGCACGTGTGGAGTAACTGGTAATGATTCTCCAGGTACAGTGTAGTACAGCACGTGTGGAGTTACGGGGAATGAGTATCCAGGTACAGTGTAGTACAGCACGTGTGGAGTAATGGGGAATGATTCTCCAGGTACAGTGTAGTACAGCAGGTGTGGAGTAACGGGGAATAATTCTCCAGGTGCAGTGCCATACAGCACGTGTGGAGTAATGGGGAACGATTCTCCAGGTACAGTGCAGTACAGTGCGTGTGGAGTAACGGGGAATAATTCTCCAGGTGCAGTGCCATACAGCACGTGTGGAGTGAGGGGGAATGATTCTCCAGGTACAGTGTAGTACAGCGCGTGTGGAGTAACGTGGAATAATTCTCCAGGTACAGCTTAGTCCAGCACGTGTGGAGTAATGGGGAATGATTCTCCAGGTACAGTGTAGTACAGCAGGTGTGGAGTAACGGGGAATAATTCTCCAGGTACAGTGCAGTACAGCACGTGTGGAGTAACGGGGAATGATTCTCCAGGTACAGTGTAGTACAGCACGTGTGGAGTAATGGGGAATGATTTTCCAGGTACAGTGTAGTACAGCACGTGTGGAGTGAGGGGGAATGATTCTCCAGGTACAGTGTAGTACAGCACGTGTGGAGTAACGGGGAATGATTCTCCAGGTACAGTGTAGTACAGCACGTGTGTAGTGAGGAGGAATGATTCTCCAGGTACAGTGTAGTACAGCGCGTGTGGAGTAACGGGGAATAATTCTCCAGGTACAGCTTAGTCCAGCACGTGTGGAGTAATGGGGAATGATTCTCCAGGTACAGTGTAGTACAGCACGTGTGTAGTGAGGAGGAATGATTTTCCAGGTACAGTGTAGTACAGCACGTGTGGAGTAATGGGGAATGATTTTCCAGGTACAGTGTAGTACAGCACATGTGGAGTGAGGGGGAATGATTCTCCAGGTACAGTGTAGTACAGCACGTGTGGAGTGATGAGGAATGATTCTCCAGGTACAGGGGAGTACAGCGCGTGTGGAGTAACGGGGAATAATTCTCCAGGTACAGCTTAGTCCAGCACGTGTGGAGTAATGGGGAATGATTCTCCAGGTACAGTGTAGTACAGCAGGTGTGGAGTAACGGGGAATAATTCTCCAGGTACAGTGCAGTACAGCGTGTGTGGAGTAACGGGGAATGATTCTCCAGGTACAGTGTAGTACAGAACGTGTGGAGTAACGGGGAATGATTATCCAGGTACAGTGTAGTACAGCACGTGTGGAGTAACGGGGAATGATTCTCCAGGTACAGTGTAGTACATCGCGTGTGGAGTAACGGGGAATGATTCTCCAGGTACAGTGCAGTACAGAGCGTGTGGAGTAACGGGGAATGATTCTCCAGGTACAGTGTAGTACAGCGCGTGTGGAGTAACGGGGAATGATTCTCCAGGTACAGTGCAGTACAGAGCGTGTGGAGTGACGGGGAATGATTCTCCAGGTACAGTGCAGTACAGAGCGTGTGGAGTGACGGGGAATGATTCTCCAGGTACAGTGCAGTACAGAGCGTGTGGAGTAACGGGGAATGATTCTCCAGGTACAATGTAGTACAGCGCTTGTGGAGTAATGGGGAATGATTCTCCAGGTACAGTGTAGTACAGCGCATGTGGAGTAACGGGGAATGATTCTCCAGGTACAGTGCAGTACAGCGCTTGTGGAGTAACGGGGAATGATTCTCCAGGTACAGTGTAGTACAGAGCGTGTGGAGTAACGGGGAATGATTCTCCAGGTACAGTGTAGTACAGCGCGTGTGGAGTAACGGGGAATGATTCTCCAGGTACAGTGTAGTACAGCGCGTGTGGAGTAACGGGGAATGATTCTCCAGGTACAGTGCAGTACAGAGCGTGTGGAGTGACGGGGAATGATTCTCCAGGTACAGTGTAGTACAGCACGTGTGGAGTAACGGGGAATGATTCTCCAGGTACAGTGTAGTACATCGCGTGTGGAGTGACGGGGAATGATTCTCCAGGTACAGTGTAGTACAGTGCGTGTGGAGTAACGGGGAATGATTCTCCAGGTACAGTGTAGTACAGCAGTTGTGGAGTAATGGGGAATGATTCTCCAGGTACAGTGTAGTACAGAGCGTGTGGAGTAATGGGGAATGATTCTTCAGGTGCAATGTATTACAGCGCGTCTGGAGTAACGGGCAATGATTCTCCAGGTACAGTGTCGTACAGTACGTGTGGAGTAACGGGGAATGATTCTACAGGTACAGTGTAGGAAAGCGCGTGTGGAGTAACGGGGAATGATTCTCCAGGTACAGTGTAGTACAGCGCGTGTGGAGTAACGGGGAATGATTGTCCAGGTACAGTGTAGTACAGCACTTGTGGAGTAACGGGGAATGATTCTCCAGGTACAGTGTAGTACAGCGCGTGTGGAGTAACGGGGAATGATTCTCCAGGTACAGTGTAGGAAAGCGCGTGTGGAGTGATGGGGAATAATTCTCCAGGTACAGTGTAGTACAGAACGTGTGGAGTAACGGGGAATGATTCTCCAGATACAGTGTAGTACAGCGCGTGTGGAGTAACGGGGAATGATTCTCCAGGTACAGTGTAGTACAGCGCGTGTGGAGTAACGGGGAATGATTCTCCAGGTACAGTGTAGTACAGCGCGTGTGGAGGGACGGGGAATGATTCTCCAGGTACAGTGTAGTACAGTGCGTGTGGAGTAATGGGGAATGATTCTCCAGGTACACTGTAGTACAGAGCGTGTGGAGTAATGGGGAATGATTCTCCAGGTACAGTGTAGTACAGCGCGTGTGGAGTAACGGGGAATGATTCTCCAGGTACAGTGTAGTACAGCGCGTGTGGAGTGACGGGGAATGATTCTCCAGGTACAGTGTAGTACAGTGCGTCTGGAGTAATGGGGAATGATTCTCCAGGTACAGTGTAGTACAGCGCGTGTGGAGTAACGGGGAATGATTCTCCAGGTACAGTGTAGTACAGCACGTGTGGAGTAACGGGGAATGATTCTCCAGTTACAGTGTAGTACAGCACGTGTGGAGTAACGGGGAATGATTCTCCAGGTACAGTGTAGTACAGCACGTGTGGAGTAACGGGGAATGATTCTCCAGTTACAGTGTAGTACAGCACGTGTGGAGTAACGGGGAATGATTCTCCAGGTACAGTGTAGTACAGCACGTGTGGAGTAACGGGGAATGATTCTCCAGGTACAGTGTAGTACAGCACGTGTGGAGTAATGGGGAATGAGTATCCAGGTACAGTGTAGTACAGCACGTGTGGAGTAATGGGGAATGATTCTCCAGGTACAGTGTAGTACAGCGCGTGTGGAGTAACGGGGAATGATTCTCCAGGTACAGTGTAGTACAGCACGTGTGGAGAAATGGGGAATGATTCTCCAGGTACAGTGTAGTACAGCACGTGTGGAGTAACGGGGAATGATTCTCCAGGTACAGTGTAGTACAGCACGTGTGGAGTAACGGGGAATGAATCTCCAGGTACAGTGTAGTACAGCACGTGTGGAGTAACGGGGAATGATTCTCCAGGTACAGTGTAGTACAGTGCGTGTGGAGTAATGGGGAATGATTCTCCAGGTACAGTGTAGTACAGCACGTGTGGAGTAACGGGGAATGATTCTCCAGGTACAGTGTAGTACAGCACGTGTGGAGTAATGGGGAATAATTCTCCAGGTACAGTGTAGTACAGCACGTGTGGGGTAACGGGGAATGATTCTCCAGGTACAGTGTAGTACAGCACGTGTGGAGTAACGGGGAATAATTCTCCAGGTACAGTGTAGTACAGCACGTGTGGAGTAACGGGGAATAATTCTCCAGGTACAGTGTAGTACAGCGCGTGTGGAGTGAGGAGGAATGATTCTCCAGGTACAGTGTAGTACAGCACGTGTGGAGTCACGGGGAATGATTCTCCAGGTACAGTGTAGTACAGCACGTGTGGAGTAACTGGTAATGATTCTCCAGGTACAGTGTAGTACAGCACGTGTGGAGTAATGGGGAATGATTCTCCAGGTACAGTGTAGTACAGCACGTGTGGAGTAACGGGGAATGAGTATCCAGGTACAGTGTAGTACAGCACGTGTGGAGTAATGGGGAATGATTCTCCAGGTACAGTGTAGTACAGCACGTGTGGAGTAACGGGGAATGATTCTCCAGGTACAGTGTAGTACAGTGCGTGTGGAGTAACGGGGAATGATTCTCCAGGTACAGTGTAGTACAGCACGTGTGGAGTAACGGGGAATGATTCTCCAGGTACAGTGTAGTACAGCACGTGTGGAGTAACAGGGAATGATTCTCCAGGTACAGTGTAGTACAGCACGTGTGGAGTAACGGGGAATGATTCTCCAGGTACAGTGTAGTACAGCGCGTGTGGAGTAACGGGGAATAATTCTCCAGGTACAGCTTAGTCCAGCACGTGTGGAGTACTGGGGAATGATTCTCCAGGTACAGTGTAGTACAGCAGGTGTGGAGTAACGGGGAATAATTCTCCAGGTGCAGTGCAGTACAGCACGTGTGGAGTAATGGGGAATGATTCTCCAGGTACAGTGCAGTACAGCGCGTGTGGAGTAACGGGGAATGATTCTCCAGGTACAGTGTAGTACAGCACGTGTGGAGTAACGGGGAATGATTCTCCAGGTACAGTGCAGTACAGCACGTGTGGAGTAATGGGGAATGATTCTCCAGGTACAGTGTAGTACAGCGCGTGTGGAGTAACGGGGAATGATTCTCCAGGTACAGTGTAGTACAGCGCGTGTGGAGTAACGTGGAATAATTCTCCAGGTACAGCTTAGTCCAGCACGTGTGGAGTAATGGGGAATGATTCTCCAGGTACAGTGTAGTACAGCAGGTGTGGAGTAACGGGGAATAATTCTCCAGGTACAGTGCAGTACAGCACGTGTGGAGTAACAGGGAATGATTCTCCAGGTACAGTGTAGTACAGCACGTGTGGAGTAATGGGGAATGATTTTCCAGGTACAGTGTAGTACAGCATGTGTGGAGTGAGGGGGAATGATTCTCCAGGTACAGTGTAGTACAGCACGTGTGGAGTGAGGGGGAATGATTCTCCAGGTACAGTGTAGTACAGCACGTGTGGAGTAACGGGGAATGATTCTCCAGGTACAGTGTAGTACAGCACGTGTGGAGTGAGGAGGAATGATTCTCCAGGTACAGTGTAGTACAGCGCGTGTGGAGTAACGGGGAATAATACTCCAGGTACAGCTTAGTCCAGCACGTGTGGAGTAATGGGGAATGATTCTCCAGGTACAGTGTAGTACAGCACGTGTGGAGTAACGGGGAATGATTCTCCAGGTACAGTGTAGTACAGCACGTGTGGAGTAACGGGGAATGATTCTCCAGTTACAGTGTAGTACAGCACGTGTGGAGTAACGGGGAATGATTCTCCAGGTACAGTGTAGTACAGCACGTGTGGAGTAACGGGGAATGATTCTCCAGGTACAGTGTAGTACAGCACGTGTGGAGTAATGGGGAATGAGTATCCAGGTACAGTGTAGTACAGCACGTGTGGAGTAATGGGGAATGATTCTCCAGGTACAGTGTAGTACAGCGCGTGTGGAGTAACGGGGAATGATTCTCCAGGTACAGTGTAGTACAGCACGTGTGGAGAAATGGGGAATGATTCTCCAGGTACAGTGTAGTACAGCACGTGTGGAGTAACGGGGAATGATTCTCCAGGTACAGTGTAGTACAGCACGTGTGGAGTAACGGGGAATGAATCTCCAGGTACAGTGTAGTACAGCACGTGTGGAGTAACGGGGAATGATTCTCCAGGTACAGTGTAGTACAGTGCGTGTGGAGTAATGGGGAATGATTCTCCAGGTACAGTGTAGTACAGCACGTGTGGAGTAACGGGGAATGATTCTCCAGGTACAGTGTAGTACAGCACGTGTGGAGTAATGGGGAATAATTCTCCAGGTACAGTGTAGTACAGCACGTGTGGAGTAACGGGGAATGATTCTCCAGGTACAGTGTAGTACAGCACGTGTGGAGTAACGGGGAATAATTCTCCAGGTACAGTGTAGTACAGCACGTGTGGAGTAACGGGGAATAATTCTCCAGGTACAGTGTAGTACAGCGCGTGTGGAGTGAGGAGGAATGATTCTCCAGGTACAGTGTAGTACAGCACGTGTGGAGTCACGGGGAATGATTCTCCAGGTACAGTGTAGTACAGCACGTGTGGAGTAACTGGTAATGATTCTCCAGGTACAGTGTAGTACAGCACGTGTGGAGTAATGGGGAATGATTCTCCAGGTACAGTGTAGTACAGCACGTGTGGAGTAACGGGGAATGAGTATCCAGGTACAGTGTAGTACAGCACGTGTGGAGTAATGGGGAATGATTCTCCAGGTACAGTGTAGTACAGCACGTGTGGAGTAACGGGGAATGATTCTCCAGGTACAGTGTAGTACAGTGCGTGTGGAGTAACGGGGAATGATTCTCCAGGTACAGTGTAGTACAGCACGTGTGGAGTAACGGGGAATGATTCTCCAGGTACAGTGTAGTACAGCACGTGTGGAGTAACAGGGAATGATTCTCCAGGTACAGTGTAGTACAGCACGTGTGGAGTAACGGGGAATGATTCTCCAGGTACAGTGTAGTACAGCGCGTGTGGAGTAACGGGGAATAATTCTCCAGGTACAGCTTAGTCCAGCACGTGTGGAGTACTGGGGAATGATTCTCCAGGTACAGTGTAGTACAGCAGGTGTGGAGTAACGGGGAATAATTCTCCAGGTGCAGTGCAGTACAGCACGTGTGGAGTAATGGGGAATGATTCTCCAGGTACAGTGCAGTACAGCGCGTGTGGAGTAACGGGGAATGATTCTCCAGGTACAGTGTAGTACAGCACGTGTGGAGTAACGGGGAATGATTCTCCAGGTACAGTGCAGTACAGCACGTGTGGAGTAATGGGGAATGATTCTCCAGGTACAGTGTAGTACAGCGCGTGTGGAGTAACGGGGAATGATTCTCCAGGTACAGTGTAGTACAGCGCGTGTGGAGTAACGTGGAATAATTCTCCAGGTACAGCTTAGTCCAGCACGTGTGGAGTAATGGGGAATGATTCTCCAGGTACAGTGTAGTACAGCAGGTGTGGAGTAACGGGGAATAATTCTCCAGGTACAGTGCAGTACAGCACGTGTGGAGTAACGGGGAATGATTCTCCAGGTACAGTGTAGTACAGCACGTGTGGAGTAATGGGGAATGATTTTCCAGGTACAGTGTAGTACAGCATGTGTGGAGTGAGGGGGAATGATTCTCCAGGTACAGTGTAGTACAGCACGTGTGGAGTGAGGGGGAATGATTCTCCAGGTACAGTGTAGTACAGCACGTGTGGAGTAACGGGGAATGATTCTCCAGGTACAGTGTAGTACAGCACGTGTGGAGTGAGGAGGAATGATTCTCCAGGTACAGTGTAGTACAGCGCGTGTGGAGTAACGGGGAATAATACTCCAGGTACAGCTTAGTCCAGCACGTGTGGAGTAATGGGGAATGATTCTCCAGGTACAGTGTAGTACAGCAGGTGTGGAGTAACGGGGAATAATTCTCCAGGTACAGTGCAGTACAGCATGTGTGGAGTAACGGGGAATGATTCTCCAGGTACAGTGTAGTACAGCACGTCTGGAGTAATGGGGAATGATTTTCCAGGTACAGTGTAGTACAGCACATGTGGAGTGAGGGGGAATGATTCTCCAGGTACAGTGTAGTACAGCACGTGTGGAGTAACGGGGAATGATTCTCCAGGTACAGTGTAGTACAGCACGTGTGGAGTGAGGAGGAATGATTCTCCAGGTACAGGGTAGTACAGCGCGTGTGGAGTAACGGGGAATAATTCTCCAGGTACAGCTTAGTCCAGCACGTGTGGAGTAATGGGGAATGATTCTCCAGGTACAGTGTAGTACAGCAGGTGTGGAGTAACGCGGAATAATTCTCCAGGTACAGTGCAGTACAGCGCGTGTGGAGTAACGGGGAATGATTCTCCAGGTACAGTGTAGTACAGAACGTGTGGAGTAACGGGGAATGATTATCCAGGTACAGTGTAGTACAGCACGTGTGGAGTAACGGGGAATGATTCTCCAGGTACAGTGTCGTACAGCGCGTGTGGAGTAACGGGCAATGATTCTCCAGGTACAGTGTCGTACAGTACGTGTGGAGTAACGGGGAATGATTCTACAGGTACAGTGTAGGAAAGCGCGTGTGGAGTAACGGGGAATGATTCTCCAGGTACAGTGTAGTACAGCGCGTGTGGAGTAACGGGGAATGATTGTCCAGGTACAGTGTAGTACAGCACTTGTGGAGTAACGGGGAATGATTCTCCAGGTACAGTGTAGTACAGCGCGTGTGGAGTAACGGGGAATGATTCTCCAGGTACAGTGTAGGAAAGCGCGTGTGGAGTGATGGGGAATAATTCTCCAGGTACAGTGTAGTACAGAACGTGTGGAGTAACGGGGAATGATTCTCCAGATACAGTGTAGTACAGCGCGTGTGGAGTAACGGGGAATGATTCTCCAGGTACAGTGTAGTACAGCGCGTGTGGAGTAACGGGGAATGATTCTCCAGGTACAGTGTAGTACAGCGCGTGTGGAGGGACGGGGAATGATTCTCCAGGTACAGTGTAGTACAGTGCGTGTGGAGTAATGGGGAATGATTCTCCAGGTACACTGTAGTACAGAGCGTGTGGAGTAATGGGGAATGATTCTCCAGGTACAGTGTAGTACAGCGCGTGTGGAGTAAAGGGGAATGATTCTCCAGGTACAGTGTAGTACAGCGCGTGTGGAGTGACGGGGAATGATTCTCCAGGTACAGTGTAGTACAGTGCGTCTGGAGTAATGGGGAATGATTCTCCAGGTACAGTGTAGTACAGCGCGTGTGGAGTAACGGGGAATGATTCTCCAGGTACAGTGTAGTACAGCACGTGTGGAGTAACGGGGAATGATTCTCCAGTTACAGTGTAGTACAGCACGTGTGGAGTAACGGGGAATGATTCTCCAGGTACAGTGTAGTACAGCACGTGTGGAGTAACGGGGAATGATTCTCCAGTTACAGTGTAGTACAGCACGTGTGGAGTAACGGGGAATGATTCTCCAGGTACAGTGTAGTACAGCACGTGTGGAGTAACGGGGAATGATTCTCCAGGTACAGTGTAGTACAGCACGTGTGGAGTAATGGGGAATGAGTATCCAGGTACAGTGTAGTACAGCACGTGTGGAGTAATGGGGAATGATTCTCCAGGTACAGTGTAGTACAGCGCGTGTGGAGTAACGGGGAATGATTCTCCAGGTACAGTGTAGTACAGCACGTGTGGAGAAATGGGGAATGATTCTCCAGGTACAGTGTAGTACAGCACGTGTGGAGTAACGGGGAATGATTCTCCAGGTACAGTGTAGTACAGCACGTGTGGAGTAACGGGGAATGAATCTCCAGGTACAGTGTAGTACAGCACGTGTGGAGTAACGGGGAATGATTCTCCAGGTACAGTGTAGTACAGTGCGTGTGGAGTAATGGGGAATGATTCTCCAGGTACCGTGTAGTACAGCACGTGTGGAGTAACGGGGAATGATTCTCCAGGTACAGTGTAGTACAGCACGTGTGGAGTAATGGGGAATAATTCTCCAGGTACAGTGTAGTACAGCACGTGTGGAGTAACGGGGAATGATTCTCCAGGTACAGTGTAGTACAGCACGTGTGGAGTAACGGGGAATAATTCTCCAGGTACAGTGTAGTACAGCACGTGTGGAGTAACGGGGAATAACTCTCCAGGTACAGTGTAGTACAGCGCGTGTGGAGTGAGGAGGAATGATTCTCCAGGTACAGTGTAGTACAGCACGTGTGGAGTCACGGGGAATGATTCTCCAGGTACAGTGTAGTACAGCACGTGTGGAGTAACTGGTAATGATTCTCCAGGTACAGTGTAGTACAGCACGTGTGGAGTAATGGGGAATGATTCTCCAGGTACAGTGTAGTACAGCACGTGTGGAGTAACGGGGAATGAGTATCCAGGTACAGTGTAGTACAGCACTTGTGGAGTAACGGGGAATGATTCTCCAGGTACAGTGTAGTACAGTGCGTGTGGAGTAACGGGGAATGATTCTCCAGGTACAGTGTAGTACAGCACGTGTGGAGTAACGGGGAATGATTCTCCAGGTACAGTGTAGTACAGCACGTGTGGAGTAACAGGGAATGATTCTCCAGGTACAGTGTAGTACAGCACGTGTGGAGTAACGGGGAATGATTCTCCAGGTACAGTGTAGTACAGCGCGTGTGGAGTAACGGGGAATAATTCTCCAGGTACAGCTTAGTCCAGCACGTGTGGAGTACTGGGGAATGATTCTCCAGGTACAGTGTAGTACAGCGCGTGTGGAGTAACGGGGAATGATTCTCCAGGTACAGTGTAGTACAGCACGTGTGGAGTAACGGGGAATGATTCTCCAGGTACAGTGCAGTACAGCACGTGTGGAGTAATGGGGAATGATTCTCCAGGTACAGTGCAGTACAGCGCGTGTGGAGTAACGGGGAATGATTCTCCAGGTACAGTGTAGTACAGCACGTGTGGAGTAACGGGGAATGATTCTCCAGGTACAGTGCAGTACAGCACGTGTGGAGTGACGGGGAATGATTCTCCAGGTACAGTGCAGTACAGAGCGTGTGGAGTAACGGGGAATGTTTCTCCAGTTACAGTGTAGTACAGCACATGTGGAGTGACATGGAATGATTCTCCAGGTGCAGTGTAGTGCAGCGGTTGTGGAGTGAGGGGTAATGATTCTCCAGGTACAGTGTAGTACAGAGCGTGTGGAGTGACGGGGAATGATTCTCCAGGTACAGTGTAGTACAGCACGTGTGGAGTGACGGGGAATGATTCTCCAGGTACAGTGTAGTACAGCGCGTGTGGAGTAACGGGGAATGATTCTCCAGGTACAGTGTAGTACAGCACGTGTGGAGTGAGGGGGAATGATTCTCAAGGCACAGTGTAGTACAGCACGTGTGGAGTAACGGGGAATGATTCTCCAGGTACAGTGTAGTACAGCGCGTGTGGAGTAACGGGGAATGATTCTCCAGGTACAGTGTAGTACAGCACGTGTGGAGTGAGGGGGAATGATTCTCCAGGTACAGTGTAGTACAGCTCGTGTGGAGTGAGGGGGAATGATTCTCCAGGTACAGTGTAGTACAGCACGTGTGGAGTAACGGGGATGATTCTCCAGGTACAGTGTAGTACATCGCGTGTGGAGTAACGGGGAATGATTCTCCAGGTACAGTGCAGTACAGAGCGTGTGGAGTAACGGGGAATGATTCTCCAGGTACAGTGTAGTACAGCGCGTGTGGAGTGAGGAGGAATGATTCTCCAGGTACAGTGTAGTACAGCATGTGTGGAGTGAGGAGGAATGATTCTCCAGGTACAGTGTAGTACAGCACGTGTGGAGTAACGGGGAATGATTCTCCAGATACAGTGTAGTACAGCACGTGTGGAGTAACGGGGAATGATTCTCCAGGTACAGTGTAGTACAGCGCGTGTGGAGTAACGGGGAATGATTCTCCAGGTACAGTGTAGTACAGCGCGTGTGGAGTAACGGGGAATGATTCTCCAGGTACAGTGCAGTACAGCGCGTGTGGAGTGACGGGGAATGATTCTCCAGGTACAGTGTAGTACAGCACGTGTGGAGTAACGGGGAATGATTCTCCAGGTACAGTGTAGTACATCGCGTGTGGAGTAACGGGGAATGATTCTCCAGGTACAGTGCAGTACAGAGCGTGTGGAGTAACGGGGAATGATTCTCCAGGTACAGTGTAGTACAGCGCGTGTGGAGTAACGGGGAATGATTCTCCAGGTACAGTGCAGTACAGAGCGTGTGGAGTGACGGGGAATGATTCTCCAGGTACAGTGCAGTACAGAGCGTGTGGAGTGACGGGGAATGATTCTCCAGGTACAGTGCAGTACAGAGCGTGTGGAGTAACGGGGAATGATTCTCCAGGTACAATGTAGTACAGCGCTTGTGGAGTAATGGGGAATGATTCTCCAGGTACAGTGCAGTACAGCGCATGTGGAGTAACGGGGAATGATTCTCCAGGTACAGTGCAGTACAGCGCTTGTGGAGTAACGGGGAATGATTCTCCAGGTACAGTGTAGTACAGAGCGTGTGGAGTAACGGGGAATGATTCACCAGGTACAGTGTAGTGCAGTGCGTGTGGAGTCACGGGGAATGATTCTCCAGGTACAGTGCAGTACAGCACATGTGGAGTGACGGGGAATGATTCTCCAGGTACAGTGCAGTACAGAGCGTGTGGAGTAACGGGGAATGATTCTCCAGTTACAGTGTAGTACAGCACATGTGGAGTGACGTGGAATGATTCTCCAGGTACAGTGTAGAGCAGCGCTTGTGGAGTGAGGGGTAATGATTCTCCAGGTACAGTGTAGTACAGAGCGTGTGGAGTGACGGGGAATGATTCTCCAGGTACAGTGTAGTACAGCACGTGTGGAGTGACGGGGAATGATTCTCCAGTTACAGTGCAGTACAGCGCGTGTGGAGTAACGGGGAATGATTCTCCAGGTACAATGTAGTACAGCGCTTGTGGAGTAACGGGGAATGATTCTCCAGGTACAGTGTAGTACAGAGCGTGTGGAGTAACGTGTAATGATTCTCCAGGTACAGTGTAGTACAGAACGTGTGGAGTGAGGGGGAATGATTCTCCAGGCACAGTGTAGTACAGAGCGTGTGGAGTGACGGGGAATGATTCTCCAGGTACAGTGTACTACAGCACGTGTGGAGTAACAGGGAATGATTCTCCAGGTACAGTGTAGTACAGAGCGTGTGGAGTAATGGGGAATGATTCTCCAGTTACAGTGTAGTACAGCACGTGTGGAGTAACGGGGAATGATTCTCCAGGTACAGTGTAGTACAGTGCGTGTGGAGTGACGGGGAATGATTCTCCAGGTACAGTGCAGTACAGCACGTGTGGAGTAATGGGGAATGATTCTCCAGTTACAGTGTAGTACAGCACGTGTGGAGTGACGGGGAATGATTCTCCAGGTACAGTGTCGTACACCGCGTGTGGAGTAACGGGGAATGATTCTCCAGTTACAGTGTAGTACAGCGCGTGTGGAGTGAGGGGGAATGACACTCCAGTTACAGTGTAGTACAGCGCGTGTGGAGTAATGGGGAATGATTCTCCAATTACAGTGCAGTACAGCACGTGTGGAGTGACGGGGAATGATTCTCCAGGTACAGTGCAGTACAGCACGTGTGGAGTAACGGGGAATGATTCTCCAGGTACAGTGTAGTACAGCACGTGCGGAGTAATGGGGAATGATTCTCCAGGTACAGTGTAGTACAGCACTTGTGGAGTAACGGGGAATGATTTTCCAGGTACAGTGTAGTACAGCACGTGTGGAGTAACGGGGAATGATTCTCCAGGTACAGTGTAGTACAGCGCTTGTGGAGTAACAGGGAATGATTCTCCAGTTACAGTGTAGTACAGTGCGTGTGGAGTAACAGGGAATGATTCTCCAGTTACAGTGTAGTACAGCACGTGTGGAGTAACGGGGAATGATTCTCCAGGTACAGTGTAGTACAGCACGTGTGGAGTAACGGGGAATGATTCTCCAGGTACAGTGTAGTACAGCGCGTGTGGAGTAATGGGGATTGATTCTCCAGGTACAGTGTAGTACAGCACGTGTAGAGTAATGGGGAATAATTCTCCAGGTACAGTGTAGTACAGCACGTGTGGAGTAACGGGGAATGATTCTCCAGGGACAGTGTAGTACAGCGCGTGTGGAGTGAGTGGCAATGATTCTCCAGGTACAGTGTAGTACAGCGCGTGTGGAGTAATGGGGAATGATTCTCCAGGTACAGTGTAGTACAGCACGTGTGGAGTGACGGGGAATGATTCTCCAGTTACAGTGTAGTACAGCACGTGTGGAGTAACGGGGAATGATTCTCCAGGTACAGTGTAGTACAGCACGTGTGGAGTAACTGTGAATAATTCTCCAGGTACAGTGTCGTACAGCACGTCTGGAGTAACTGGGAATGATTCTACAGGTACAGTGTAGTGCAGTGCGTTTGGAGTCACGGGGAATGATTCTCCTGGAACAGTGTAGGACAGCGCGTGTGGAGTAACGTGGAATGATTCTCCAGGTGCAGTGTAGTACAGCACGTGTGGAGTGAGGGGGAATGATTCTCCAGGTACAGTGTAGGACAGCGCGTGTGGAGTAACGTGGAATGATTCTCCAGGTGCAGTGTAGTACAGCACGTGTGGAGTGACGGGGAATGATTCTCCAGGTACAGTGTAGTACAGCACGTGTGGAGTAACTGGGAATAATTCTCCAGGTACAGTGTAGTGCAGTGCGTTTGGAGTCACGGGGAATGATTCTCCAGGAACAGTGTAGTACAGCGCGTGTGGAGTAACGTGGAATGATTCTCCAGGTACAGTGTCGTACAGCACGTGTGGAGTAACAGGGAATGATTCTCCAGGTACAGTGTCGTACAGCACATGTGGAGTAACAGGGAATGATTCTCCAGGTACAGTGTAGTACAGCGCTTGTGGAGTGAGGGGGAATGATTCTCCAGGTACAGTGTAGTACAGCGGGTGTGGAGTGAGGGGGAATGATTCTCCAGGTACAGTGTAGTACAGCGGGTGTGGAGTGAGGGGGAATGATTCTCCAGGTACAGTGTAGTACAGTGCGTGTGGAGTGAGGGGGAATGATTCTCCAGGTACAGTGTAGTACAGTGCGTGTGGAGTGAGGGGGAATGATTCTCCAGGTATAGATAGTACAGCGCGTGTGGAGGAACGGGGAATGATTCTCCAGGGAGAGTGTAGAACAGCACTCGTGGAGTAACGGAGAATGATTCTCCAGGTACAGTGTAGTACAGCACGTGTGGAGTAATGGGGAATGATTCTCTAGGTACAGTGTAGTACAGCACGTGTGGATTAACGGGGAATGATACTTCAGGTACAGTGTAGTACAGAGCGTGTGGAGTGATGGGGAATGATTCTCCAGGTACAGTGTAGTACAGCACGTGTGGAGTAACGGGGAATGATTCTCCAGGTACAGTGTAGTACAGCACGTGTGGAGTAACGGGGATTGATTCTCCAGGTACAGTGTAGTAAAGCGCGTGTGGAGTAACGGGGAATGATTCTCCAGGTACAGGGTGGTGCAGCGCGTGAGGAGTAACAGGGAGTGATTCTCCAGGGACAGTGTAGTACAGCGCTTGTGGAGTAACGGGGAATGATTCTCCAGGTCCAGTGTGGTACAGCGCGTGTGGAGTAACAGGGAATGATTCTCCAGGGACAGTGTAGTACAGCGCGTGTGGAGTAACAGGGAATGATTCTCCAGGTACAGTGCAGTACAGAGCGTGTGGAGTAACGGGGAATGATTCTCCAGGTACAGTGTAGTACAGCACGTGTGGAGGGACGGGGAATGATTCTCCAGGTACAGTGTAGTACAGCACGTGTGGAGTAACGGGGAATGATCCTCCAGGTACAGTGCACTACAGCACGTGTGGAGTAACGGGACTGATTCTCCAGGTACAGTGCACTAAAGGGCGTGTGGAGTAACGGGGAATGATCCTCCAGGTAAAGTGTACTACAGCACGTGTGGAGTAACGGGGGAATGATTCCTCAGGTACAGTGCACTACAGGGCGTGTGGAGTAACGGGGAATGATCCTCCAGGTACAGTGTACTACAGCACGTGTGGAGTAACGGGGAATGATCCTCCAGGTACAGTGTAGTACAGCACGTGTGGAGTGACGGCGAATGATCCTCCAGGTATAGTGTAGTACAGCACGTGTGGAGTAATGGGGAATGATTCTCCAGTTACAGTGTAGTACAGCGCGTGTGGAGTGACGGGGAATGATTCTCCAGGTACAGTGTAGTACAGCGCGTGTGGAGTAATGGGGAATGATTCTCCAGTTACAGTGTAGTACAGCGCGTGTGGAGTAACGGGGAATGATTCTCCAGTTACAGTGTAGTACAAAGCGTGTGGAGTGACGGGGAATGATTCTCCAGGTACAGTGCAGTACAGCACGTGTGGAGTGACGGGGAATGATTCTCCAGGTACAGTGTAGTACAGTGCGTGTGGAGTAACGGGGAATGATTCTCCAGGTACAGTGCAGTACAGCACGTGTGGAGTAACGGGGAATGATTCTCCAGGGACAGTGTAGTACAGTGCGTGTGGAGTAATGGGGAATGATTCTCCAGGTACAGTGTAGTACAGCGCGTGTGGAGTGACGACGAATGATTCTCCAGGTACAGTGCAGTACAGCACGTGTGGAGTAACGGGGAATGATTCTCCAGGGACAGTGTAGTACAGCGCGTGTGGAGTAATGGGGAATGATTCTCCAGGTACAGTGTAGTACAGCACGTGTGGAGTAATGGGGAATGATTCTCCAGGTACAGTGTAGTACAGCACGTGTGGAGTGACGGGGAATGATTCTCCAGGTACAGTGTAGTACAGCGCGTGTGGAGTAATGGGGAATGATTCTCCAGGTACAGTGTAGTACAGTGCGTGTGGAGTGACGGGGAATGATTCTCCAGGTACAGTGTAGTACAGCACGTGTGGAGTGACGGGGAATGATTCTCCAGGTACAGTGTAGTACAGCACGTGTGGAGGAATGGGGAATGATTCTCCAGGGACAGTGTAGTACAGAGCGTGTGGAGTAATGGGGAATGATTCTCCAGGTACAGTGTAGTACAGCAGGTGTGGAGTAACGGGGAATGATTCTCCAGGTACAGTGTAGTACAGCGCGTGTGGTGTAATGGGGAATGATTCTCCAGTTACAGTGTAGTGCAGCGCGTGTGGAGTAACGGGGAATGGTTCTCCAGGTACAGTGCAGTACAGCACGTGTGGAGTGCCGGGGAATGATTCTCCAGGTACAGTGTAGTACAGCACGTGTGGAGGAATGGGGAATGATTCTCCAGGGACAGTGTAGTACAGAGCGTGTGGAGTAATGGGGAATGATTCTCCAGGTACAGTGTAGTACAGCAGGTGTGGAGTAACGGGGAATGATTCTCCAGGTACAGTGTAGTACAGCGCGTGTGGTGTAATGGGGAATGATTCTCCAGTTACAGTGTAGTGCAGCGCGTGTGGAGTAACGGGGAATGGTTCTCCAGGTACAGTGCAGTACAGCACGTGTGGAGTGCCGGGGAATGATTCTCCAGGTACAGTGTAGTACAGCACGTGTGGAGTAACGGGGAATGATTCTCCAGGTACAGTGTAGTACAGCGCGTGTGGAGTAATGGGGAATGATTCTCCAGGTACAGTGTCGTACAGCGCGTGTGGAGTAATGGGGAATGATTCTCCAGGTACAGTGTAGTACAGCACGTGTGGAGTAACGGGGAATGATTCTCCAGGTACAGTGTAGTACAGCGCGTGTGGAGTGACGGGGAATGATTCTCCAGGTACAGTGCAGTACAGCACGTGTGGAGTGACGGGGAATGATTCTCCAGGTACAGTGTAGTACACCGCGTGTGGAGTAATGGGGAATGATTCTCCAGTTACAGTGTAGTACAGCGCGTGTGGAGTAATGGGGAATGATTCTCCAGGTACACTGTAGTGCAGCACGTGTGGAGTGACGGGGAATGATTCTCCAGGTACAGTGTAGTACAGCACGTGTGGAGTAACGGGGAATGATTCTCCAGGTACAGTGCACTACAGGGCGTGTGGAGTAATGGGGAATGATTCTCCAGGGACAGTGTAGTACAGCACGTGTGGAGTAACGGGGAATGATTCTCCAGGTACAGTGTAGTACAGCGCGTGTGGAGTAATGGGGAATGATTCTCCAGGTACAGTGTAGTACAGCACGTGTGGAGTGACGGGGAATGATTCTCCAGGTACAGTGTAGTACAGCACGTGTGGAGTAACGGGGAATGATTCTCCAGGTACAGTGTAGTACAGCGCGTGTGGAGTAATGGGGAATGATTCTCCAGGTACAGTGTAGTACAGCACGTGTGGAGTAACGGGGAATGATTCTCCAGGGACAGTGTAGGACAGCACGTGTGGAGTAACCGGGAATGATTCTCCAGGTACAGTGTAGTACAGCACGTGTGGAGTAACGGGGAATGATTCTCCAGGTACAGTGTAGTACAGCACGTGTGGAGTAACGGGGAATGATTCTCCAGGTACAGTGTAGTACAGCACGTGTGGAGTAACGGGGAATGATTCTCCAGGTACAGTGTAGTACAGCACGTGTGGAGTAACGGGGAATGATTCTCCAGGTACAGTGTAGTACAGCACGTGTGGAGTAACGGGGAATGATTCTCCAGGTACATTGTAGTACAGCACGTGTGGAGTGAGGGGGAATGATTCTCCAGGTACAGTGTAGTACAGAACGTGTGGAGTAACGGGGAATGATTCTCCAGGTACATTGTAGTACAGCACGTGTGGAGTGAGGGGGAATGATTCTCCAGGTACAGTGTAGTACAGCGCGTGTGGAGTGATGGGGAATGATTCTCCAGGTACAGTGTAGTACAGCACGTGTGGAGTAACGGGGAATGATTCTCCAGGTACAGTGTAGTACAGCACATGTGGAGTAACGGGGATTGATTCTCCAGGTACAGTGTGGTACAGCGCGTGTGGAGTAACAGGTAATGATTCTCCAAGGACAGTGTAGTAAAGTGCGTGTGGAGTAACGCGGAATGATTCTCCAGGTACAGTGTGGTACAGCGCGTGTGGAGTAACAGGGAATGATTCTCCAAGGACAGTGTAGTACAGCGCTTGTGGAGTAACAGGGAATGATTCTCCAGGGACAGTGTAGTAGAACGCGTGTGGAGTAACGGGGAATGATTCTCCAGGTACAGTGTAGTACAGCACGTGTGGAGTAACGGGGAATGATTCTCCAGGTACAGTGCACTACAGGGCGTGTGGAGTAACGGGGAATGATCCTCCAGGTACAGTGTAGTACAGCACGTGTGGAGTAACGGGGAATGATTCTCCAGGTACAGTGTAGTACAGCATGTGTGGAGTAATGGGGAATGATTCTCCAGGTACAGTGTAGTACAGCACGTGTGGAGTGACGGGGAATGATTCTCCAGGTACAGTGTAGTACAGCACGTGTGGAGTAATGGGAATGATTCTCCAGGTACAGTGTAGTACACCACGTGTGGAGTAACGGGGAATGATTCTCCAGGTACAGTGTAGTACAGCACGTGTGGAGTAATGGGGAATGATTCTCCAGGTACAGTGTAGTACAGCACGTGTGGAGTAATGGGGAATGATTCTCCAGGTACAGTGTAGTACAGCGCGTGTGGAGTGACGGGGAATGATTCTCCAGGTACAGTGCACTACAGGGCGTGTGGAGTAACGGGGAATGATCCTCCAGGTACAGTGTAGTACAGCACGTGTGGAGTAACGGGGAATGATTCTCCAGGTACAGTGTAGTACAGCACGTGTGGAGTAATGGGGAAGGATTCTCCAGGTACAGTGTGGGACAGCACGTGTGGAGTAATGGGGAATGATTATCCAGGTACAGTGTAGTCGAGCGCGTGTGGAGTGACGGGGAATGATTCTCCAGGTACAGTGTAGTACAGAACGTGTGGAGTAATGGGGAATGATTCTCCAGGTACAGTGTGGGACAGCACGTGTGGAGTAATGGGGAATGATTCTCCAGTTACAGTGTAGTACAGCGCGTGTGGAGTAACGGGGAATGATTCTCCAGGTACAGTGTAGAACAGCGCGTGTGGAGTAATGGGGAATGATTCTCCAGTTACAGTGTAGTACAGCGCGTGTGGAGTGACGGGGAATGATTCTCCAGGTACAGTGTAGTACAGCGCGTGTGGAGTAATGGGGAATGATCCTCCAGTTACAGTGTAGTACAGCACGTGTGGAGTGACGGGGAATGATTCTCCAGGTACAGTGTGGGACAGCACGTGTGGAGTAATGGGGAATGATTATCCAGGTACAGTGTAGTCGAGCGCGTGTGGAGTGACGGGGAATGATTCTCCAGGTACAGTGTAGTACAGAACGTGTGGAGTAACGGGGAATGATTCTCCAGTTACAGTGTAGTACAGTGCGTGTGGAGTAACGGGGAATGATTCTCCAGGTACAGTGTAGTACAGCGCGTGTGGAGTAATGGGGAATGATTCTCCAGTTACAGTGTAGTACAGCGTGTGTGTGGAGTGACGGGGAATGATTCTCCAGGTACAGTGTAGTACAGCGCGTGTGGAGTAATGGGGAATGATTCTCCAGTTACAGTGTAGTACAGCGCGTGTGGAGTGACGGGGAATGATTCTCCAGGTACAGTGCAGTACAGCACGTGTGGAGTGACGGGGAATGATTCTCCAGGTACAGTGTAGGACAGCACGTGTGGAGTCACGGGGAATGATTCTCCAGGTACAGTGTCGTACAGCACGTGTGGACGAACAGGCAATGATTCTCCCGGTACAGTGCAGTGCAGCACGTGTGGAGTCAGGGGGAATGATTCTCCAGGTACAGTGTCGTACAGCACGTGTGGACTAACAGGGAATGATTCTCCCGGTACAGTGCAGTGCAGCGCGTGTGGAGTAATGGGGAATGATTCTCCAGGTACAGTGTCGTACAGCACGTGTGGACTAACAGGGAATGATTCTCCCGGTACAGTGCAGTGCAGCACGTGTGGAGTGAGGGGGAATGATTCTCCAGGTACAGTGTAGTCCAGTGCGTGTGGAGTAACGGGGAATGATTCTCCAGTTACAGTGTAGTACAGCGCGTGTGGAGTAATGGGGAATGATTCTCCAGGTACAGTGTAGTACAGTGCGTGTGGAGTGACGGGGAATGATTCTCCAGGTACAGTGTAGTACAGTGCGTGTGGAGTAACGGGGAATGATTCTCCAGTTACAGTGTAGTACAGCACGTGTGGAGGAATGGGGAATGATTCTCCAGGTACAGTGTAGTACAGTGCGTGTGGAGTAACGGGGAATGATTCTCCAGTTACAGTGTAGTACAGCGCGTGTGGAGTGACGGGGAATGATTCTCCAGGTACAGTGCAGTACAGCACGTGTGGAGTGACGGGGAATGATTCTCCAGGTACAGTGTAGTACAGCGCGTGTGGAGTCACGGTGAATGATTCTCCAGGTACAGTGTAGTACAGCACGTGTGGAGTAACGGGGAATGATTCTCCAGGTACAGTGTAGTACAGCGCATGTGGAGTGACGGGGAATGATTCTCCAGGTACAGTGCAGTACAGCACGTGTGGAGTAATGGGGAATGATTCTCCAGGTACAGTGCAGTACAGCACGTGTGGAGTAATGGGGAATGATTCTCCAGGTACAGTGCAGTACAGCACGTGTGGAGTGACGGGGAATGATTCTCCAGGTACAGTGTAGTACAGCACGTGTGGAGTAACGGGGAATGAGTATCCAGGTACAGTGTAGTACAGCGCGTGTGGAGTAATGGGGAATGATTCTCCAGGTACAGTGTAGTACAGCGCGTGTGGAGTGACGGGGAATGATTCTCCAGGTACAGTGTAGTACAGCACGTGTGGAGTAACGGGGAATGATTCTCCAGGTACAGTGTAGTACAGCACGTGTGGAGTAACGGGGAATGATTCTCCAGGTTCAGTGTAGTACAGTGCGTGTGGAGTAACGGGGAATGATTCTCCAGGAACAGTGTAGTACAGCACGTGTGGAGTAACGGGGAATGATTCTCCAGGTACAGTGTAGTACAGCACGTGTGGAGTAATGGGGAATGATTCTCCAGGTACAGTGTAGTATAGCACGTGTGGAGTAACAGGGAATGATTCTCCAGGTACAGTGTAGTACAGAACGTGTGGAGTAACGGGGAATGATTCTCCAGGTACAGTGTAGTACAGCGCGTGTGGAGTGACGGGGAATGATTCTCCAGGTACAGTGAAGTACAGCACGTGTGGAGTAACGGGGAATGATTCTCCAGGTACAGTGTAGTACAGCACGTGTGGAGTAACGGGGAATGATTCTCCAGGTACAGTGTAGTACAGTGCGTGTGGAGTAACGGGGAATGATTCTCCAGGTACAGTGTAGTACAGCACGTGTGGAGTAACGGGGAATGATTCTCCAGGTACAGTGCAGTACAGCACGTGTGGAGTAATGGGGAATGATTCTCCAGGTACAGTGTAGTACAGAGCGTGTGGAGTAATGGGGAATGATTCTCCAGTTACAGTGTAGTACAGCACGTGTGGAGTAACGGGGAATGATTCTCCAGGTACAGTGTAGTACAGCGCTTGTGGAGTAACGGGGAATGATTCTCCAGGTACAGTGTAGTACAGCACGTGTGGAGTAATGGGGAATGATTCTCCAGGTACAGTTTAGTACAGCACGTGTGGAGTAACGGGGAATGATTCTCCAGGTACAGTGTAGTACAGCGCTTGTGGAGAAACGGGGAATGATTCTCCAGGTACAGTGTAGTACAGCACGTGTGGAGTAATGGGGAATGATTCTCCAGGTACAGTGTAGTACAGCGCGTGTGGAGGAACGGGGAATGATTCTCCAGGTACAGTGTAGTACAGCACGTGTGGAGTGACGGGGAATGATTCTCCAGGTACAGTGTAGTACAGCACGTGTGGAGTAACGGGGAATGATTCTCCAGGTACAGTGTAGTACAGCACGTGTGGAGTAACGGGGAATGATTCTCCAGGTACAGTGTAGTACAGTGCGTGTGGAGTAACGGGGAATGATTCTCCAGGTACAGTGTAGTACAGCACGTGTGGAGTAACGGGGAATGATTCTCCAGGTACAGTGTAGTACAGCACGTGTGGAGTAACGGGGAATGATTCTCCAGGTACAGTGTAGTACAGCACGTGTGGAGGAATGGGGAATGATTCTCCAGGTACAGTGTAGTACAGCACGTGTGGAGTAACTGGGAATGATTCTCCAGGTACAGTGTAGTACAGTGCGTGTGGAGTAACTGCGAATGATTCTCCAGGTACAGTGTATTACAGCACGTGTGGAGTAACTGGTAATGATTCTCCAGGTACAGTGTAGTACAGCACGTGTGGAGTAATGGGGAATGATTCTCCAGGTACAGTGTAGTACAGCACGTGTGGAGTAATGGGGAATGATTCTCCAGGTACGGTGTAGTACAGCACGTGTGGAGTGACGGGGAATGATTCTCCAGGTACAGTGCAGTACAGCACGTGTGGAGTAACGGGGAATGATTCTCCAGGTACAGTGTAGTACAGCACGTGTGGAGTAATGGGGAATGATTCTCCAGGTACAGTGTAGTACAGCACGTGTGGAGTGAGGGGCAATGATTCTCCAGGTACAGTGTAGTACAGCACGTGTAGAGTAACGGGGAATGATTCTCCAGGTACAGTGTAGTACAGCACGTGTGGAGTAACGGGGAATGATTCTCCAGGTACAGTGTAGTACAGCACGTGTGGAGTAACGGGGAATGATTCTCCAGGTACAGTGTAGTACAGCACGTGTGGAGTAACGGGGAATGATTCTCCAGGTACAGTGTAGTACAGCACGTGTGGAGTAACGGGGAATGATTCTCCAGGTACAGTGTAGTACAGTGCTTGTGGAGTAATGGGGAATGATTCTCCAGGTACAGTGTAGTACAGCGTGTGTGGAGTAACGGGGAATGATTCTCCAGGTACAGTGTAGTACAGCACGTGTGGAGTAACGGGGAATGATTCTCCAGGTACAGTGTAGTACAGTGCGTGTGGAGTAATCGGGAATGATTCTCCAGGTACAGTGTAGTACAGCACGTGTGGAGTGACGGGGAATGATTCTCCAGGTACAGTGTAGTACAGCACGTGTGGAGTGACGGGGAATGATTCTCCAGGTACAGTGTAGTACAGCACGTGTGGAGTAACGGGGAATGAGTATCCAGGTACAGTGTCGTACAGCGCGTGTGGAGTAACAGGGAATGATTCTCCAGGTACAGTGTAGTACAGTGCGTGTGGAGTAACAGGGAATGATTCTCCAGGTACAGTGTAGTACAGTGCGTGTGGAGTAACGGGGAATGATTCTCCAGGTACAGTGTAGTACAGCACGTGTGGAGTAACGGGGAATGAGTATCCAGGTACAGTGTCGTACAGCGCGTGTGGAGTAACAGGGAATGATTCTCCAGGTACAGTGTAGTACAGTGCATGTGGAGTAACAGGGAATGATTCTCCAGGTAAATTGTAGTACAGTGCGTGTGGAGTCACGGGGAATGATTCTCCAGGTACAGTGTAGTACAGTGCGTGTGGAGTCACGGGGAATGATTCTCCAGGTACAGTGTAGTACAGCACGTGTGGAGTAACGGGGAATGATTCTCCAGGTACAGTGCAGTACAGCACGTGTGGAGTAATGCGGAATGATTCTCCAGGTACAGTGTAGTACAGTGCGTGTGGAGTAATGGGGAATGATTCTCCAGGTACAGTGTAGTACAGCACGTGTGGAGTGACGGGGAATGATTCTCCAGGTACAGTGTAGTACAGCGCGTGTGGAGTAACGGGGAATGATTCTCCAGGTACAGTGTAGTACAGCGCGTGTGGAGTAACGGGGAATGATTCTCCAGGTACAGTGTAGTACAGTGCTTGTGGAGTAATGGGGAATGATTCTCCAGGTACAGTGTAGTACAGCACGTGTGGAGTAACAGGGAATGATTCTCCAGGTACAGTGTAGTACAGTGCGTGTGGAGTAATGGGGAATGATTCTCCAGGTACAGTGTAGTACAGCACGTGTGGAGTAACGGGGAATGATTCTCCAGGTACAGTGTAGTACAGTGCGTGTGGAGTAATGGGGAATGATTCTCCAGGTACAGTGTAGTACAGCACGTGTGGAGTAACGGGGAATGATTCTCCAGGTACAGTGTAGTACAGCGTGTGTGGAGTCACGGGGAATGATTCTCCAGGTACAGTGCAGTACAGTGCGTGTGGAGTAACTGGGAATGATTCTCCAGGTACAGTGTAGTACAGCACGTGTGGAGTAATGGGGAATGATTCTCCAGTTACAGTGTAGTACAGCACGTGTGGAGTGAGGGGGAATGATTCTCCAGGTACAGTGTAGTACAGCACGTGTGGAGTAATGGGGAATGATTCTCCAGGTACAGTGTAGTACAGCACGTGTGGAGTAACGGGGAATGATTCTCCAGGTACAGTGCAGTACAGCGCGTGTGGAGTAACTGGGAATGATTCTCCAGGTACAGTGTAGTACAGCGCGTGTGGAGTAATGGGGAATGATTCTCCAGGTACAGTGTAGTACAGCACGTGTGGAGTAACGGGGAATGATTCTCCAGGTACAGTGTAGTACAGCACGTGTGGAGTAACAGGGAATGATTCTCCAGGTACAGTGTAGTACAGAACGTGTGGAGTAACGGGGAATGATTCTCCAGGTACAGTGTAGTACAGCGCGTGTGGAGTGACGGGGAATGATTCTCCAGGTACAGTGAAGTACAGCACGTGTGGAGTAACGGGGAATGATTCTCCAGGTACAGTGTAGTACAGCACGTGTGGAGTAACGGGGAATGATTCTCCAGGTACAGTGTAGTACAGTGCGTGTGGAGTAACGGGGAATGATTCTCCAGGTACAGTGTAGTACAGCACGTGTGGAGTAACGGGGAATGATTCTCCAGGTACAGTGCAGTACAGCACGTGTGGAGTAATGGGGAATGATTCTCCAGGTACAGTGTAGTACAGCACGTGTGGAGAAACGGGGAATGATTCTCCAGGTACAGTGTAGTACAGCACGTGTGGAGTAATGGGGAATGATTCTCCAGGTACAGTGTAGTACAGCGCGTGTGGAGTAACGGGGAATGATTCTCCAGGTACAGTGTAGTACAGCGCGTGTGGAGGAACGGGGAATGATTCTCCAGTTACAGTGTAGTACAGCACGTGTGGAGTGACGGGGAATGATTCTCCAGGTACAGTGTAGTACAGCACGTGTGGAGTAACGGGGAATGATTCTCCAGGTACAGTGTAGTACAGTGCGTGTGGAGTAACGGGGAATGATTCTCCAGGTGCAGTGTAGTACAGCACGTGTGGAGTAACGGGGAATGATTCTCCAGGTACAGTGTAGTACAGCACGTGTGGAGTAACGGGGAATGATTCTCCAGGTACAGTGTAGTACAGCACGTGTGGAGGAATGGGGAATGATTCTCCAGGTACAGTGTAGTACAGCACGTGTGGAGTAACTGGGAATGATTCTCCAGGTACAGTGTAGTACAGTGCGTGTGGAGTAACTGGGAATGATTCTGCAGGTACAGTGTAGTACAGCACGTGTGGAGTAATGGGGAATGATTCTCCAGGTACAGTGTAGTACAGCACGTGTGGAGTAATGGGGAATGATTCTCCAGGTACGGTGTAGTACAGCACGTGTGGAGTGACGGGGAATGATTCTCCAGGTACAGTGCAGTACAGCACGTGTGGAGTAACGGGGAATGATTCTCCAGGTACAGTGTAGTACAGCACGTGTGGAGTAATGGGGAATGATTCTCCAGGTACAGTGTAGTACAGCACGTGTGGAGTGAGGGGCAATGATTCTCCAGGTACAGTGTAGTACAGCACGTGTAGAGTAACGGGGAATGATTCTCCAGGTACAGTGTAGTACAGCACGTGTGGAGTAACGGGGAATGATTCTCCAGGTACAGTGTAGTACAGCAAGTGTGGAGTAACGGGGAATGATTCTCCAGGTACAGTGTAGTACAGCACGTGTGGAGTAACGGGGAATGATTCTCCAGGTACAGTGTAGTACAGCACGTGTGGAGTAACGGGGAATGATTGACCAGGTACAGTGTAGTACAGTGCGTGTGGAGTAATGGGGAATGATTCTCCAGGTACAGTGTAGTACAGCGTGTGTGGAGTAACGGGGAATGATTCTCCAGGTACAGTGTAGTACAGCACGTGTGGAGTAACGGGGAATGATTCTCCAGGTACAGTGTAGTACAGTGCGTGTGGAGTAATCGGGAATGATTCTCCAGGTACAGTGTAGTACAGTGCGTGTGGAGTAACGGGGAACGATTCTCCAGGTACAGTGTAGTACAGCACGTGTGGAGTGACGGGGAATGATTCTCCAGGTACAGTGTAGTACAGCACGTGTGGAGTAACGGGGAATGAGTATCCAGGTACAGTGTCGTACAGCGCGTGTGGAGTAACAGGGAATGATTCTCCAGGTACAGTGTAGTACAGTGCGTGTGGAGTAACAGGGAATGATTCTCCAGGTACAGTGTAGTACAGTGCGTGTGGAGTAACGGGGAATGATTCTCCAGGTACAGTGTAGTACAGCACGTGTGGAGTAACGGGGAATGAGTATCCAGGTACAGTGCAGTACAGTGCGTGTGGAGTAACAGGGAATGATTCTCCAGGTACAGTGTAGTACAGTGCATGTGGAGTAACAGGGAATGATTCTCCAGGTACAGTGTAGTACAGTGCGTGTGGAGTCACGGGGAATGATTCTCCAGGTACAGTGTAGTACAGTGCGTGTGGAGTCACGGGGAATGATTCTCCAGGTACAGTGTAGTACAGCACGTGTGGAGAAACGGGGAATGATTCTCCAGGTACAGTGCAGTACAGCACGTGTGGAGTAATGCGGAATGATTCTCCAGGTACAGTGTAGTACAGTGCGTGTGGAGTAATGGGGAATGATTCTCCAGGTACAGTGTAGTACAGCACGTGTGGAGTGACGGGGAATGATTCTCCAGGTACAGTGTAGTACAGCGCGTGTGGAGTAACGGGGAATGATTCTCCAGGTACAGTGTAGTACAGCGCGTGTGGAGTAACGGGGAATGATTCTCCAGGTACAGTGTAGTACAGTGCTTGTGGAGTAATGGGGAATGATTCTCCAGGTACAGTGTAGTACAGCACGTGTGGAGTAACGGGGAATGATTCTCCAGGTACAGTGTAGTACAGTGCGTGTGGAGTAATGGGGAATGATTCTCCAGGTACAGTGTAGTACAGCACGTGTGGAGTAATGGGGAATGATTCTCCAGTTACAGTGTAGTACAGCGCGTGTGGAGTAACAGGGAATGATTCTCCAGGTACAGTGCAGTACAGCGCGTGTGGAGTAACTGGGAATGATTCTCCAGGTACAGTGTAGTACAGTGCGTGTGGAGTAATGGGGAATGATTCTCCAGGTACAGTGCAGTACAGCGCGTGTGGAGTAACTGGGAATGATTCTCCAGGTACAGTGTAGTACAGCACGTGTGGAGTAACAGGGAATGATTCTCCAGGTACAGTGTAGTACAGCGCGTGTGGAGTAACTGGTAATGATTCTCCAGGTACAGTGTAGTACAGCACGTGTGGAGTAACTGGGAATTTTTCTCCAGGTACAGTGTAGTACAGCACGTGTGGAGTAACGGGGAATGATTCTCCAGGTACAGTGCAGTACAGCACGTGTGGAGTAATGGGGAATGATTCTCCAGGTACAGTGTAGTACAGCACGTGTGGAGTAATGGGGAATGATTCTCCAGGTACAGTGTAGTACAGCGCGTGTGGAGTAATGGGGAATGATTCTCCAGGTACAGTGCAGTACAGCGCGTGTGGAGTAACTGGGAATGATTCTCCAGGTACAGTGTAGTACAGCACGTGTGGAGTAACTGGGAATGATTCTCCAGGTACAGTGTAGTACAGCACGTGTGGAGTAACAGGGAATGATTCTCCAGGTACAGTGTAGTACAGTGCGTGTGGAGTAACGGGGAATGATTCTCCAGGTACAGTGTAGTACAGCGCGTGTGGAGTAACGGGGAATGATTCACCAGGTACAGTGCAGTACAGCACGTGTGGAGTAATGGGGTATGATTCTCCAGGTACAGTGTAGTACAGCACGTGTGGAGTAACGGGGAATGATTCACCAGGTACAGTGCAGTACAGCACGTGTGGAGTAATGGGGAATGATTCTCCAGGTACAGTGTAGTACAGCACGTGTGGAGTAACTGGTAATGATTCTCCAGGTACAGTGTAGTACAGTGCGTGTGGAGTAACGGGGAATGATTCTCCAGGTACAGTGTAGTACAGGGCGTGTGGAGTAACGGGGAATGATTCACCAGGTACAGTGTAGTACAGCGCGTGTGGAGTAACGGGGAATGATTCACCAGGTACAGTGCAGTACAGCACGTGTGGAGTGATGGGGAATGATTCTCCAGGTACAGTGTAGTACAGCACGTGTGGAGTAACTGGTAATGATTCTCCAGGTACAGTGTGGTACAGCACGTGTGGAGTAACTGGGAATGATTCTCCAGGTACAGTGTAGTACAGCACGTGTGGAGTAACGGGGAATGATTCACCAGGTACAGTGCAGTACAGCACGTGTGGAGTAATGGGGAATGATTCTCCAGGTACAGTGTTGTACAGCACGTGTGGAGTAACGGGGAATGATTCTCCAGGTACAGTGTAGTACAGAACGTGTGGAGTAACGGGGAATGATTCTCCACGTACAGTGTAGTACAGCACGTGTGGAGTAACGGGGAATGATTCTCCAGGTACAGTGTAGTACAGCACGTGTGGAGTGAGGGGGAATGATTCTCCACGTACAGTGTCGTACTGCACGTGTGGCGTAACGGGGAATGATTCTCCAGGTACAGTGTAGTACAGTGCGTGTGGAGTAATGGGGAATGATTCTCCAGGTACAGTGTAGTACAGCGCGTGTGGAGTAACAGGGAATGATTCTCCAGGTACAGTGTAGTACAGCACGTGTGGAGTAATGGGGAATGATTCTCCAGGTACAGTGTAGTACAGCACGTGTGGAGTAACGGGGAATGTTTCTCCAGGTACAGTGCAGTACAGCACGTGTGGAGTAACGGGGAATGATTCTCCAGGTACAGTGTAGTACATCACGTGTGGAGTAACGGGGAATGATTCTCCAGGTACAGTGCAGTACAGCACGTGTGGAGTAATGGGGAATGATTCTCCAGGTACAGTGCAGTACAGCACGTGTGGAGTAACGGGGAATGATTCTCCAGGTACAGTGCAGTACAGCACGTGTGGAGTAACGGGGAGTGATTCTCCAGTTACAGTGTAGTACAGCACGTGTGGAGTAACGGGGAATGATTCTCCAGGTACAGTGTAGTACAGCGCTTGTGGAGTAACGGGGAATGATTCTCCAGGTACAGTGTAGTACAGCGCGTGTGGAGTAACGGGGAATGATTCTCCAGGTACAGTGTAGTGCAGTGCGTTTCGAGTGAGGGGGAATGATTCTCCAGGTACAGTGTAGTACAGCACGTGTGGAGTAATGGGGAATGATTCTCCAGATACAGTGTAGTACAGCACGTGTGGAGTAATGGGGAATGATTCTCCAGGTACAGTGTAGTACAGCACGTGTGGAGTAACGGGGAATGATTCTCCAGGTACAGTGTAGTACAGTGCGTTTGGAGTGAGGGGGAATGATTCTCCAGGTACAGTGTAGTACAGCGCGTGTGGAGTAACGGGGAATGATTCTCCAGGTACAGTGTAGTACAGCACGTGTGGAGTAACGGAGAATGATTCTCCTGGTACAGTGTAGTACAGCACGTGTGGAGTAATGGGGAATGATTCTCCAGGTACAGTGTAGTACAGCACGTGTGGAGTGAGGGGGAATGATTCTCCTGGTACAGTGTAGTACAGCATGTGTGGAGTGACGGGGAAATGATTCTCCAGGTACAGTGTAGTACAGCACGTGTGGAGTAATGGGGAATGATTCTCCAGGTACAGTGTAGTACAGTGCGTGTGGAGTGACGGGGAAATGATTCTCCAGGTACAGTGTAGTACAGCACGTGTGGAGTAATGGGGAATGATTCTCCAGGTACAGTGTAGTACAGCACGTGTGGAGTGAGGGGGAATGATTCTCCTGGTACAGTGTAGTACAGCATGTGTGGAGTGACGGGGAAATGATTCTCCAGGTACAGTGTAGTACAGCGCGTGTGGAGTGACGGGGAAATGATTCTCCAGGTACAGTGTAGTACAGCACGGGTGGAGTGAGGGGGAATGATTCTCCAGGTACAGTGTAGTACAGTGCGTGTGGAGTAATGGGGAATGATTCTCCAGGTACAGTGTAGTACTGTGCGTGTGGAGTAACGGGGAATGATTCTCCAGGTACAGTGCAGTACAGCACGTGTGGAGTAATGGGGAATGATTCTCCAGGTACAGTGCAGTACTGTGCGTGTGGAGTAACGGGGAATGATTCTCCAGGTACAGTGTAGTACAGCACGTGTGGAGTAACAGGGAATGATTCTCCAGGTACAGTGCAGTGCAGCACGTGTGGAGTGAGGGGGAATGATTCCCCAGGTACAGTGTAGTACAGCACGTGTGGAGTGAGGGGGAATGATTCTCCAGGTACAGTGTAGTACAGCACGTGTGGAGTGAGGGGGAATGATTCTCCAGGTACAGTGTCGTACAGAGTGTGTGGAGTAATGGGGAATGATTCTCCAGGTACAGTGTAGTGCAGCACGTGTGGAGTAACGGGGAATGATTCTCCAGGTACAGTGTAGTACAGAGCGTGTGGAGTCACGGGGAATGATTCTCCAGGTACAGTGTAGTACAGCACGTGTGGAGTAACGGGGAATGATTCTCCAGGTGCAGTGTAGTACAGCGCGTGTGGAGTAATGGGGAATGATTCTCCAGGTACAGTGTCGTACAGCGCGTTTGGAGTTAGGGGGATTGATTCACCAGGTACAGTGCAGTACAGCACGTGTGGAGTAATGGGGTATGATTCTCCAGGTACAGTGTAGTACAGCACGTGTGGAGTAACGGGGAATGATTCACCAGGTACAGTGCAGTACAGCACGTGTGGAGTAATGGGGAATGATTCTCCAGGTACAGTGTAGTACAGCACGTGTGGAGTAACTGGTAATGATTCTCCAGGTACAGTGTAGTACAGTGCGTGTGGAGTAACGGGGAATGATTCTCCAGGTACAGTGTAGTACAGGGCGTGTGGAGTAACGGGGAATGATTCACCAGGTACAGTGTAGTACAGCGCGTGTGGAGTAACGGGGAATGATTCACCAGGTACAGTGCAGTACAGCACGTGTGGAGTGATGGGGAATGATTCTCCAGGTACAGTGTAGTACAGCACGTGTGGAGTAACTGGTAATGATTCTCCAGGTACAGTGTGGTACAGCACGTGTGGAGTAACTGGGAATGATTCTCCAGGTACAGTGTAGTACAGCACGTGTGGAGTAACGGGGAATGATTCACCAGGTACAGTGCAGTACAGCACGTGTGGAGTAATGGGGAATGATTCTCCAGGTACAGTGTTGTACAGCACGTGTGGAGTAACGGGGAATGATTCTCCAGGTACAGTGTAGTACAGAACGTGTGGAGTAACGGGGAATGATTCTCCAGTTACAGTGTAGTACAGCACGTGTGGAGTAACGGGGAATGATTCTCCAGGTACAGTGTAGTACAGTGCTTGTGGAGTAACGGGGAATGATTCTCCAGGTACAGTGTAGTACAGCGCGTGTGGAGTAACGGGGAATGATTCTCCAGGTACAGTGTAGTGCAGTGCGTTTCGAGTGAGGGGGAATGATTCTCCAGGTACAGTGTAGTACAGCACGTGTGGAGTAATGGGGAATGATTCTCCAGATACAGTGTAGTACAGCACGTGTGGAGTAATGGGGAATGATTCTCCAGGTACAGTGTAGTACAGCACGTGTGGAGTAACGGGGAATGATTCTCCAGGTACAGTGTAGTACAGTGCGTTTGGAGTGAGGGGGAATGATTCTCCAGGTACAGTGTAGTACAGCGCGTGTGGAGTAACGGGGAATGATTCTCCAGGTACAGTGTAGTACAGCACGTGTGGAGTAACGGAGAATGATTCTCCTGGTACAGTGTAGTACAGCACGTGTGGAGTAATGGGGAATGATTCTCCAGGTACAGTGTAGTACAGCACGTGTGGAGTGAGGGGGAATGATTCTCCTGGTACAGTGTAGTACAGCATGTGTGGAGTGACGGGGAAATGATTCTCCAGGTACAGTGTAGTACAGCACGTGTGGAGTAATGGGGAATGATTCTCCAGGTACAGTGTAGTACAGCGCGTGTGGAGTGACGGGGAAATGATTCTCCAGGTACAGTGTAGTACAGCACGTGTGGAGTAATGGGGAATGATTCTCCAGGTACAGTGTAGTACAGCACGTGTGGAGTGAGGGGGAATGATTCTCCTGGTACAGTGTAGTACAGCATGTGTGGAGTGACGGGGAAATGATTCTCCAGGTACAGTGTAGTACAGCGCGTGTGGAGTGACGGGGAAATGATTCTCCAGGTACAGTGTAGTACAGCACGGGTGGAGTGAGGGGGAATGATTCTCCAGGTACAGTGTAGTACAGTGCGTGTGGAGTAATGGGGAATGATTCTCCAGGTACAGTGTAGTACTGTGCGTGTGGAGTAACGGGGAATGATTCTCCAGGTACAGTGCAGTACAGCACGTGTGGAGTAATGGGGAATGATTCTCCAGGTACAGTGCAGTACTGTGCGTGTGGAGTAACGGGGAATGATTCTCCAGGTACAGTGTAGTACAGCACGTGTGGAGTAACAGGGAATGATTCTCCAGGTACAGTGCAGTGCAGCACGTGTGGAGTGAGGGGGAATGATTCCCCAGGTACAGTGTAGTACAGCACGTGTGGAGTGAGGGGGAATGATTCTCCAGGTACAGTGTAGTACAGCACGTGTGGAGTGAGGGGGAATGATTCTCCAGGTACAGTGTCGTACAGAGTGTG
The DNA here is from genome assembly GCF_036365525.1 of Heterodontus francisci. Taxonomy (NCBI): domain Eukaryota; kingdom Metazoa; phylum Chordata; class Chondrichthyes; order Heterodontiformes; family Heterodontidae; genus Heterodontus; species Heterodontus francisci. The sequence continues at coordinate 93,166 of NW_027141350.1, forward strand.
TGGAGTAATGGGGAATGATTCTCCAGGTACAGTGTAGTGCAGCACGTGTGGAGTAACGGGGAATGATTCTCCAGGTACAGTGTAGTACAGAGCGTGTGGAGTCACGGGGAATGATTCTCCAGGTACAGTGTAGTACAGCACGTGTGGAGTAACGGGGAATGATTCTCCAGGTGCAGTGTAGTACAGCGCGTGTGGAGTAATGGGGAATGATTCTCCAGGTACAGTGTCGTACAGCGCGTTTGGAGTTAGGGGGATTGATACTCCAGGTACAGTGCAGTACAGCACGTGTGGAGTGACGGGGAATGATTCTCCAGGTACAGTGTAGTACAGCGCGTGTGGAGTAATGGGGAATGATTCTCCAGGGACAGTGTCGTACAGCGCGTTTGGAGTGAGGGGGATTGATACTCCAGGTACAGTGTAGTACAGCACGTGTGGAGTAACAGGGAATGATTCTCCAGGTACAGTGTAGTACAGCACGTGTGGAGTAACGGGGAATGATTCTCCAGGTACAGTGTAGTACAGCACGTGTGGAGTAACGGGGAATGATTCTCCAGGTACAGTGTAGTACAGCACGTGTGGAGTGACGGGGAATGATTCTCCAGCTACAGTGTAGTACAGCGCGTGTGGAGTAACGGGGAATGATTCTCCAGGTACAGTGTCGTACAGAACGTGTGGAGTAACGGGGAATGATTCTCCAGGTACAGTGTAGTACAGCACGTGTGGAGTAACGGGGAATGATTCTCCAGGTACAGTGTCGTACAGAACGTGTGGAGTAACGGGGAATGATTCTCCAGGTACAGTGTAGTACAGCACGTGTGGAGTAACGGGGAATGATTCTCCAGGTACAGTGTCGTACAGCGCGTTTGGAGTGAGGGTGATTGATTCTCCAGGTACAGTGTAGTACTGTGCGTGTGGAGTAACGGGGAATGATTCTCCAGGTACAGTGTAGTACAGTGCGTGTGGAGTAACGGGGAATGATTCTCCAGGTACAGTGTAGTACAGCACGTGTGGAGTAACGGGGAATGATTCTCCAGGTACAGTGTCGTACAGCGCGTTTGGAGTGAGGGGGATTGATACTCCAGGTACTGTATAGTACAGCGCGTGTGGAGTAACGGGGAATGATTCTCCAGGTACAGTGTAGTACAGTGCGTGTGGATTAACGGGGAATGATTCTCCAGGTACAGTGTAGTACAGCACGTGTGGAGTAACAGGGAATGATTCTCCAGGTACAGTGTAGTACAGCACGTGTGGAGTAACGGGGAATGATTCTCCAGGTACAGTGTAGTACAGCACGTGTGGAGTAACGGGGAATGATTCTCCAGGGACAGTGTAGTACAGTGCTTGTGGAGTAACGGGGAATGATTCTCCAGGTACAGTGTAGTACAGCACGTGTGGAGTAACGGGGAATGATTCTCCAGTTACAGTGTAGTACAGCGCGTGTGGAGTAACGGGGAATGATTCTCCAGGTACAGTGTAGTACAGTGCTTGTGGAGTAACGGGGAATGATTCTCCAGGTACAGTGTAGTACAGCACGTGTGGAGTAACTGGGAATGATTCTCCAGGTACAGTGTAGTACAGAGCGTGTGGAGTCACGGGGAATGATTCTCCAGGTACAGTGTAGTACAGCACGTGTGGAGTCACGGGGAATGATTCTCCAGGTACAGTGTAGTACAGAGCGTGTGGAGTAACGGGGAATGATTCTCCAGTTACAGTGTAGTACAGCACGTGTGGAGTAACGGGGAATGATTCTCCAGGTACAGTGTAGTACAGCGCGTGTGGAGTAATGGGGAATGATTCTCCAGGTACAGTGTCGTACAGCGCGTTTGGAGTGAGGGGGATTGATACTCCAGGTACAGTGCAGTACAGCACGTGTGGAGTGACGGGGAATGATTCTCCAGGTACAGTGTAGTACAGCGCGTGTGGAGTAATGGGGAATGATTCTCCAGGTACAGTGTCGTACAGCGCGTTTGGAGTGAAGGGGATTGATACTCCAGGTACAGTGCAGTACAGCACGTGTGGAGTAACGGGGAATGATTCTCCAGGTACTGTATAGTACAGCGCGTGTGGAGTAATGGGGAATGATTCTCCAGGTACAGTGTAGTACAGCACGTGTGGAGTAACGGGGAATGATTCTCCAGGTACAGTGTAGTACAGCGCGTGTGGTGTAACGGGGAATGATTCTCCAGGTACAGTGTAGTACAGCACGTGTGGAGTAACAGGGAATGATTCTCCAGGTACAGTGTAGTACAGCACGTGTGGAGTAACGGGGAATGATTCTCCAGGTACAGTGTAGTACAGCACGTGTGGAGTAACGGGGAATGATTCTCCAGGTACAGTGTAGTACAGCACGTGTGGAGTGACGGGGAATGATTCTCCAGGTACAGTGTAGTACAGCGCGTGTGGAGTAACGGGGAATGATTCTCCAGGTGCAGTGTCGTACAGAACGTGTGGAGTAACGGGGAATGATTCTCCAGGTACAGTGTAGTACAGCACGTGTGGAGTAACGGGGAATGATTCTCCAGGTACAGTGTCGTACAGAACGTGTGGAGTAATGGGTAATGATTCCCCAGGTACAGTGTCGTACAGCGCGTTTGGAGTGAAGGGGATTGATACTCCAGGTACTGTATAGTACAGCGCGTGTGGAGTAACGGGGAATGATTCTCCAGGTACAGTGTAGTACAGTGCGTGTGGAGTAACGGGGAATGATTCTCCAGGTACAGTGTAGTACAGCACGTGTGGAGTAACAGGGAATGATTCTCCAGGTACAGTGTAGTACAGCACGTGTGGAGTAACGGGGAATGATTCTCCAGGTACAGTGTAGTACAGCACGTGTGGAGTAACGGGGAATGATTCTCCAGGGACAGTGTAGTACAGTGCTTGTGGAGTAACGGGGAATGATTCTCCAGGTACAGTGTAGTACAGCACGTGTGGAGTAACGGGGAATGATTCTCCAGTTACAGTGTAGTACAGCGCGTGTGGAGTAACGGGGAATGATTCTCCAGGTACAGTGTAGTACAGTGCTTGTGGAGTAACGTGGAATGATTCTCCAGGTACAGTGTAGTACAGCACGTGTGGAGTAACTGGGAATGATTCTCCAGGTACAGTGTAGTACAGTGCGTGTGGAGTAACGGGGAATGATTCTCCAGGTACAGTGTAGTACAGCACGTGTGGAGTAACGGGGAATGATTCTCCAGGTACAGTGTCGTACAGAACGTGTGGAGTAACGGGGAATGATTCTCCAGGTACAGTGTAGTACAGCACGTGTGGACTAACTGGGAATGATTCTCCAGGTACAGTGTAGTACAGTGCGTGTGGAGTAATGGGGAATGATTCTCCAGGTACTGTGTAGTACAGCACGTGTGGAGTAACTGGGAATGATTCTCCAGGTACAGTGTAGTACAGTGCGTGTGGAGTAATGGGGAATGATTCTCCAGGTACATTGTAGTACAGCGCGTGTGGAGTAACGGGGAATGATTCTCCAGGTACAGTGTAGTACAGCGAGTGTGGAGTAACGGGGAATGATTCTCCAGGTACAGTGTAGTACAGCGCGTGTGGAGTAACAGGGAATGATTCTCCAGGTACAGTGTAGTACAGCGCGTGTGGAGTAACAGGGAATGATTCTCCAGGTACAGTGCAGTACAGCGCGTGTGGAGTAACTGGGAATGATTCTCCAGGTACAGTGTAGTACAGTGCGTGTGGAGTAATGGGGAATGATTCTCCAGGTACATTGTAGTACAGCGCGTGTGGAGTAACGGGGAATGATTCTCCAGGTACAGTGTAGTACAGCACGTGTGGAGTGATGGGGAATGATTCTCCAGGTACAGTGTAGTACAGCACGTGTGGAGTGAGGGGGAATGATTCTCCAGGTACAGTGTAGAACAGCACGTGTGGAGTGATGGGTAATGATTCTCCAGGTACAGTGTAGTACAGCACGTGTGGAGTGAGGGGGAATGATTCTCCAGGTACAGTGTAGTACAGCGCGTGTGGAGTAACGGGGAATGATTCTCCAGGTACAGTGTCGTGCAGAACGTGTGGAGTAATGGGGAATGATTCTCCAGGTACAGTGTCGTACAGCGCGTTTGGAGTGAGGGGGATTGATACTCCAGGTACAGTGTAGTACAGCGCGTGTGGAGTAACAGGGAATGATTCTCCAGGTACAGTGTAGTACAGTGCTTGTGGAGTAACGGGGAATGATTCTCCAGGTACAGTGTAGTACAGCGCGTGTGGAGTAACGGGGAATGATTCTCCAGGTACAGTGTAGTACAGTGCTTGTGGAGTAACGGGGAATGATTCTCCAGGTACAGTGTAGTACAGCACGTGTGAAGTAACGGGGAATGATTCTCCAGGTACAGTGTAGTACAGCACGTGTGGAGCAACGGGGAATGATTCTCCAGGGACAGTGTAGTACAGTGCTTGTGGAGTAACGGGGAATGATTCTCCAGGTACAGTGTAGTACAGCACGTGAGGAGTAACGGGGAATGATTCTCCAGTTACAGTGTAGTACAGCGCGTGTGGAGTAACGGGGAATGATTCTCCAGGTACAGTGTAGTACAGTGCTTGTGGAGTAACGGGGAATGATTCTCCAGGTACAGTGTAGTACAGTGCGTGTGGAGTAACAGGGAATGATTCTCCAGGTACAGTGTAGTACAGCACGTGTGGAGTGAGGGGGAATGATTCTCCAGGTACAGTGTAGTACAGTGCGTGTGGAGTAATGGGGAATGATTCTCCAGGTACAGTGTAGTACAGCACGTGTGGAGTAACTGGGAATGATTCTCCAGGTACAGTGTAGTACAGCACGTGTGGAGTAACAGGGAATGATTCTCCAGGTACAGTGCAGTACAGCGCGTGTGGAGTAACTGGTAATGATTCTCCAGGTACAGTGTAGTACAGCACGTGTGGAGGAACAGGGAATGATTCTCCAGGTACAGTGCAGTACAGCGCGTGTGGAGTAACGGGGAATGATTCTCCAGGTACAGTGCAGTACAGCGCGTGTGGAGTCACGGGGAATGATTCTCCAGGTACAGTGCAGTACAGCGCGTGTGGAGTAACTGGTAATGATTCTCCAGGTACAGTGTAGTACAGCACGTGTGGAGTAACGGGGAATGATTCTCCAGGTACAGTGTAGTACAGCACGTGTGGAGTAACGGGGAATGATTCTCCAGGTACAGTGTAGTACAGCGCGTGTGGAGGAACAGGGAATGATTCTCCAGGTACAGTGTAGTACAGCGCGTGTGGAGTAACGGGGAATGATTCTCCAGGTACAGTGTAGTACAGAGCGTGTGGAGTGAGGGGGAATGATTCTCCAGGTACAGTGTAGTGCAGCACGTGTGGAGTAACTGGTAATGATTCTCCAGGTACAGTGTGGTACAGCACGTGTGGAGTAACGGGGAATGATTCTCCAGGTACAGTGTAGTACAGCACGTGTGGAGTAACGGGGAATGATTCTCCAGGTACAGTGTAGTACAGCGCGTGTGGAGGAACAGGGAATGATTCTCCAGGTACAGTGTAGTACAGCGCGTGTGGAGTAACGGGGAATGATTCTCCAGGTACAGTGTAGTACAGAGCTTGTGGAGTGAGGGGGAATGATTCTCCAGGTACAGTGTCGTACAGCACGTGTGGAGTAACGGGGAATGATTCTCCAGGTACAGTGTCGTACAGCACGTGTGGAGTAACGGGGAATGATTCTCCAGGTACAGTGTAGTACAGCACGTGTGGAGTAACGGGGAATGATTCTCCAGGTACAGTGTCGTACAGCACGTGTGGAGTAATGGGGAATGATTCTCCAGGTACAGTGTAGTACAGCGCGTGTGGAGTAACGGGGAATGATTCTCCAGGTACAGTGTAGTACAGCACGTGTGGAGTGAGGGGGAATGATTCTCCAGGTACAGTGCAGTACAGCACGTGTGGAGTGAAGGGGAATGATTCTCCAGGTACAGTGCAGTACAGCATGTGTGGAGTGAGGGGGAATGATTCTCCAGGTACAGTGTGGTACAGCACGTGTGGAGTGAGGGGGAATGATTCTCCAGGTACAGTGTAGTACAGCATGTGTGGAGTAACGGGGAATGATTCTCCAGGTACAGTGTAGTACAGCACGTGTGGAGTAACAGGGAATGACACTCCAGGTACAGTGTAGTACAGTGCGTGTGGAGTGAGGGGGAATGATTCTCCAGGTACAGTGTAGTACAGCGCGTGTGGAGTAACGGGGAAATGATTCTCCAGGTACAGTGTCGTACAGCACGTGTGGAGTAATGGGGAATGATTCTCCAGGTACAGTGTAGTACAGCGCGTGTGGAGTAACGGGGAATGATTCTCCAGGTACAGTGTAGTACAGTGCGTGTGGAGTGAGGGGGAATGATTCTCCAGGTACAGTGTAGTACAGCACGTGTGGAGTAACGGGGAATGATTCTCCAGGTCCAGTGTAGTACAGTGCGTGTGGAGTAACGGGGAATGATTCTCCAGGTACAGTGTAGTACAGCGCGTGTGGAGTAACGGGGAATGATTCTCCAGGTACAGTGTAGTACAGCGCATGTGGAGTAACGGGGAATGATTCTCCAGGTACAGTGTAGTACAGCACGTGTGGAGTAACGGGGAATGTTTCTCCAGGTACAGTGTAGTACAGCGCGTGTGGAGTAACGGGGAATGATTCTCCAGGTACAGTGTAGTACAGCGCATGTGGAGTAACGGGGAAATGATTCTCCAGGTACAGTGTCGTACAGCGCGTGTGGAGTGAGGGGGAATGATTCTCCAGGTACAGTGTAGTACAGCACGTGTGGAGTAACGGGGAATGATTCTCCAGGTACAGTGTCGTACAGCGCGTGTGGAGTGAGGGGGAATGATTCTCCAGGTACAGTGTAGTACAGCGCGTGTGGAGTAACGGGGAATGATTCTCCAGGTACAGTGTAGTACAGCACGTGTGGAGTAACGGGGAATGATTCTCCAGGTACAGTGTAGTACAGCGGGTGTGGAGTAACGGGGAATGATTCTCCAGGTACAGTGTAGTACAGCGCATGTGGAGTAACGGGGAATGATTCTCCAGGTACAGTGTAGTACAGCGCATGTGGAGTAACGGGGAATGATTCTCCAGGTACAGTATCGTACAGCGCGTGTGGAGTAACGGGGAATGATTCTCCAGGTACAGTGTAGTACAGCGCATGTGGAGTAACGGGGAATGATTCTCCAGGTACAGTGTATTACAGCACGTGTGGAGTGAGGGGGAATGATTCTCCAGGTACAGTGTAGTACAGCACGTGTGGAGTAATGGGGAATGATTCTCCAGGTACAGTGTAGTACAGCACGTGTGGAGTGAGGGGGAATGATTCTCCAGGTACAGTGTCGTACAGCACGTGTGGAGTGAGGGGGAATGATTCTCCAGGTACAGTGTCGTACAGCACGTGTGGAGTGAGGGGGAATGATTCTCCAGGTACAGTGTAGTACAGCACGTGTGGAGTGAGGGGGAATGATTCTCCAGGTACAGTGTAGTACAGCACGTGTGGAGTAATGGGGAATGATTCTCCAGGTACAGTGTAGTACAGAACGTGTGGAGTAACAGGGAATGATTCTCCAGGTACAGTGTAGTACAGCACGTGTGGAGTGATGGGGAATGATTCTCCAGGTACAGTGTAGTACAGCACGTGTGGAGTAATGGGGAATGATTCTTCAGGTACAGTGTAGTACAGCACGTGTGGAGTGATGGGGAATGATTCTCCAGGTACAGTGTAGTACAGCACGTGTGGAGTAACGGGGAATGATTCTCCAGGTACAGTGTAGTACAGCACGTGTGGAGTAACGGGGAATGATTCTCCAGGTACAGTGTAGTACAGCACGTGTGGAGTGAGGGGGAATGATTCTCCAGGTACAGTGTAGTACAGCACGTGTGGAGTGAGGGGGAATGATTCTCCAGGTACAGTGTAGTACAGCACGTGTGGAGTGAGGGGGATTGATTCTCCAGGTACAGTGTAGTACTGTGCGTGTGGATTAACGGGGAATGATTCTCCAGGTACAGTGTAGTGCAGCACGTGTGGAGTAACGGGGAATGATTCTCCTGGTACATTGTAGTGCAGCACGTGTGGAGTAACAGGGAATGATTCTCCAGGTACAGCGTAGTACAGCACGTGTGGAGTGAGGGGGAATGATTCTCCAGGTACAGTGTAGTACAGCACGTGTGGAGTAATGGGGAATGATTCTCCAGGTACAGTGTGGTACAGCACGTGTGGAGTAATGGGGAATGATTCTCCAGGTACAGTGTAGTACAGCACGTGTGGAGTAATGGGGAATGATTCTCCAGGTACAGTGGAGTACAGCACGTGTGGAGTAACGGGGAATGATTCTCCAGGTACTGTGTAGTACAGCATGTGTGGAGTGAGGGGGAATGATTCTCCAGGAACAGTGGAGTACAGCACGTGTGGAGTAACGGGGAATGATTCTCCAGGTACAGTGTAGTACAGCACGTGTGGAGTAATGGGGAATGATTCTCCAGGTACAGTGGAGTACAGCACGTGTGGAGTAACGGGGAATGATTCTCCAGGTACAGTGTAGTACAGCATGTGTGGAGTGAGGGGGAATGATTCTCCAGGAACAGTGGAGTACAGCACGTGTGGAGTAACGGGGAATGATTCTCCAGGTACTGTGTAGTACAGCATGTGTGGAGTGAGGGGGAATGATTCTCCAGGTACAGTGTAGTACAGCGCATGTGGAGTAACGGGGAATGATTCTCCAGGTACAGTGTCGTACTGTGCGTGTGGAGTAATGGGGAATGATTCTCCAGGTACAGTGTAGTACAGCACGTGTGGAGTGAGGGGGAATGATTCTCCAGGTACAGTGTAGTACAGCGCGTGTGGAGTGAGGGGGAATGATTCTCCAGGTACAGTGTAGTTCAGCACGTGTGCAGTGAGGGGGAATGATTCTCCAGGTACAGTGTCGTACTGTGCGTGTGGAGTAATGGGGAATGATTCTCCAGGTACAGTGTAGTACTTTGCGTGTGGAGTAACGGGGAATGATTCTCCAGGTGCAGTGTAGTACAGCGCGTGTGGAGTAACGGGGAATGATTCTCCAGGTACAGTGTAGTACAGCACGTGTGGAGTAACGGGGAATGATTCTCCAGGTACAGTGTAGTACAGCACGTGTGGAGTAACGGGGAATGATTCTCCAGGTACAGTGTAGTACAGCGCGTGTGGAGTAACGGGGAATGATTCTCCAGGTACAGTGTAGTACAGCACGTGTGGAGTAATGGGGAATGATTCTCCAGGTACAGTGTAGTACAGCATGTGTGGAGTGACGGGGAAATGATTCTCCAGGTACAGTGTAGTACAGCACGTGTGGAGTAATGGGGAATGATTCTCCAGGTACAGTGTAGTACAGCATGTGTGGAGTGGCGGGGAAATGATTCTCCAGGTACAGTGTAGTACAGCGCTTGTGGAGTAACGGGGAATGATTCTCCAGGTACAGTGTAGTACAGCACGTGTGGAGTGAGGGGGAATGATTCTCCAGGTACAGTGTAGTACAGCATGTGTGGAGTAAGGGGAATGATTCTCCAGGTACAGTGTAGTACAGCACGTGTGGAGTGAGGGGGAATGATTCTCCAGGTACAGTGTAGTACAGCACGTGTGGAGTGAGGGGGTATGATTCTCCAGGTACAGTGTAGTACAGCATGTGTGGAGTAATGGGGAATGATTCTCCAGGTACAGTGTAGTACAGCACGTGTGGAGTGAGGGGGAATGATTCTCCAGGTACAGTGTAGTACAGCACGTGTGGAGTGAGGGGGAATGATTCTCCAGGTACAGTGTAGTACAGCATGTGTGGAGTAACGGGGAATGATTCTCCAGGTACAGTGCAGTACAGCACGTGTGGAGTGAGGGGGAATGATTCTCCAGGTACAGTGTAGTACAGCATGTGTGGAGTAATGGGGAATGATTCTCCAGGTACAGTGTAGTACAGCACGTGTGGAGTGAGGGGGAATGATTCTCCAGGTACAGTGTAGTACAGCACGTGTGGAGTGAGGGGGAATGATTCTCCAGGTACAGTGTAGTACAGCATGTGTGGAGTAACGGGGAATGATTCTCCAGGTACACTGTAGTACAGCACGTGTGGAGTGAGGGGGAATGATTCTCCAGGTACAGTGTAGTCCAGCATGTGTGGAGTGAGGGGGAATGATTCTCCAGGTACAGTGTCGTACAGCGCGTGTGGAGTGAGGGGGAATGATTCTCCAGGTACAGTGTAGTACAGCGCGTGTGGAGTAACAGGGAATGATTCTCCAGGTACAGTGTAGTACAGTGCGTGTGGAGTAACAGGGAATGATTCTCCAGGTACAGTGTAGTACAGCACGTGTGGAGTGAAGGGGAATGATTCTCCAGGTACAGTGTAGTACAGCACGTGTGGAGTAACGGGGAATGATTCTCCAGGTACAGTGTAGTACAGTGCGTGTGGAGTGAAGGGGAATGATTCTCCTGGTACAGTGTAGTACAGCACGTGTGGAGTGAAGGGGAATGATTCTCCACGTACAGTGTAGTACAGCACGTGTGGAGTAACGGGGAATGATTCTCCAGGTACAGTGTAGTACAGTGCGTGTGGAGTAATGGGGAATGATTCTCCAGGTACAGTGTAGTACAGTGCGTGTGGAGTAATGGGGAATGATTCTCCAGGTACAGTGTAGTAGAGCACGTGTGGAGTGAGGGGGAATGATTCTCCAGGTACAGTGTAGTACAGCACGTGTGGAGTAATGGGGAATGATTCTCCAGGTACAGTGTAGTACAGAGCGTGTGGAGTAATGGGGAATGATTCTCCAGGTACAGTGTAGTACAGGGCGTGTGGAGTGAGGGGGAATGATTCTCCAGGTACAGTGTAGTACAGCATGTGTGGAGTGACGGGGAAATGATTCTCCAGGTACAGTGTAGTACAGCACGTGTGGAGTGAGGGGGAATGATTCTCCAGGTACAGTGTAGTACAGGCGTGTGGAGTGAGGGGTAATGATTCTCCAGGTACAGTGTAGTACAGCATGTGTGGAGTGACGGGGAAATGATTCTCCAGGTACAGTGTAGTACAGCACGTGTGGAGTGAGGGGGAATGATTCTCCAGGTACAGTGTAGTACAGTGCGTGTGGAGTAATGGGGAATGATTCTCCAGGTACAGTGTAGTACAGCACGTGTGGAGTAATGGGGAATGATTCTCCAGGTACAGTGCAGTACGGTGCGTGTGGAGTAACGGGGAATGATTCTCCAGGTACAGTGTAGTACAGCACGTGTGGAGTAACAGGGAATGATTCTCCAGGTACAGTGCAGTGCAGCACGTGTGGAGTGAGGGGGAATGATTCTCCAGGTACAGTGTAGTACAGCACGTGTGGAGTGAGGGGGAATGATTCTCCAGGTACAGTGTCGTACAGAGCGTGTGGAGTGAGGGGGAATGATTCTCCAGGTACAGTGTAGTGCAGCACGTGTGGAGTAACGGGGAATGATTCTCCAGGTACAGTGTAGTACAGAGCGTGTGGAGTAATGGGGAATGATTCTCCAGGTACAGTGTAGTACAGCGCGTGTGGAGTAATGGGGAATGATTCTCCAGGTACAGTGTCGTACAGCGCGTTTGGAGTGAGGGGGATTGATACTCCAGGTACAGTGCAGTACAGCACGTGTGGAGTGACGGGGAATGATTCTCCAGGTACAGTGTAGTACAGTGCGTGTGGAGTAATGGGGAATGATTCTCCAGGGACAGTGTCGTACAGCGCGTTTGGAGTGAGGGGGATTGATACTCCAGGTACAGTGTAGTACAGCACGTGTGGAGTAACAGGGAATGATTCTCCAGGTACAGTGTAGTACAGCACGTGTGGAGTAACGGGGAATGATTCTCCAGGTACAGTGTAGTACAGCACGTGTGGAGAAACGGGGAATGATTCTCCAGGTACAGTGTAGTACAGCACGTGTGGAGTGACGGGGAATGATTCTCCAGGTACAGTGTAGTACAGCGTGTGTGGAGTAACGGGGAATGATTCTCCAGGTACAGTGTCGTACAGAACGTGTGGAGTAACGGGGAATGATTCTCCAGGTACAGTGTAGTACAGCACGTGTGGAGTAACGGGGAATGATTCTCCAGGTACAGTGTCGTACAGAACGTGTGGAGTAATGGGGAATGATTCTCCAGGTACAGTGTCGTACAGCGCGTTTGGAGTGAGGGTGACTGATTCTCCAGGTACAGTGTAGTACTGTGCGTGTGGAGTAACGGGGAATGATTCTCCAGGTACAGTGTAGTACTGTGCGTGTGGAGTAGCGGGGAATGATTCTCCAGGTACAGTGTAGTACAGCACGTGTGGAGTAACGGGGAATGATTCTCCAGGTACAGTGTAGTACAGCGCGTGTGGAGTAATGGGGAATGATTCTCCAGGTACAGTGTCGTACAGAACGTGTGGAGTAATGGGGAATGATTCTTCAGGTACAGTGTCGTACAGCGCGTTTGGAGTGAGGGGGATTGATACTCCAGGTACTGTATAGTACAGCGCGTGTGGAGTAACGGGGAATGATTCTCCAGGTACAGTGTAGTACAGTGCGTGTGGAGTAACGGGGAAGGATTCTCCAGGTACAGTGTAGTACAGCACGTGTGGAGTAACGGGGAATGATTCTCCAGTTACAGTGTAGTACAGCGCGTGTGGAGTAACGGGGAATGATTCTCCAGGTACAGTGTAGTACAGCACGTGTGGAGTAACTGGGAATGATTCTCCAGGTACAGTGTAGTACAGAGCGTGTGGAGTCACAGGGAATGATTCTCCAGGTACAGTGTAGTACAGCACGTGTGGAGTCACGGGGAATGATTCTCCAGGTACAGTGTAGTACAGAGCGTGTGGAGTAACGGGGAATGATTCTACAGTTACAGTGTAGTACAGCACGTGTGGAGTAACGGGGAATGATTCTCCAGGTACAGTGTAGTACAGCGCGTGTGGAGTAATGGGGAATGATTCTCCAGGTACAGTGTCGTACAGCGCGTTTGGAGTGAGGGGGATTGATACTCCAGGTACAGTGCAGTACAGCACGTGTGGAGTGACGGGGAATGATTCTCCAGGTACAGTGTAGTACAGCGCGTGTGGAGTAATGGGGAATGATTCTCCAGGTACAGTGTCGTACAGCGCGTTTGGAGTGAGGGGGATTGATACTCCAGGTACAGTGCAGTACAGCACGTGTGGAGTAACGGGGAATGATTCTCCAGGTACTGTATAGTACAGCGCGTGTGGAGTAATGGGGAATGATTCTCCAGGTACAGTGTAGTACAGCACGTGTGGAGTAACAGGGAATGATTCTCCAGGTACAGTGTAGTACAGCACGTGTGGAGTAACGGGGAATGATTCTCCAGGTACAGTGCAGTACAGCGCGTGTGGAGTAATGGGGAATGATTCTCCAGGTACAGTGTCGTACAGCACGTGTGAAGTAATGGGGAATGATTCTCCAGGTACAGTGCAGTACAGCGCGTGTGGAGTAACGGGGAATGATTCTCCAGGTACAGTGTAGTACTGTGCGTGTGGAGTAATGGGGAATGATTCTCCAGGGACAGTGTCGTACAGCACGTGTGGAGTAACAGGGAATGATTCTCCAGGTACAGTGTAGTACAGCACATGTGGAGTAACGGGGAATGATTCTCCAGGTACAGTGTAGTACAGCACGTGTGGAGTGAGGGGGAATGATTCTCCAGGTACAGTGTCGTACTGTGCGTGTGGAGTGACGGGGAATGATTCTCCAGGTACAGTGTAGTACAGCGCGTGTGGAGTAACGGGGAATGATTCTCCAGGTACAGTGTAGTACAGCACATGTGGAGTAACGGGGAATGATTCTCCAGGTACAGTGTAGTACAGCACGTGTGGAGTAACGGGGAATGATTCTCCAGGTACAGTGTCGTACAGAACGTGTGGAGTAATGGGGAATGATTCTCCAGGTACAGTGTCGTACAGCGCGTTTGGAGTGAGGGGGATTGATACTCCAGGTACTGTATAGTACAGCGCGTGTGGAGTAACGGGGAATGATTCTCCAGGTACAGTGTAGTACAGTGCGTGTGGAGTAACGGGGAATGATTCTCCAGGTACAGTGTAGTACAGCACGTGTGGAGTAACGGGGAATGATTCTCCAGGGACAGTGTAGTACAGTGCTTGTGGAGTAACGGGGAATGATTCTCCAGGTACAGTGTAGTACAGCACGTGTGGAGTAACGGGGAATGATTCTCCAGTTACAGTGTAGTACAGCGCGTGTGGAGTAACGGGGAATGATTCTCCAGGTACAGTGTAGTACAGTGCTTGTGGAGTAACGGGGAATGATTCTCCAGGTACAGTGTAGTACAGCACGTGTGGAGTAACTGGGAATGATTCTCCAGGTACAGTGTAGTACAGTGCGTGTGGAGTAACGGGGAATGATTCTCCAGGTACAGTGTAGTACAGCACGTGTGGAGTAACGGGGAATGATTCTCCAGGTACAGTGTCGTACAGAACGTGTGGAGTAACGGGGAATGATTCTCCAGGTACAGTGTAGTACAGCACGTGTGGACTAACTGGGAATGATTCTCCAGGTACAGTGTAGTACAGTGCGTGTGGAGTAATGGGGAATGATTCTCCAGGTACAGTGTAGTACAGCACGTGTGGAGTAACTGGGAATGATTCTCCAGGTACAGTGTAGTACAGTGCGTGTGGAGTAATGGGGAATGATTCTCCAGGTACAGTGTAGTACAGCGCGTGTGGAGTAACGGGGAATGATTCTCCAGGTACAGTGTAGTACAGCGCGTGTGGAGTAACGGGGAATGATTCTCCAGGTACAGTGTAGTACAGCGCGTGTGGAGTAACAGGGAATGATTCTCCAGGTACAGTGTAGTACAGCGCGTGTGGAGTAACAGGGAATGATTCTCCAGGTACAGTGCAGTACAGCGCGTGTGGAGTAACTGGTAATGATTCTCCAGGTGCAGTGTAGTACAGCACGTGTGGAGTAACAGGGAATGATTCTCCAGGTACAGTGCAGTGCAGCACGTGTGGAGTGAGGGGGAATGATTCTCCAGGTACTGTATAGTACAGCGCGTGTGGAGTAATGGGGAATGATTCTCCAGGTACAGTGTAGTACAGCACGTGTGGAGTAACAGGGAATGATTCTCCAGGTACAGTGTAGTACAGCACGTGTGGAGTAACGGGGAATGATTCTCCAGGTACAGTGTAGTACAGCACGTGTGGAGTAACAGGGAATGATTCTCCAGGTACAGTGTAGTACAGCGCGTGTGGTGTAACGGGGAATGATTCTCCAGGTTCAGTGTAGTACAGCACGTGTGGAGTAACAGGGAATGATTCTCCAGGTACAGTGTAGTACAGCGCGTGTGGAGTAACGGGGAATGATTCTCCAGGTACAGTGTAGTACAGCGCGTGTGGAGTAACAGGGAATGATTCTCCAGGTACAGTGTAGTACAGCGCGTGTGGAGTAACAGGGAATGATTCTCCCGGTACAGTGCAGTACAGCGCGTGTGGAGTATCTGGTAATGATTCTCCAGGTGCAGTGTAGTACAGCACGTGTGGAGTAACAGGGAATGATTCTCCAGGTACAGTGCAGTGCAGCACGTGTGGAGTGAGGGGGAATGATTCTCCAGGTACTGTATAGTACAGCGCGTGTGGAGTAATGGGGAATGATTCTCCAGGTACAGTGTAGTACAGCACGTGTGGAGTAACAGGGAATGATTCTCCAGGTACAGTGTAGTACAGCACGTGTGGAGTAACGGGGAATGATTCTCCAGGTACAGTGTAGTACAGCACGTGTGGAGTAACAGGGAATGATTCTCCAGGTACAGTGTAGTACAGCGCGTGTGGTGTAACGGGGAATGATTCTCCAGGTACAGTGTAGTACAGCACGTGTGGACTAACTGGAAATGATTCTCCAGGTACAGTGTAGTACAGTGCGTGTGGAGTAATGGGGAATGATTCTCCAGGTACAGTGTAGTACAGCACGTGTGGAGTAACTGGTAATGATTCTCCAGGTACAGTGTAGTACAGTGCGTGTGGAGTAATGGGGAATGATTCTCCAGGTACAGTGTAGTACAGCGCGTGTGGAGTAACGGGGAATGATTCTCCAGGTACAGTGTAGTACAGCGCGTGTGGAGTAACGGGGAATGATTCTCCAGGTACAGTGTAGTACAGCGCGTGTGGAGTAACAGGGAATGATTCTCCAGGTACAGTGTAGTACAGCGCGTGTGGAGTAACAGGGAATGATTCTCCAGGTACAGTGCAGTACAGCGCGTGTGGAGTAACTGGTAATGATTCTCCAGGTGCAGTGTAGTACAGCACGTGTGGAGTAACAGGGAATGATTCTCCAGGTACAGTGTAGTACAGCGCGTGTGGAGTAACAGGGAATGATTCTCCAGGTACAGTGTAGTACAGCGCGTGTGGAGTAACGGGGAATGATTCTCCAGTTACAGTGTAGTACAGCGCGTGTGGAGTAACGGGGAATGATTCTCCAGGTACAGTGTAGTACAGTGCTTGTGGAGTAACGGGGAATGATTCTCCAGGTACAGTGTAGTACAGCACGTGTGGAGTAACTGGGAATGATTCTCCAGGTACAGTGTAGTACAGTGCGTGTGGAGTAACGGGAATGATTCTCCAGGTACAGTGTAGTACAGCACGTGTGGAGTAACGGGGAATGATTCTCCAGGTACAGTGTCGTACAGAACGTGTGGAGTAACGGGGAATGATTCTCCAGGTACAGTGTAGTACAGCACGTGTGGACTAACTGGGAATGATTCTCCAGGTACAGTGTAGTACAGTGCGTGTGGAGTAATGGGGAATGATTCTCCAGGTACAGTGTAGTACAGCACGTGTGGAGTAACTGGGAATGATTCTCCAGGTACAGTGTAGTACAGTGCGTGTGGAGTAATGGGGAATGATTCTCCAGGTACAGTGTAGTACAGCGCGTGTGGAGTAACGGGGAATGATTCTCCAGGTACAGTGTAGTACAGCGCGTGTGGAGTAACGGGGAATGATTCTCCAGGTACAGTGTAGTACAGCGCGTGTGGAGTAACAGGGAATGATTCTCCAGGTACAGTGTAGTACAGCGCGTGTGGAGTAACAGGGAATGATTCTCCAGGTACAGTGCAGTACAGCGCGTGTGGAGTAACTGGTAATGATTCTCCAGGTGCAGTGTAGTACAGCACGTGTGGAGTAACAGGGAATGATTCTCCAGGTGCAGTGCAGTGCAGCACGTGTGGAGTGAGGGGGAATGATTCTCCAGGTACAGTGTAGTACAGTGCGTGTGGAGTAATGGGGAATGATTCTCCAGGTACAGTGTAGTACAGCACGTGTGGAGTAATGGGGAATGATTCTCCAAATACAGTGTAGTACAGCACGTGTGGAGTAACGGGGAATGATTCTCCAGGTACAGTGTAGTACAGCGCGTGTGGAGTAACGGGGAATGATTCTCCAGGTACAGTGTAGTACAGCGCGTGTGGAGTAATGGGGAATGATTCTCCAGGTACAGTGTAGTACAGCACGTGTGGAGTAACTGGTAATGATTCTCCAGGTACAGTGTAGTACAGCGCGTGTGGAGTAACTGGTAATGATTCTCCAGGTACAGTGTAGTACAGCACGTGTGGAGTAACGGGGAATGATTCTCCAGGTACAGTGTAGTACAGCACGTGTGGAGTAAAGGGGAATGATTCTCCAGGTACAGTGTAGTACAGCGCGTGTGGAGTAACGGGGAATGATTCTCCAGGTACAGTGTAGTACAGCACGTGTGGAGTAACGGGGAATGATTCTCCAGGTACAGTGTAGTACAGCGCGTGTGGAGTCACGGGGAATGATTCTCCAGGTACAGTGTCGTACAGCACGTGTGGAGTGAGGGGGAATGATTCTCCAGGTACAGTGTCGTACAGCACGTGTGGAGTAACGGGGAATGATTCTCCAGGTACAGTGTAGTACAGCGCGTGTGGAGTGAGGGGGAATGAATCTCCAGGTACAGTGTCGTACAGAGCGTGTGGAGTGAGGGGGAATGATTCTCCAGGTACAGTGTCGTACAGCACGTGTGGAGTAACGGGGAATGATTCTCCAGGTACGGTGTAGTACAGCGCGTGTGGAGTAACGGGGAATGATTCTCCAGGTACATTGTCGTACAGCACGTGTGGAGTAACGGGGAATGATTCTCCAGGTACAGTGTAGAACAGCACGTGTGGAGTGAGGGGGAATGATTCTCCAGGTACAGTGTAGTACTGTGCGTGTGGAGTAAAAGGGAATGATTCTCCAGGTACAGTGTAGTGCAGCGCGTGTGGAGTAATGGGGAATGATTCTCCAGGTACAGTGTAGTACAGCACGTGTGGAGTAATGGGGAATGATTCTCCAGGTACAGTGCAGTACAGTGCGTGTGGAGTAACAGGGAATGATTCTCCAGGTACAGTGTAGTACAGCGCGTGTGGAGTAACAGGGAATGATTCTCCAGGTACAGTGTAGTACAGCGCGTGTGGAGTAACGGGGAATGATTCTCCAGTTACAGTGTAGTACAGCGCGTGTGGAGTAACGGGGAATGATTCTCCAGGTACAGTGTAGTACAGTGCTTGTGGAGTAACGGGGAATGATTCTCCAGGTACAGTGTAGTACAGCACGTGTGGAGTAACTGGGAATGATTCTCCAGGTACAGTGTAGTACAGCGCGTGTGGAGTAACAGGGAATGATTCTCCAGGTACAGTGCAGTACAGCGCGTGTGGAGTAACTGGTAATGATTCTCCAGGTGCAGTGTAGTACAGCACGTGTGGAGTAACAGGGAATGATTCTCCAGGTACAGTGTAGTACAGCGCGTGTGGAGTAACAGGGAATGATTCTCCAGGTACAGTGTAGTACAGCGCGTGTGGAGTAACGGGGAATGATTCTCCAGTTACAGTGTAGTACAGCGCGTGTGGAGTAACGGGGAATGATTCTCCAGGTACAGTGTAGTACAGTGCTTGTGGAGTAACGGGGAATGATTCTCCAGGTACAGTGTAGTACAGCACGTGTGGAGTAACTGGGAATGATTCTCCAGGTACAGTGTAGTACAGTGCGTGTGGAGTAACGGGAATGATTCTCCAGGTACAGTGTAGTACAGCACGTGTGGAGTAACGGGGAATGATTCTCCAGGTACAGTGTCGTACAGAACGTGTGGAGTAACGGGGAATGATTCTCCAGGTACAGTGTAGTACAGCACGTGTGGACTAACTGGGAATGATTCTCCAGGTACAGTGTAGTACAGTGCGTGTGGAGTAATGGGGAATGATTCTCCAGGTACAGTGTAGTACAGCACGTGTGGAGTAACTGGGAATGATTCTCCAGGTACAGTGTAGTACAGTGCGTGTGGAGTAATGGGGAATGATTCTCCAGGTACAGTGTAGTACAGCGCGTGTGGAGTAACGGGGAATGATTCTCCAGGTACAGTGTAGTACAGCGCGTGTGGAGTAACGGGGAATGATTCTCCAGGTACAGTGTAGTACAGCGCGTGTGGAGTAACAGGGAATGATTCTCCAGGTACAGTGTAGTACAGCGCGTGTGGAGTAACAGGGAATGATTCTCCAGGTACAGTGCAGTACAGCGCGTGTGGAGTAACTGGTAATGATTCTCCAGGTGCAGTGTAGTACAGCACGTGTGGAGTAACAGGGAATGATTCTCCAGGTGCAGTGCAGTGCAGCACGTGTGGAGTGAGGGGGAATGATTCTCCAGGTACAGTGTAGTACAGTGCGTGTGGAGTAATGGGGAATGATTCTCCAGGTACAGTGTAGTACAGCACGTGTGGAGTAATGGGGAATGATTCTCCAAATACAGTGTAGTACAGCACGTGTGGAGTAACGGGGAATGATTCTCCAGGTACAGTGTAGTACAGCGCGTGTGGAGTAACGGGGAATGATTCTCCAGGTACAGTGTAGTACAGCGCGTGTGGAGTAATGGGGAATGATTCTCCAGGTACAGTGTAGTACAGCACGTGTGGAGTAACTGGTAATGATTCTCCAGGTACAGTGTAGTACAGCGCGTGTGGAGTAACTGGTAATGATTCTCCAGGTACAGTGTAGTACAGCACGTGTGGAGTAACGGGGAATGATTCTCCAGGTACAGTGTAGTACAGCACGTGTGGAGTAAAGGGGAATGATTCTCCAGGTACAGTGTAGTACAGCGCGTGTGGAGTAACGGGGAATGATTCTCCAGGTACAGTGTAGTACAGCACGTGTGGAGTAACGGGGAATGATTCTCCAGGTACAGTGTAGTACAGCGCGTGTGGAGTCACGGGGAATGATTCTCCAGGTACAGTGTCGTACAGCACGTGTGGAGTGAGGGGGAATGATTCTCCAGGTACAGTGTCGTACAGCACGTGTGGAGTAACGGGGAATGATTCTCCAGGTACAGTGTAGTACAGCGCGTGTGGACTGAGGGGGAATGAATCTCCAGGTACAGTGTCGTACAGAGCGTGTGGAGTGAGGGGGAATGATTCTCCAGGTACAGTGTCGTACAGCACGTGTGGAGTAACGGGGAATGATTCTCCAGGTACGGTGTAGTACAGCGCGTGTGGAGTAACGGGGAATGATTCTCCAGGTACATTGTCGTACAGCACGTGTGGAGTAACGGGGAATGATTCTCCAGGTACAGTGTAGAACAGCACGTGTGGAGTGAGGGGGAATGATTCTCCAGGTACAGTGTAGTACTGTGCGTGTGGAGTAAAAGGGAATGATTCTCCAGGTACAGTGTAGTGCAGCGCGTGTGGAGTAATGGGGAATGATTCTCCAGGTACAGTGTAGTACAGCACGTGTGGAGTAATGGGGAATGATTCTCCAGGTACAGTGCAGTACAGTGCGTGTGGAGTAACAGGGAATGATTCTCCAGGTACAGTGTAGTACAGCGCGTGTGGAGTAACAGGGAATGATTCTCCAGGTACAGTGTAGTACAGCGCGTGTGGAGTAACGGGGAATGATTCTCCAGTTACAGTGTAGTACAGCGCGTGTGGAGTAACGGGGAATGATTCTCCAGGTACAGTGTAGTACAGTGCTTGTGGAGTAACGGGGAATGATTCTCCAGGTACAGTGTAGTACAGCACGTGTGGAGTAACTGGGAATGATTCTCCAGGTACAGTGTAGTACAGTGCGTGTGGAGTAACGGGAATGATTCTCCAGGTACAGTGTAGTACAGCACGTGTGGAGTAACGGGGAATGATTCTCCAGGTACAGTGTCGTACAGAACGTGTGGAGTAACGGGGAATGATTCTCCAGGTACAGTGTAGTACAGCACGTGTGGACTAACTGGGAATGATTCTCCAGGTACAGTGTAGTACAGTGCGTGTGGAGTAATGGGGAATGATTCTCCAGGTACAGTGTAGTACAGCACGTGTGGAGTAACTGGGAATGATTCTCCAGGTACAGTGTAGTACAGTGCGTGTGGAGTAATGGGGAATGATTCTCCAGGTACAGTGTAGTACAGCGCGTGTGGAGTAACGGGGAATGATTCTCCAGGTACAGTGTAGTACAGCGCGTGTGGAGTAACGGGGAATGATTCTCCAGGTACAGTGTAGTACAGCGCGTGTGGAGTAACAGGGAATGATTCTCCAGGTACAGTGTAGTACAGCGCGTGTGGAGTAACAGGGAATGATTCTCCAGGTACAGTGCAGTACAGCGCGTGTGGAGTAACTGGTAATGATTCTCCAGGTGCAGTGTAGTACAGCACGTGTGGAGTAACAGGGAATGATTCTCCAGGTGCAGTGCAGTGCAGCACGTGTGGAGTGAGGGGGAATGATTCTCCAGGTACAGTGTAGTACAGTGCGTGTGGAGTAATGGGGAATGATTCTCCAGGTACAGTGTAGTACAGCACGTGTGGAGTAATGGGGAATGATTCTCCAAATACAGTGTAGTACAGCACGTGTGGAGTAACGGGGAATGATTCTCCAGGTACAGTGTAGTACAGCGCGTGTGGAGTAACGGGGAATGATTCTCCAGGTACAGTGTAGTACAGCGCGTGTGGAGTAATGGGGAATGATTCTCCAGGTACAGTGTAGTACAGCACGTGTGGAGTAACTGGTAATGATTCTCCAGGTACAGTGTAGTACAGCGCGTGTGGAGTAACTGGTAATGATTCTCCAGGTACAGTGTAGTACAGCACGTGTGGAGTAACGGGGAATGATTCTCCAGGTACAGTGTAGTACAGCACGTGTGGAGTAACGGGGAATGATTCTCCAGGTACAGTGTAGTACAGCGCGTGTGGAGTAACGGGGAATGATTCTCCAGGTACAGTGTAGTACAGCACGTGTGGAGTAACGGGGAATGATTCTCCAGGTACAGTGTAGTACAGCGCGTGTGGAGTCACGGGGAATGATTCTCCAGGTACAGTGTCGTACAGCACGTGTGGAGTGAGGGGGAATGATTCTCCAGGTACAGTGTCGTACAGCACGTGTGGAGTAACGGGGAATGATTCTCCAGGTACGGTGTAGTACAGCGCGTGTGGAGTAACGGGGAATGATTCTCCAGGTACATTGTCGTACAGCACGTGTGGAGTAACGGGGAATGATTCTCCAGGTACAGTGTAGAACAGCACGTGTGGAGTGAGGGGGAATGATTCTCCAGGTACTGTGTAGTACTGTGCGTGTGGAGTAAAAGGGAATGATTCTCCAGGTACAGTGTAGTACAGCGCGTGTGGAGTAACGGGGAATGATTCTCCAGGTACAGTGTAGTACAGCACGTGTGGAGTAACGGGGAATGATTCTCCAGGTACAGTGTAGTACAGCGCGTGTGGAGTCACGGGGAATGATTCTCCAGGTACAGTGTCGTACAGCACGTGTGGAGTGAGGGGGAATGATTCTCCAGGTACAGTGTCGTACAGCACGTGTGGAGTAACGGGGAATGATTCTCCAGGTACAGTGTAGTACAGCGCGTGTGGAGTGAGGGGGAATGATTCTCCAGGTACAGTGTCGTACAGAGCGTGTGGAGTGAGGGGGAATGATTCTCCAGGTACAGTGTCGTACAGCACGTGTGGAGTAACGGGGAATGATTCTCCAGGTACGGTGTAGTACAGCGCGTGTGGAGTAACGGGGAATGATTCTCCAGGTACATTGTCGTACAGCACGTGTGGAGTAACGGGGAATGATTCTCCAGGTACAGTGTAGAACAGCACGTGTGGAGTGAGGGGGAATGATTCTCCAGGTACTGTGTAGTACTGTGCGTGTGGAGTAAAAGGGAATGATTCTCCAGGTACAGTGTAGTGCAGCGCGTGTGGAGTAATGGGGAATGATTCTCCAGGTACAGTGTAGTACAGCACGTGTGGAGTAATGGGGAATGATTCTCCAGGTACAGTGCAGTACAGCGCGTGTGGAGTAATGGGGAATGATTCTCCAGGTACAGTGTAGTACAGCACGTGTGGAGTAATGGGGAATGATTCTCCAGGTACAGTGCAGTACAGCGCGTGTGGAGTAATGGGGAATGATTCTCCAGGTACAGTGTAGTACAGCACGTGTGGAGTAATGGGGAATGATTCTCCAGGTACAGTGCAGTACAGCGCGTGTGGAGTAACGGGGAATGATTCTCCAGGTACAGTGTAGTACTGTGCGTGTGGAGTAATGGGGAATGATTCTCCAGGGACAGTGTCGTACAGCACGTGTGGAGTAACAGGGAATGATTCTCCAGGTACAGTGTAGTACAGCACATGTGGAGTAACGGGGAATGATTCTCCAGGTACAGTGTAGTACAGCACGTGTGGAGTGAGGGGGAATGATTCTCCAGGTACAGTGTCGTACTGTGCGTGTGGAGTAATGGGGAATGATTCTCCAGGTACAGTGTAGTACTGTGCGTGTGGAGTAACGGGGAATGATTCTCCAGGTACAGTGTAGTACAGCGCGTGTGGAGTAACGGGGAATGATTCTCCAGGTACAGTGTAGTACAGCACGTGTGGAGTAACGGGGAATGATTCTCCAGGTACAGTGTAGTACAGTGCGTGTGGAGTGAGGGGGAATGATTCTCCAGGTACAGTGTAGTACAGCACGTGTGGAGTGAGGGGGAATGATTCTCCAGGTACAGTGTAGTACAGCACGTGTGGAGTGAGGGGGAATGATTCTCCAGGTACAGTGTCGTACTGTGCGTGTGGAGTAATGGGGAATGATTCTCCAGGTACAGTGTAGTACAGCGCGTGTGGAGTGAGGGGGAATGATTCTCCAGGTACAGTGTAGTACAGCACGTGTGGAGTGAGGGGGAATGATTCTCCAGGTACAGTGTCGTACTGTGCGTGTGGAGTAATGGGGAATGATTCTCCAGGTACAGTGTAGTACTGTGCGTGTGGAGTAACGGGGAATGATTCTCCAGGTACAGTGTAGTACAGCGCGTGTGGAGTAACGGGGAATGATTCTCCAGGTACAGTGTAGTACAGCACGTGTGGAGTAATGGGGAATGATTCTCCAGGTACAGTGTAGTACAGTGCGTGTGGAGTGAGGGGGAATGATTCTCCAGGTACAGTGTAGTACAGTGCGTGTGGAGTGAGGGGGAATGATTCTCCAGGTACAGTGTAGTACAGCACGTGTGGAGTGAGGGGGAATGATTCTCCAGGTACAGTGTAGTACAGCACGTTTGGAGTGATGGGGAATGATTCTCCAGGTACAGTGTAGTACAGCACGTGTGGAGTGAGGGGGAATGATTCTCCAGGTACAGTGTAGTACAGCACGTGTGGAGTGAGGGGGAATGATTCCCCAGGTACAGTGTGGTACAGCATGTGTGGAGTAACGGGGAATGATTCTCCAGGTACAGTGTAGTACAGCACGTGTGGAGTGACGGGGAAATGATTCTCCAGGTACAGTGTAGTACAGCACGTGTGGAGTGACGGGGAATGATTCTCCAGGTACAGTGTAGTACAGCGCGTGTGGAGTAATGGGGAATGATTCTCCAGGTACAGTGTAGTACAGCACGTGTGGAGTGACGGGGAATGATTCTCCAGGTACAGTGTAGTACAGCACGTGTGGAGTAATGGGGAATGATTCTCCAGGTACAGTGTAGTACAGCACGTGTGGAGTGACGGGGAAATGATTCTCCAGGTACAGTGTAGTACAGTGCGTGTGGAGTGAGGGGGAATGATTCTCCAGGGACAGTGTAGTACAGCGCGTGTGGAGTAACGGGGAATGATTCTCCAGGTACAGTGTAGTACAGCACGTGTGGAGTGACGGGGAAATGATTCTCCAGGTACAGTGTAGTACAGCACGTGTGGAGTGAGGGGGAATGATTCTCCAGGTACAGTGTAGTACTGTGCGTGTGGAGTGACGGGGAATGATTCTCCAGGTACAGTGCAGTGCAGCACGTGTGGAGTGAGGGGGAATGATTCTCCAGGTAAAGTGTAGTACTGTGCGTGTGGAGTGATGGGGAATGATTCTCCAGGTACAGTGTAGTACAGCAAGTGTGGAGTGAGGGGGAATGATTCTCCAGTTACAGTGTAGTACTGTGCGTGTGGAGTGACGGGGAATGATTCTCCAGGTACAGTGTAGTACAGCACGTGTGGAGTGAGGGGGAATGATTCTCCAGTTACAGTGTAGTACTGTGCGTGTGGAGTAACGGGGAATGATTCTCCAGGTACAGTGTAGTACAGCACGTGTGGAGTAATGGGGAATGATTCTCCAGGTACAGTGTATTACAGCGCGTGTGGAGTAATGGGGAATGATTCTCCAGGTACAGTGCAGTACTGTGCGTGTGGAGTAACGGGGAATGATTCTCCAGGTACAGTGTCGTACAGCAGGTGTGGAGTAACAGGGAATGATTCTCCAGGTACAGTGCAGTGCAGCACGTGTGGAGTGAGGGGGAATGATTCTCCAGGTACAGTGTAGTACAGTGCGTGTGGAGTGAGGGGGAATGATTCTCCAGGTACAGTGTAGTACAGCACGTGTGGAGTGTGGGGGAATGATTCTCCAGGTACAGTGTAGTGCAGCACGTGTGGAGTAACGGAGAATGATTCTCCAGGTACAGTGTAGTACAGAGCGTGTGGAGTAACGGGGAATGATTCTCCAGGTACAGTGTAGTACAGCACGTGTGGAGTAACGGGGAATGATTCTCCAGGTACAGTGTAGTACAGAGCGTGTGGAGTAACGGGGAATGATTCTCCAGTTACAGTGTAGTACAGCACGTGTGGAGTAACGGGGAATGATTCTCCAGGTACAGTGTAGTACAGCACGTGTGGAGTAATGGGGAATGATTCTCCAGGTACAGTGTAGTACAGCACGTGTGGAGTAATGGGGAATGATTCTCCAGGTACAGTGCAGTACAGCGCGTGTGGAGTAATGGGGAATGATTCTCCAGGTACAGTGTAGTACTGTGCGTGTGGAGTAATGGGGAATGATTCTCCAGGGACAGTGTCGTACAGCACGTGTGGAGTAACAGGGAATGATTCTCCAGGTACAGTGTAGTACAGCACGTGTGGAGTAATGGGGAATGATTCTCCAGGTACACTGTAGTACAGCACGTGTGGAGTGACGGGGAAATGATTCTCCAGGTACAGTGTAGTACAGCACGTGTGGAGTGAGGGGGAATGATTCTCCAGGTACAGTGTCGTACTGTGCGTGTGGAGTAATGGGGAATGATTCTCCAGGTACAGTGTAGTACAGCGCGTGTGGAGTAACGGGGAATGATTCTCCAGGTACAGTGTCGTACTGTGCGTGTGGAGTAATGGGGAATGATTCTCCAGGTACAGTGTAGTACTGTGCGTGTGGAGTAACGGGGAATGATTCTCCAGGTACAGTGTAGTACAGCGCGTGTGGAGTAACGGGGAATGATTCTCCAGGTACAGTGTAGTACAGCGCGTGTGGAGTAACGGGGAATGATTCTCCAGGTACAGTGTAGTACAGCACGTGTGGAGTAATGGGGAATGATTCTCCAGGTACAGTGTAGTACTGTGCGTGTGGAGTGACGGGGAATGATTCTCCAGGTACAGTGTAGTACAGCATGTGTGGAGTAACGGGGAATGATTCTCCAGGTACAGTGTAGTACAGTGCGTGTGGAGTGAGGGGGAATGATTCTCCAGGTACAGTGTAGTACAGCATGTGTGGAGTAACGGGGAATGATTCTCCAGTTACAGTGTAGTACAGTGCGTGTGGAGTGAGGGGGAATGATTCTCCAGGTACAGTGTAGTACAGCACGTGTGGAGTGACGGGGAAATGATTCTCCAGGTACAGTGTAGTACAGCACGTGTGGAGTGAGGGGGAATGATTCTCCAGGTACAGTGTAGTACTGTGCGTGTGGAGTAACTGGGAATGATTCTCCAGGTACAGTGCAGTGCAGCACGTGTGGAGTGAGGGGGAATGATTCTCCAGGTACAGTGTAGTACTGTGCGTGTGGAGTGATGGGGAATGATTCTCCAGGTACAGTGTAGTACAGCATGTGTGGAGTGACGGGGAAATGATTCTCCAGGTACAGTGTAGTACAGCACGTGTGGAGTGAGGGGGAATGATTCTCCAGTTACAGTGTAGTACTGTGCGTGTGGAGTAACGGGGAATGATTCTCCAGGTACAGTGTAGTACAGCACGTGTGGAGTAATGGGGAATGATTCTCCAGGTACAGTGTATTACAGCGCGTGTGGAGTAATGGGGAATGATTCTCCAGGTACAGTGCAGTACTGTGCGTGAGGAGTAACGGGGAATGATTCTCCAGGTACAGTGTCGTACAGCAGGTGTGGAGTAACAGGGAATGATTCTCCAGGTACAGTGCAGTGCAGCACGTGTGGAGTGAGGGGGAATGATTCTCCAGGTACAGTGTAGTACAGTGCGTGTGGAGTGAGGGGGAATGATTCTCCAGGTACAGTGTAGTACAGCACGTGTGGAGTGTGGGGGAATGATTCTCCAGGTACAGTGTAGTACAGCACGTGTGGAGTAACGGAGAATGATTCTCCAGGTACAGTGTAGTACAGAGCGTGTGGAGTCACGGGGAATGATTCTCCAGGTACAGTGTAGTACAGCACGTGTGGAGTAACGGGGAATGATTCTCCAGGTACAGTGTAGTACAGCACGTGTGGAGTAACGGGGAATGATTCTCCAGGTACAGTGTAGTACAGCACGTGTGGAGTGACGGGGAATCATTCTCCAGGTACAGTGTAGTACAGCACGTGTGGAGTAACGGGGAATGATTCTCCAGGTACAGTGCAGTACAGCACGTGTGGAGTAATGGGGAATGATTCTCCAGGTACTGTATAGTACAGCGCGTGTGGAGTAATGGGGAATGATTCTCCAGGTACAGTGTAGTACAGCACGTATGGAGTAATGGGGAATGATTCTCCAGGTACAGTGCAGTACAGCGCGTGTGGAGTCACGGGGAATGATTCTCCAGGTACAGTGCAGTACAGCGCGTGTGGAGTAACGGGGAATGATTCTCCAGGTACAGTGTAGTGCAGCACGTGTGGAGTAACTGGTAATGATTCTCCAGGTACAGTGTAGTACAGCACGTGTGGAGTAACGGGGAATGATTCTCCAGGTACAGTGTAGTACAGCGCGTGTGGAGGAACAGGGAATGATTCTCCAGGTACAGTGTAGTACAGCGCGTGTGGAGTAACGGGGAATGATTCTCCAGGTACAGTGTAGTACAGAGCGTGTGGAGTGAGGGGGAATGATTCTCCAGGTACAGTGTCGTACAGCACGTGTGGAGTAACGGGGAATGATTCTCCAGGTACAGTGTGGTACAGCACGTGTGGAGTGAGGGGGAATGATTCTCCAGGTACAGTGTAGTACTGTGCGTGTGGAGTAATGGGGAATGATTCTCCAGGTACAGTGTAGTACAGCACGTGTGGAGTAATGGGGAATGATTCTCCAGGTACAGTGTAGTACAGCACGTGTGGAGTAACGGGGAATGATTCTCCAGGTACAGTGTGGTACAGCACGTGTGGAGTGAGGGGGAATGATTCTCCAGGTACAGTGTAATACAGCACGTGTGGAGTGAGGGGGAATGATTCTCCAGGTACAGTGTCGTACTGTGCGTGTGGAGTAACGGGGAATGATTCTCCAGGTACAGTGTAGTACAGCACGTGTGGAGTAATGGGGAATGATTCTCCAGGTACAGTGTAGTACAGCACGTGTGGAGTAATGGGGAATGATTCTCCAGGTACAGTGCAGTACAGCACGTGTGGAGTAACGGGGAATGATTCTCCAGGTACAGTGTCGTACTTTGCGTGTGGAGTAATGGGGAATGATTCTCCAGGTACAGTGTAGTACAGCTTGTGTGGAGTAACGGGGAATGATTCTCCAGGTACAGTGTAGTACAGCGCGTGTGGAGTGAGGGGAAATGATTCTCCAGGTACAGTGTAGTACAGCACGTGTGGAGTGAGGGGGAATGATTCTCCAGGTACAGTGTCGTACTGTGCGTGTGGAGTAACGGGGAATGATTCTCCAGGTACAGTGTAGTACAGCACGTGTGGAGTAATGGGGAATGATTCTCCAGGTACAGTGTCGTACTGTGCGTGTGGAGTAACGGGGAATGATTCTCCAGGTACAGTGTAGTACAGCACGTGTGGAGTAATGGGGAATGATTCTCCAGGTACAGTGCAGTACAGCACGTGTGGAGTAACGGGGAATGATTTTCCAGGTACAGTGTAGTACAGCACGTGTGGAGTGAGGGGGAATGATTCTCCAGGTACAGTGTCGTACTGTGCGTGTGGAGTAACGGGGAATGATTCTCCAGGTACAGTGTAGTACAGCACGTGTGGAGTAATGGGGAATGATTCTCCAGGTACAGTGTCGTACTGTGCGTGTGGAGTAACGGGGAATGATTCTCCAGGTACAGTGTAGTACAGCACGTGTGGAGTAATGGGGAATGATTCTCCAGGTACAGTGTTGTACTGTGCGTGTGGAGTAACGGGGAATGATTCTCCAGGTACAGTGTAGTACAGCACGTGTGGAGTAATGGGGAATGATTCTCCAGGTACAGTGTAGTACTGTGCGTGTGGAGTGACGGGGAATGATTCTCCAGGTACAGTGTAGTACAGCACGTGTGGAGTGAGGGGGAATGATTCTCCAGGTACAGTGTAGAACAGCATGTGTGGAGTGACGGGGAAATGATTCTCCAGGTACAGTGTAGTACAGCACGTGTGGAGTGAGGGGGAATGATTCTCCAGGTACACTGTAGTACAGCACGTGTGGAGTGAGGGGGAATGATTCTCCAGGTACAGTGTAGTACAGCACGTGTGGAGTGAGGGGGAATGATTCTCCATGTACAGTGTGGTACAGCACGTGTGGAGTGAGGGGGAATGATTCTCCAGGTACAGTGTAGTACAGCATGTGTGGAGTGAGGGGGAATGATTCTCCAGGTACAGTGTAGTGCAGCACGTGTGGAGTAACAGGGAATGACACTCCAGGTACAGTGTAGTACAGCTCGTGTGGAGTAACGGGGAAATGATTCTCCAGGTACAGTGTCGTACAGCGCGTGTGGAGTAACGGGGAAATGATTCTCCAGGTACAGTGTCGTACAGCGCGTGTGGAGTGAGGGGGAATGATTCTCCAGGTACAGTGTAGTACAGCACGTGTGGAGTAACGGGGAATGATTCTCCAGGTACAGTGTAGTACAGTGCGTGTGGAGTAATGGGGAATGATTCTCCAGGTACAGTGTAGTACAGTGCGTGTGGAGTAACGGGGAATGATTCTCCAGGTACAGTGTAGTACAGTGCGTGTGGAGTAACGGGGAATGATTCTCCAGGTACAGTGTAGTGCAGCACGTGTGGAGTGAGGGGGAATGATTCTCCAGGTACAGTGTAGTACAGCACGTGTGGAGTAACGGGGAATGATTCTCCAGGTACAGTGTAGTGCAGCACGTGTGGAGTAACGGGGAATGATTCTCCAGGTACAGTGTAGTGCAGCACGTGTGGAGTAACGGGGAATGATTCTCCAGGTACAGTGTGGTACAGCACGTGTGGAGTGAGGGGGAATGATTCTCCAGGTACAGTGTAGTACAGCACGTGTGGAGTAACGGGGAATGATTCTCCAGGTACAGTGTAGTACAGCACGTGTGGAGTAATGGGGAATGATTCTCCAGGTACAGTGTAGTACAGCACGTGTGGAGTAACGGGGAATGATTCTCCAGGTACAGTGTAGTACAGCACGTGTGGAGTAACGGGGAATGATTCTCCAGGTACAGTGTAGTGCAGCACGTGTGGAGTAATGGGGAATGATTCTCCAGGTACAGTGTAGTGCAGCACGTGTGGAGTAACGGGGAATGATTCTCCAGGTACAGTGTAGTGCAGCACGTGTGGAGTAACGGGGAATGATTCTCCAGGTACAGTGTAGTGCAGCACGTGTGGAGTAACGGGGAATGATTCTCCAGGTACAGTGTGGTACAGCACGTGTGGAGTGAGGGGGAATGATTCTCCAGGTACAGTGTAGTACAGCACGTGTGGAGTAACGGGGAATGATTCTCCAGGTACAGTGTAGTACAGCATGTGTGGAGTGAGGGGGAATGATTCTCCAGGTACAGTGTCGTACTGTGCGTGTGGAGTAATGGGGAATGATTCTCCAGGTACAGTGTAGTACAGCATGTGTGGAGTGACGGGGAAATGATTCTCCAGGTACAGTGTAGTTCAGCACGTGTGGAGTGAGGGGGAATGATTCTCCAGGTACAGTGTCGTACTGTGCGTGTGGAGTAATGGGGAATGATTCTCCAGGTACAGTGTAGTACTTTGCGTGTGGAGTAACGGGGAATGATTCTCCAGGTGCAGTGTAGTACAGCGCGTGTGGAGTAACGGGGAATGATTCTCCAGGTACAGTGTAGTACAGCGCGTGTGGAGTAACGGGGAATGATTCTCCAGGTACAGTGTAGTACAGCACGTGTGGAGTAATGGGGAATGATTCTCCAGGTACAGTGTAGTACAGCGCGTGTGGAGTAACGGGGAATGATTCTCCAGGTACAGTGTAGTACAGCGCGTGTGGAGTAACGGGGAATGATTCTCCAGGTACAGTGTAGTACAGCACGTGTGGAGTAATGGGGAATGATTCTCCAGGTACAGTGTAGTACAGCATGTGTGGAGTGACGGGGAAATGATTCTCCAGGTACACTGTAGTACAGCACGTGTGGAGTGAGGGGGAATGATTCTCCAGGTACAGTGTAGTACAGCACGTGTGGAGTGAAGGGGAATGATTCTCCAGGTACAGTGTGGTACAGCACGTGTGGAGTGAGGGGGAATGATTCTCCAGGTACAGTGTAGGACAGCATGTGTGGAGTAACGGGGAATGATTCTCCAGGTACAGTGTAGTACAGCATGTGTGGAGTGACGGGGAAATGATTCTCCAGGTACAGTGCAGTACAGTGCGTGTGGAGTGAGGGGGAATGATTCTCCAGGTACAGTGTAGTACAGTGCGTGTGGAGTAATGGGGAATGATTCTCCAGGTACAGTGTAGTACAGCGCGTGTGGAGTGAGGGGGAATGATTCTCCAGGTACAGTGTAGTACTGCATGTGTGGAGTAACGGGGAATGATTCTCCAGGTACAGTGTAGTACAGCATGTGTGGAGTGAGGGGGAATGATTCTCCAGTTACAGTGTAGTACAGCACGTGTGGAGTGAGGGGGAATGATTCTCCAGGTACAGTGTAGTACAGCACGTGTGGAGTAATGGGGAATGATTCTCCAGGTACAGTGTAGTACAGCGCGTGTGGAGTAACGGGGAATGATTCTCCAGGTACAGTGTCGTACAGCGCGTGTGGAGTGAGGGGGAATGATTCTCCAGGTACAGTGTAGTACAGCATGTGTGGAGTAACGGGGAATGATTCTCCAGGTACAGTGTAGTACAGCATGTGTGGAGTGAGGGGGAATGATTCTCCAGTTACAGTGTAGTACAGCACGTGTGGAGTGAGGGGGAATGATTCTCCAGGTACAGTGTAGTACAGCACGTGTGGAGTAATGGGGAATGATTCTCCAGGTACAGTGCAGTACAGCGCGTGTGGAGTAACGGGGAATGATTCTCCAGGTACAGTGTCGTACAGCGCGTGTGGAGTAACAGGGAATGATTCTCCAGGTACAGTGTAGTACAGCGCGTGTGGAGTAACAGGGAATGATTCTCCAGGTACAGTGTAGTACAGCATGTGTGGAGTAACGGGGAATGATTCTCCAGGTACAGTGTAGTACAGCACGTGTGGAGTGAGGGGGAATGATTCTCCAGGTACAGTGTAGTACAGCACGTGTGGAGTAACAGGGAATGATTCTCCAGGTACAGTGTCGTACAGCGCGTGTGGAGTGAGGGGGAATGATTCTCCAGGTACAGTGTTGTACAGCACGTGTGGAGTAACGGGGAATGATTCTCCAGGTACAGTGTTGTACAGCACGTGTGGAGTAACAGGGAATGATTCTCCAGGTACAGTGTCGTACAGCGCGTGTGGAGTAATGGGGAATGATTCTCCAGGTACAGTGTAGTACAGCACGTGTGGAGTAACGGGGAATGATTCTCCAGGTACAGTGTCGTACAGCACGTGTGGAGTGAAGGGGAATGATTCTCCAGGTACAGTGTTGTACAGCACGTGTGGAGTAACAGGGAATGATTCTCCAGGTACAGTGTCGTACAGCGCGTGTGGAGTAATGGGGAATGATTCTCCAGGTACAGTGTAGTACAGCATGTGTGGAGTAACGGGGAATGATTCTCCAGGTACAGTGTCGTACAGCGCGTGTGGAGTGAGGGGGAATGATTCTCCAGGTACAGTGTTGTACAGCACGTGTGGAGTGAAGGGGAATGAATCTCCAGTTACAGTGTTGTACAGCACGTGTGGAGTAACAGGGAATGATTCTCCAGGTACAGTGTTGTACAGCACGTGTGGAGTGAAGGGGAATGATTCTCCAGGTACAGTGTAGTACAGCACGTGTGGAGTGACGGGGAAATGATTCTCCAGGTACAGTGTAGTACAGCACGTGTGGAGTGAGGGGGAATGATTCTCCAGGTACAGTGTAGTACAGCACGTGTGGAGTGACGGGGAAATGATTCTCCAGGTACAGTGTAGTACAGCACGTGTGGAGTAACAGGGAATGATTCTCCAGGTACAGTGTTGTACAGCACGTGTGGAGTAACGGGGAATGATTCTCCAGGTACAGTGTTGTACAGCACGTGTGGAGTGAAGGGGAATGATTCTCCAGGTACAGTGTAGTACAGTGCGTGTGGAGTAATGGGGAATGATTCTCCAGGTACAATGTAGTACAGCACGTGTGGAGTGAGGTGGAATGATTCTCCAGGTACAGTGTAGTACAGCGCGTGTGGAGTAATGGGGAATGATTCTCCAGGTACAGTGTAGTACAGCATGTGTGGAGTAACGGGGAATGATTCTCCAGGGACAGTGTGGTACAGCACGTGTGGAGTGAAGGGGAATGATTCTCCAGGTACAGTGTTGTACAGCACGTGTGGAGTAACAGGGAATGATTTTCCAGGTACAGTGTCGTACAGCGCGTGTGGAGTAATGGGGAATGATTCTCCAGGTACAGTGTTGTACAGCACGTGTGGAGTAACGGGGAATGATTCTCCAGGTACAGTGTAGTACAGTGCGTGTGGAGTAATGGGGAATGATTCTCCAGGTACAATGTAGTACAGCACGTGTGGAGTAACGGGGAATGATTCTCCAGGTACAGTGTAGTACAGCACGTGTGGAGTGAGGGGGAATGATTCTCCAGGTACAGTGTAGTACGGCACGTGTGGAGTAACAGGGAATGATTCTCCAGGTACAGTGTAGTACAGCACGTGTGGAGTGAAGGCGAATGATTCTCCAGGTACAGTGTAGTACAGCGCGTGTGGAGTAATGGGGAATGATTCTCCAGGTACAGTGTAGTGCAGCACGTGTGGAGTGAAGGGGAATGATTCTCCAGGTACAGTGTTGTACAGCACGTGTGGAGTAACGGGGAATGATTCTCCAGGTACAGTGTAGTACAGCACGTGTGGAGTAATGGGGAATGATTCTCCAGGTACAGTGTAGTACAGAGCGTGTGGAGTGAGGGGGAATGATTCTCCAGGTACAGTGTAGTACAGTGCGTGTGGAGTAATGGGGAATGATTCTCCAGGTACAGTGTAGTACAGCACGTGTGGAGTGAGGGGGAATGATTCTCCAGGTACAGTGTAGTACAGCACGTGTGGAGTAACGGGGAATGATTCTCCAGGTACAGTGTCGTACAGCACGTGTGGAGTAACGGGGAATGATTCTCCAGGTACAGTGTAGTACAGCACGTGTGGAGTGAGGGGCAATGATTCTCCAGGTACAGTGTAGTACAGCACGTGTGGAGTGAGGGGGAATGATTCTCCAGGTACAGTGTAGTACAGCACGTGTGGAGTAACGGGGAATGATTCTCCAGGTACAGTGTAGTACAGCACGTGTGGAGTGAGGGGGAATGATTCTCCAGGTACAGTGTAGTACAGTGCGTGTGGAGTAATGGGGAATGATTCTCCAGGTACAGTGTAGTACAGCACGTGTGGAGTGAGGGGGAATGATTCTCCAGGTACAGTGTAGTACAGCACGTGTGGAGTAACGGGGAATGATTCTCCAGGTACAGTGTAGTACAGTGCGTGTGGAGTGAGGGGGAATGATTCTCCAGGTACAGTGTAGTGCAGCACGTGTGGAGTGAGGGGCAATGATTCTCCAGGTACAGTGTAGTACAGTGCGTGTGGAGTAATGGGGAATGATTCTCCAGGTACAGTGTAGTGCAGTGCGTGTGGAGTAATGGGGAATGATTCTCCAGGTACAGTGTAGTGCAGTGCGTGTGGAGTAATGGGGAATGATTCTCCAGGTACATTGTAGTACAGTGCGTGTGGAGTAATGGGGAATGATTCTCCAGGTACAGTGTAGTACAGCACGTGTGGAGTGAGGGGGAATGATTCTCCAGGTACAGTGTAGTACAGCGCGTGTGGAGTAACGGGGAATGATTCTCCAGGTACAGTGTAGTACAGCACGTGTGGAGTAACGGGGAATGATTCTCCAGGTACAGTGTAGTACAGTGCGTGTGGAGTAATGGGGAATGATTCTCCAGGTACAGTGTAGTACAGTGCGTGTGGAGTGAGGGGGAATGATTCTCCAGGTACAGTGTAGTGCAGCACGTGTGGAGTGAGGGGGAATGATTCTCCAGGTACAGTGTAGTACAGTGCGTGTGGAGTAACGGGGAATGATTCTCCAGGTACAGTGTATTACAGTGCGTGTGGAGTAATGGGGAATGATTCTCCAGGTACAGTGTAGTACAGCACGTGTGGAGTGAGGGGGAATGATTCTCCAGGTACAGTGTAGTGCAGCACGTGTGGAGTGAGGGGGAATGATTCTCAAGGTACAGTGTAGTACTGCACGTGTGGAGTAACGGGGAATGATTCTCCAGGTACAGTGTCGTACTGTGCGTGTGGAGTAACGGGGAATGATTCTCCAGGTACAGTGTAGTACAGTGCGTGTGGAGTAATGGGGAATGATTCTCCAGGTACAGTGTAGTACAGCACGTGTGGAGTGAGGGGGAATGATTCTCCAGGTACAGTGTAGTACAGCATGTGTGGAGTGAGGGGGAATGATTCTCCAGGTACAGTGTCGTACAGCGCGTGTGGAGTGAGGGGGAATGATTCTCCAGGTACAGTGTAGTACAGTACGTGTGGAGTGAGGGGGAATGATTCTCCAGGTACAGTGTAGTACAGCACGTGTGGAGTAACGGGGAATGATTCTCCAGGTACAGTGTAGTACAGTGCGTGTGGAGTGAGGGGGAATGATTCTCCAGGTACAGTGTAGTGCAGCACGTGTGGAGTGAGGGGGAATGATTCTCCAGGTACAGTGTAGTACTGCACGTGTGGAGTAACGGGGAATGATTCTCCAGGTACAGTGTCGTACTGTGCGTGTGGAGTAACGGGGAATGATTCTCCAGGTACAGTGTAGTACAGCACGTGTGGAGTAATGGGGAATGATTCTCCAGGTACAGTGTCGTACTGTGCGTGTGGAGTAACGGGGAATGATTCTCCATGTACAGTGTAGTACAGCACGTGTGGAGTAATGGGGAATGATTCTCCAGGTACAGTGTAGTACTGTGCGTGTGGAGTGACGGGGAATGATTCTCCAGGTACAGTGTAGTACAGCACGTGTGGAGTGAGGGGGAATGATTCTCCAGGTACAGTGTAGAACAGCATGTGTGGAGTGACGGGGAAATGATTCTCCAGGTACAGTGTAGTACAGCACGTGTGGAGTGAGGGGGAATGATTCTCCAGGTAAACTGTAGTACAGCACGTGTGGAGTGAGGGGGAATGATTCTCCAGGTACAGTGTAGTACAGCATGTGTGGAGTAACGGGGAATGATTCTCCAGGTACAGTGTAGTACAGCACGTGTGGAGTAACAGGGAATGACACTCCAGGTACAGTGTAGTACAGTGCGTGTGGAGTGAGGGGGAATGATTCTCCAGGTACAGTGTAGTACAGCACGTGTGGAGTAACGGGGAAATGATTCTCCAGGTACAGTGTCGTACAGCGCGTGTGGAGTAACGGGGAAATGATTCTCCAGGTACAGTGTCGTACAGCGCGTGTGGAGTGAGGGGGAATGATTCTCCAGGTACAGTGTAGTACAGCACGTGTGGAGTAACGGGGAATGATTCTCCAGGTACAGTGTAGTACAGTGCGTGTGGAGTAATGGGGAATGATTCTCCAGGTACAGTGTCGTACAGCGCGTGTGGAGTAACGGGGAAATGATTCTCCAGGTACAGTGTCGTACAGCGCGTGTGGAGTGAGGGGAAATGATTCTCCAGGTACAGTATAGTACAGCACGTGTGGAGTAACGGGGAATGATTCTCCAGGTACAGTGTAGTACAGTGCGTGTGGAGTAACGGGGAATGATTCTCCAGGTACAGTGTAGTACAGTGCGTGTGGAGTAACGGGGAATGATTCTCCAGGTACAGTGTAGTGCAGCACGTGTGGAGTGAGGGGGAATGATTCTCCAGGTACAGTGTAGTACAGCACGTGTGGAGTAACGGGGAATGATTCTCCAGGTACAGTGTAGTGCAGCACGTGTGGAGTAACGGGGAATGATTCTCCAGGTACAGTGTAGTGCAGCACGTGTGGAGTAACGGGGAATGATTCTCCAGGTACAGTGTGGTACAGCACGTGTGGAGTGAGGGGGAATGATTCTCCAGGTACAGTGTAGTACAGCACGTGTGGAGTAACGGGGAATGATTCTCCAGGTACAGTGTAGTACAGCACGTGTGGAGTAACGGGGAATGATTCTCCAGGTACAGTGTAGTACAGCACGTGTGGAGTAACGGGGAATGATTCTCCAGGTACAGTGTAGTGCAGCACGTGTGGAGTAATGGGGAATGATTCTCCAGGTACAGTGTAGTGCAGCACGTGTGGAGTAACGGGGAATGATTCTCCAGGTACAGTGTAGTGCAGCACGTGTGGAGTAACGGGGAATGATTCTCCAGGTACAGTGTAGTGCAGCACGTGTGGAGTAACGGGGAATGATTCTCCAGGTACAGTGTGGTACAGCACGTGTGGAGTGAGGGGGAATGATTCTCCAGGTACAGTGTAGTACAGCACGTGTGGAGTAACGGGGAATGTTTCTCCAGGTACTGTGTAGTACAGCATGTGTGGAGTGAGGGGGAATGATTCTCCAGGTACAGTGTCGTACAGTGCGTGTGGAGTGAGGGGGAATGATTCTCCAGGTACAGTGTAGTACAGCATGTGTGGAGTGACGGGGAAATGATTCTCCAGGTACAGTGTAGTTCAGCACGTGTGGAGTGAGGGGGAATGATTCTCCAGGTACAGTGTCGTACTGTGCGTGTGGAGTAATGGGGAATGATTCTCCAGGTACAGTGTAGTACTTTGCGTGTGGAGTAACGGGGAATGATTCTCCAGGTACAGTGTAGTACAGCACGTGTGGAGCAATGGGGAATGATTCTCCAGGTACAGTGTAGTACAGCGCGTGTGGAGTAACGGGGAATGATTCTCCAGGTACAGTGTAGTACAGCACGTGTGGAGTAACGGGGAATGATTCTCCAGGTACAGTGTAGTACAGCACGTGTGGAGTAATGGGGAATGATTCTCCAGGTACAGTGTAGTACAGCATGTGTGGAGTGACGGGGAAATGATTCTCCAGGTACACTGTAGTACAGCACGTGTGGAGTGAGGGGGAATGATTCTCCAGGTACAGTGTAGTACAGCACGTGTGGAGTGAGGGGGAATGATTCTCCAGGTACAGTGTGGTACAGCACGTGTGGAGTGAGGGGGAATGATTCTCCAGGTACAGTGTAGTACAGCATGTGTGGAGTAACGGGGAATGATTCTCCAGGTACAGTGTAGTACAGCATGTGTGGAGTGACGGGGAAATGATTCTCCAGGTACAGTGCAGTACAGTGCGTGTGGAGTGAGGGGGAATGATTCTCCAGGTACAGTGTAGTACAGTGCGTGTGGAGTGATGGGGAATGATTCTCCAGGTACAGTGTAGTACAGCACGTGTGGAGTGAGGGGGAATGATTCTCCAGGTACAGTGTAGTACAGCATGTGTGGAGTAACAGGGAATGATTCTCCAGGTACAGTGTAGTACAGCATGTGTGGAGTGAGGGGGAATGATTCTCCAGGTACAGTGTAGTACAGCGCGTGTGGAGTGAGGGGGAATGATTCTCCAGGTACAGTGTAGTACAGCACGTGTGGAGTGAGGGG
Source organism: Heterodontus francisci (assembly GCF_036365525.1). Classification (NCBI taxonomy): domain Eukaryota; kingdom Metazoa; phylum Chordata; class Chondrichthyes; order Heterodontiformes; family Heterodontidae; genus Heterodontus; species Heterodontus francisci. The sequence goes on from NW_027141350.1 coordinate 132,704, forward strand.
GAATGATTCTCCAGGTACAGTGTAGTACAGCATGTGTGGAGTAACAGGGAATGATTCTCCAGTTACAGTGTAGTACAGCACGTGTGGAGTGAGGGGGAATGATTCTCCAGGTACAGTGTAGTACAGCATGTGTGGAGTAACGGGGAATGATTCTCCAGGTACAGTGTCGTACAGCGCGTGTGGAGTGAGGGGGAATGATTCTCCAGGTACAGTGTCGTACAGCGCATGTGGAGTAACAGGGAATGATTCTCCAGGTACAGTGTAGTACAGCACGTGTGGAGTGAAGGCGAATGATTCTCCAGGTACAGTGTAGTACAGCACGTGTGGAGTGAAGGGGAATGATTCTCCAGGTACAGTGTAGTGCAGCACGTGTGGAGTGAAGGGGAATGATTCTCCAGGTACAGTGTTGTACAGCACGTGTGGAGTAACGGGGAATGATTCTCCAGGTACAGTGTAGTACAGTGCGTGTGGAGTAATGGGGAATGATTCTCCAGGTACAATGTAGTACAGCACGTGTGGAGTAACGGGGAATGATTCTCCAGGTACAGTGTAGTACAGCACGTGTGGAGTGAGGGGGAATGATTCTCCAGGTACAGTGTAGTACAGCACGTGTGGAGTAATGGGGAATGATTCTCCAGGTACAGTGTAGTACAGTGCGTGTGGAGTAATGGGGAATGATTCTCCAGGTACAGTGTAGTACAGCACGTGTGGAGTGAGGGGGAATGATTCTCCAGGTACAGTGTAGTACAGCACGTGTGGAGTAACGGGGAATGATTCTCCAGGTACAGTGTAGTACAGTGCGTGTGGAGTGAGGGGGAATGATTCTCCAGGTACAGTGTAGTGCAGCACGTGTGGAGTGAGGGGCAATGATTCTCCAGGTACAGTGTAGTACAGTGCGTGTGGAGTAATGGGGAATGATTCTCCAGGTACAGTGTAGTGCAATGCGTGTGGAGTAATGGGGAATGATTCTCCAGGTACAGTGTAGTGCAGTGCGTGTGGAGTAATGGGGAATGATTCTCCAGGTACAGTGTAGTACAGTGCGTGTGGAGTAATGGGGAATGATTCTCCAGGTACAGTGTAGTACAGCACGTGTGGAGTGAGGGGGAATGATTCTCCAGGTACAGTGTAGTACAGCACGTGTGGAGTAACGGGGAATGATTCTCCAGGTACAGTGTAGTACAGCACGTGTGGAGTAACGGGGAATGATTCTCCAGGTACAGTGTAGTACAGTGCGTGTGGAGTAATGGGGAATGATTCTCCAGGTACAGTGTAGTACAGTGCGTGTGGAGTGAGGGGGAATGATTCTCCAGGTACAGTGTAGTGCAGCACGTGTGGAGTGAGGGGGAATGATTCTCCAGGTACAGTGTAGTACAGTGCGTGTGGAGTAACGGGGAATGATTCTCCAGGTACAGTGTATTACAGTGCGTGTGGAGTAATGGGGAATGATTCTCCAGGTACAGTGTAGTACAGCACGTGTGGAGTAATGGGGAATGATTCTCCAGGTACAGTGTAGTACAGCGCGTGTGGAGTAATGGGGAATGATTCTCCAGGTACAGTGTAGTACAGCACGTGTGGAGTGATGTGGAATGATTCTCCAGGTACAGTGTAGTACAGCATGTGTGGAGTAATGGGGAATGATTCTCCAGGTACAGTGTAGTACAGCATGTGTGGAGTGACGGGGAAATGATTCTCCAGGTACAGTGCAGTACAGTGCGTGTGGAGTGAGGGGGAATGATTCTCCAGGTACAGTGTAGTACAGTGCGTGTGGAGTAATGGGGAATGATTCTCCAGGTACAGTGTAGTACAGCACGTGTGGAGTGAGGGGGAATGATTCTCCAGGTACAGTGTAGTACAGCATGTGTGGAGTAACGGGGAATGATTCTCCAGGTACAGTGTAGTACAGCATGTGTGGAGTGAGGGGGAATGATTCTCCAGGTACAGTGTCGTACAGCGCGTGTGGAGTGAGGGGGAATGATTCTCCAGGTACAGTGTAGTACAGCGCGTGTGGAGTAACAGGGAATGATTCTCCAGGTACAGTGTAGTACAGCACGTGTGGAGTGAGGGGGAATGATTCTCCAGGTACAGTGTCGTACAGCGCGTGTGGAGTGAGGGGGAATGATTCTCCAGGTACAGTGTAGTACAGCGCGTGTGGAGTAACAGGGAATGATTCTCCAGGTACAGTGTAGTACAGCACGTGTGGAGTGAAGGCGAATGATTCTCCAGGTACAGTGTAGTACAGCGCGTGTGGAGTGAGGGGGAATGATTCTCCAGGTACAGTGTAGTACAGCGCGTGTGGAGTAACAGGGAATGATTCTCCAGGTACAGTGCAGTACAGCACGTGTGGAGTGAAGGGGAATGATTCTCCAGGTACAGTGTAGTGCAGCACGTGTGGAGTGAAGGGGAATGATTCTCCAGGTACAGTGTTGTACAGCACGTGTGGAGTAACGGGGAATGATTCTCCAGGTACAGTGTAGTACAGTGCGTGTGGAGTAATGGGGAATGATTCTCCAGGTACAATGTAGTACAGCACGTGTGGAGTAACGGGGAATGATTCTCCAGGTACAGTGTAGTACAGCACGTGTGGAGTGAGGGGGAATGATTCTCCAGGTACAGTGTAGTACAGCACGTGTGGAGTAACGGGGAATGATTCTCCAGGTACAGTGTTGTACAGCACGTGTGGAGTAATGGGGAATGATTCTCCAGGTACAGTGTAGTACAGCACGTGTGGAGTGAGGGGGAATGATTCTCCAGGTACAGTGTAGTACAGCACGTGTGGAGTAATGGGGAATGATTCTCCAGGTACAGTGTAGTACAGCACGTGTGGAGTGAGGGGGAATGATTCTCCAGGTACAGTGTAGTACAGCACGTGTGGAGTAACGGGGAATGATTCTCCAGGTACAGTGTAGTACAGTGCGTGTGGAGTGAGGGGGAATGATTCTCCAGGTACAGTGTAGTGCAGCACGTGTGGAGTGAGGGGGAATGATTCTCCAGGTACAGTGTAGTACTGCACGTGTGGAGTAACGGGGAATGATTCTCCAGGTACAGTGTAGTACAGCACGTGTGGAGTAACGGGGAATGATTCTCCAGGTACAGTGTAGTACAGTGCGTGTGGAGTAATGGGGAATGATTCTCCAGGTACAGTGTAGTACAGTGCGTGTGGAGTGAGGGGGAATGATTCTCCAGGTACAGTGTAGTGCAGCACGTGTGGAGTGAGGGGGAATGATTCTCCAGGTACAGTGTAGTACAGTGCGTGTGGAGTAACGGGGAATGATTCTCCAGGTACAGTGTATTACAGTGCGTGTGGAGTAATGGGGAATGATTCTCCAGGTACAGTGTAGTACAGCACGTGTGGAGTAATGGGGAATGATTCTCCAGGTACAGTGTAGTACAGCGCGTGTGGAGTAACGGGGAATGATTCTCCTGGTACAGTGTAGTGCAGCATGTGTGGAGTGAGGGGGAATGATTCTCCAGGTACAGTGTAGTACAGTGCGTGTGGAGTAATGGGGAATGATTCTCCAGGTACAGTGTAGTGCAGCACGTGTGGAGTAATGGGGAATGATTCTCCAGGTACAGTGTATTGCAGCACGTGTGGAGAAACGGGGAATGATTCTCCAGGTACAGTGTAGTACAGTGCGTGTGGAGTGAGGGGGAATGATTCTCCAGGTACAGTGTAGAACAGCACGTGTGGAGTGAGGGGGAATGATTCTCCAGGTACAGTGTAGTACAGCACGTGTGGAGTGAGGGGGAATGATTCTCCAGGTACAGTGTAGTACAGCATGTGTGGAGTAATGGGGAATGATTCTCCAGGTACAGTGTATTGCAGCACGTGTGGAGTAACGGGGAATGATTCTCCAGGTACAGTGTAGTACAGTGCGTGTGGAGTAACGGGGAATGATTCTCCAGGTACAGTGTAGAACAGCACGTGTGGAGTGAGGGGGAATGATTCTCCAGGTACAGTGTAGTACAGCACGTGTGGAGTGATGGGGAATGATTCTCCAGGTACAGTGTAGTACAGCATGTGTGGAGTAATGGGGAATGATTCTCCAGGTACAGTGTATTGCAGCACGTGTGGAGTAACGGGGAATGATTCTCCAGGTACAGTGTAGTACAGTGCGTGTGGAGTAACGGGGAATGATTCTCCAGGTACAGTGTAGTACAGTGCGTGTGGAGTGAGGGGGATTGATTCTCCAGGTACAGTGTAGTACAGCACGTGTGGAGTAACGGGGAATGATTCTCCAGGTACAGCGCAGTACAGCACGTGTGGAGTAACGGGGAATGATTCTCCAGGTACAGTGTAGTACAGCACGTGTGGAGTAACGGGGAATGATTTTCCAGGTACAGTGCAGTACAGCACGTGTGGAGTAACGGGGAATGATTCTCCAGGTACAGTGTAGTACAGCACGTGTGGAGTAACGGGGAATGATTCTCCAGGTACAGTGCAGTACAGTGCGTGTGGAGTGAGGGGGATTGATTCTCCAGGTACAGTGTAGTACAGCACGTGTGGAGTAACGGGGAATGATTCTCCAGGTACAGTGTAGTACAGCACGTGTGGAGTAACGGGGAATGATTCTCCAGGTACAGTGTAGTACAGCACGTGTGGAGTAACGGGGAATGATTCTCCAGGTACAGTGTAGTACAGCACGTGTGGAGTGACGGGGAATGATTCTCCAGGTACAGTGTAGTACAGCGCGTGTGGAGTAACGGGGAATGATTCTCCAGGTACAGTGTCGTACAGAACGTGTGGAGTAACGGGGAATGATTCTCCAGGTACAGTGTAGTACAGCACGTGTGGAGTAACGGGGAATGATTCTCCAGGTACAGTGTCGTACAGAACGTGTGGAGTAATGGGGAATGATTCTCCAGGTACAGTGTCGTACAGCGCGTTTGGAGTGAGGGGGATTGATACTCCAGGTACTGTATAGTACAGCACGTGTGGAGTAACTGGTAATGATTCTCCAGGTGCAGTGTAGTACAGCACATGTGGAGTAACAGGGAATGATTCTCCAGGTACAGTGCAGTGCAGCACGTGTGGAGTGAGGGGGAATGATTCTCCAGGTACAGTGCAGTACAGCGCGTGTGGAGTAATGGGGAATGATTCTCCAGGTACAGTGTAGTACAGTGCGTGTGGAGTAATGGGGAATGATTCTCCAGGTACAGTGTAGTACAGCACGTGTGGAGTAATGGGGAATGATTCTCCAAATACAGTGTAGTACAGCACGTGTGGAGTAACGGGGAATGATTCTCCAGGTACAGTGTAGTACAGCGCGTGTGGAGTAACGGGGAATGATTCTCCAGGTACAGTGTAGTACAGCGCGTGTGGAGTAACTGGTAATGATTCTCCAGGTACAGTGTAGTACAGCACGTGTGGAGTAACGGGGAATGATTCTCCAGGTACAGTGTAGTACAGCACGTGTGGAGTAACGGGGAATGATTCTCCAGGTACAGTGTAGTACAGCGCGTGTGGAGTAACGGGGAATGATTCTCCAGGTACAGTGTAGTACAGCACGTGTGGAGTAACGGGGAATGATTCTCCAGGTACAGTGTAGTACAGAACGTGTGGAGTAACGGGGAATGATTCTCCAGGTACAGTGTAGTACAGCACGTGTGGAGTAACGGGGAATGATTCTCCAGGTACAGTGTCGTACAGAACGTGTGGAGTAATGGGGAATGATTCTCCAGGTACAGTGTCGTACAGCGCGTTTGGAGTGAGGGGGATTGATACTCCAGGTACTGTATAGTACAGCACGTGTGGAGTAACTGGTAATGATTCTCCAGGTGCAGTGTAGTACAGCACATGTGGAGTAACAGGGAATGATTCTCCAGGTACAGTGCAGTGCAGCACGTGTGGAGTGAGGGGGAATGATTCTCCAGGTACAGTGCAGTACAGCGCGTGTGGAGTAATGGGGAATGATTCTCCAGGTACAGTGTAGTACAGTGCGTGTGGAGTAATGGGGAATGATTCTCCAGGTACAGTGTAGTACAGCACGTGTGGAGTAATGGGGAATGATTCTCCAAATACAGTGTAGTACAGCACGTGTGGAGTAACGGGGAATGATTCTCCAGGTACAGTGTAGTACAGCGCGTGTGGAGTAACGGGGAATGATTCTCCAGGTACAGTGTAGTACAGCGCGTGTGGAGTAACTGGTAATGATTCTCCAGGTACAGTGTAGTACAGCACGTGTGGAGTAACGGGGAATGATTCTCCAGGTACAGTGTAGTACAGCACGTGTGGAGTAACGGGGAATGATTCTCCAGGTACAGTGTAGTACAGCGCGTGTGGAGTAACGGGGAATGATTCTCCAGGTACAGTGTAGTACAGCACGTGTGGAGTAACGGGGAATGATTCTCCAGGTACAGTGTAGTACAGCGCGTGTGGAGTCACGGGGAATGATTCTCCAGGTACAGTGTCGTACAGCACGTGTGGAGTAATGGGGAATGATTCTCCAGGTCCAGTGTAGTACAGCGCGTGTGGAGTCACGGGGAATGATTCTCCAGGTACAGTGTCGTACAGCACGTGTGGAGTAACGGGGAATGATTCTCCAGGTACAGTGTAGTACAGCGCGTGTGGAGTGAGGGGGAATGATTCTCCAGGTACAGTGTCGTACAGAGCGTGTGGAGTGAGGGGGAATGATTCTCCAGGTACAGTGTCGTACAGCACGTGTGGAGTAACGGGGAATGATTATCCAGGTACGGTGTAGTACAGCGCGTGTGGAGTAACGGGGAATGATTCTCCAGGTACAGTGTAGTACAGCGCGTGTGGAGTGAGGGGGAATGATTCTCCAGGTACAGTGTCGTACACCACGTGTGGAGTAACGGGGAATGATTCTCCAGGTACAGTGTAGTACAGCACGTGTGGAGTGAGGGGGAATGATTCTCCAGGTACAGTGTAGTACTGTGCGTGTGGAGTAATGGGGAATGATTCTCCAGGTACAGTGTAGTACTGTGTGTGTGGAGTGAGGGGGAATGATTCTCCAGGTACAGTGTAGTGCAGCACGTGTGGAGTGAAGGGGAATGATTCTCCAGGTACAGTGTAGTACAGCACGTGTGGAGTAACGGGGAATGATTCTCCAGGTACAGTGTAGTACAGCACGTGTGGAGTGACGGGGAAATGATTCTCCAGGTACAGTGTAGTACAGCACGTGTGGAGTGAGGGGGAATGATTCTCCAGGTACAGTGTCGTACTGTGCGTGTGGAGTAATGGGGAATGATTCTCCAGGTACAGTGTAGTACTGTGCGTGTGGAGTAACGGGGAATGATTCTCCAGGTACAGTGTAGTACAGCGCGTGTGGAGTAACGGGGAATGATTCTCCAGGTACAGTGTAGTACAGCGCGTGTGGAGTAACGGGGAATGATTCTCCAGGTACAGTGTAGTACAGCACGTGTGGAGTAATGGGGAATGATTCTCCAGGTACAGTGTAGTACTGTGCGTGTGGAGTGACGGGGAATGATTCTCCAGGTACAGTGTAGTACAGTGCGTGTGGAGTGAGGGGGAATGATTCTCCAGGTACAGTGTAGAACAGCATGTGTGGAGTGACGGGGAAATGATTCTCCAGGTACAGTGTAGTACAGCACGTGTGGAGTGATGGGGAATGATTCTCCAGGTACAGTGTAGTACAGCATGTGTGGAGTGAGGGGGAATGATTCTCCAGGTACAGTGTAGTACAGCATGTGTGGAGTAACGGGGAATGATTCTCCAGGTACAGTGTAGTACAGCATGTGTGGAGTGACGGGGAAATGATTCTCCAGGTACAGTGTAGTACAGCACGTGTGGAGTGAGGGGGAATGATTCTCCAGGTACAGTGTAGTACTGTGCGTGTGGAGTAACGGGGAATGATTCTCCAGTTACAGTGTAGTACAGCACGTGTGGAGTAATGGGGAATGATTCTCCAGGTACAGTGTATTACAGCGCGTGTGGAGTAATGGGGAATGATTCTCCAGGTACAGTGCAGTACTGTGCGTGTGGAGTAACGGGGAATGATTCTCCAGGTACAGTGTCGTACAGCAGGTGTGGAGTAACAGGGAATGATTCTCCAGGTACAGTGTAGTACAGCACGTGTGGAGTGAGGGGGAATGATTCTCCAGGTACAGTGTCGTACAGTGCGTGTGGAGTGAGGGGGAATTATTCTCCAGGTACAGTGTAGTACAGCACGTGTGGAGTGTGGGGGAATGATTCTCCAGGTACAGTGTAGTACAGAGCGTGTGGAGTCACGGGGAATGATTCTCCAGGTACAGTGTAGTACAGCACGTGTGGAGTAACGGGGAATGATTCTCCAGGTACAGTGTAGTACAGAGCGTGTGGAGTCACGGGGAATGATTCTCCAGTTACAGTGTAGTACAGCACGTGTGGAGTAACGGGGAATGATTCTCCAGGTACAGTGTAGTACAGCACGTGTGGAGTAACGGGGAATGATTCTCCAGTTACAGTGTAGTACAGCACGTGTGGAGTAACGGGGAATGATTCTCCAGGTACAGTGTAGTACAGAACGTGTGGAGTGACGGGGAATGACTCTCCAGGTACAGTGTAGTACAGCACGTGTGGAGTAACGGGGAATGATTCTCCAGGTACAGTGCAGTACAGCACGTGTGGAGTAATGGGGAATGATCCTCCAGGTACAGCGTAGTACAGCACGTGTGGAGTAACGGGGAATGATTCTCCAGGTACAGTGTAGTACAGCGCGTGTGGAGTAACGGGGAATGATTCTCCAGGTACAGTGCAGTACAGCACGTGTGGAGTAATGGGGAATGATCCTCCAGGTACAGCGTAGTACAGCACGTGTGGAGTAACGGGGAATGATTCTCCAGGTACAGTGCAGTACAGCACGTGTGGAGTAATGGGGAATGATCCTCCAGGTACAGCGTAGTACAGCACGTGTGGAGTGACGGGGAATGATTCTCCAGGTACAGTGCAGTACAGCACGTGTGGAGTAATGGGGAATGATCCTCCAGGTACAGCGTAGTACAGCACGTGTGGAGTGATGGGGAATGATTCTCCAGGTACAGTGTAGTACAGCGCGTGTGGAGTAACGGGGAATGATTCTCCAGGTACAGTGTAGTACAGCGCGTGTGGAGTGAGGGGCAATGATTCCCCAGGTACAGTGTAGTACAGTGCGTGTGGAGTGACGGGGAATGATTCTCCAGGTACAGTGTAGTACAGCGCGTGTGGAGTAACGGGGAATGATTCTCCAGGTACAGTGTAGTACAGTGCTTGTGGAGTAACGGGGAATGATTCTCCAGGTACAGTGTAGTACAGCACGTGTGGAGTAACAGGGAATGATTCTCCAGGTACAGTGTAGTACAGCACATGTGGAGTAACGGGGAATGATTCTCCAGGTACAGTGTAGTACAGCACGTGTGGAGTAACGGGGAATGATTCTCCAGGTACAGTGTAGTACAGCACGTGTGGAGTGACGGGGAATGATTCTCCAGGTACAGTGTAGTACAGCACGTGTGGAGTAACGGGGAATGATTCTCCAGGTACAGTGTCGCACAGAACGTGTGGAGTAATGGGGAATGATTCTCCAGGTACAGTGTAGTACAGCGCGTGTGGAGTAAAGGGGAATGATTCTCCAGGTACAGTGTCGTGCAGAACGTGTGGAGTAATGGGGAATGATTCTCCAGGTACAGTGTCGTACAGCGCGTTTGGAGTGAGGGGGATTGATACTCCAGGTACTGTATAGTACAGCGCGTGTGGAGTAACAGGGAATGATTCTCCAGGTGCAGTGTAGTACAGCACATGTGGAGTAACAGGGAATGATTCTCCAGGTACAGTGCAGTGCAGCACGTGTGGAGTGAGGGGGAATGATTCTCCAGGTACAGTGCAGTACAGCGCGTGTGGAGTAATGGGGAATGATTCTCCAGGTACAGTGTAGTACAGTGCGTGTGGAGTAATGGGGAATGATTCTCCAGGTACAGTGTAGTACAGCACGTGTGGAGTAATGGGGAATGATTCTCCAAATACAGTGTAGTACAGCACGTGTGGAGTAACGGGGAATGATTCTCCAGGTACAGTGTAGTACAGCGCGTGTGGAGTAACGGGGAATGATTCTCCAGGTACAGTGTAGTACAGCGCGTGTGGAGTAACTGGTAATGATTCTCCAGGTACAGTGTAGTACAGCACGTGTGGAGTAACGGGGAATGATTCTCCAGGTACAGTGTAGTACAGCACGTGTGGAGTAACGGGGAATGATTCTCCAGGTACAGTGTAGTACAGCGCGTGTGGAGTAACGGGGAATGATTCTCCAGGTACAGTGTAGTACAGCACGTGTGGAGTAACGGGGAATGATTCTCCAGGTACAGTGTAGTACAGCGCGTGTGGAGTCACGGGGAATGATTCTCCAGGTACAGTGTCGTACAGCACGTGTGGAGTAATGGGGAATGATTCTCCAGGTCCAGTGTAGTACAGCGCGTGTGGAGTCACGGGGAATGATTCTCCAGGTACAGTGTCGTACAGCACGTGTGGAGTAACGGGGAATGATTCTCCAGGTACAGTGTAGTACAGCGCGTGTGGAGTGAGGGGGAATGATTCTCCAGGTACAGTGTCGTACAGAGCGTGTGGAGTGAGGGGGAATGATTCTCCAGGTACAGTGTCGTACAGCACGTGTGGAGTAACGGGGAATGATTATCCAGGTACGGTGTAGTACAGCGCGTGTGGAGTAACGGGGAATGATTCTCCAGGTACAGTGTAGTACAGCGCGTGTGGAGTGAGGGGGAATGATTCTCCAGGTACAGTGTCGTACACCACGTGTGGAGTAACGGGGAATGATTCTCCAGGTACAGTGTAGTACAGCACGTGTGGAGTGAGGGGGAATGATTCTCCAGGTACAGTGTAGTACTGTGCGTGTGGAGTAATGGGGAATGATTCTCCAGGTACAGTGTAGTACTGTGTGTGTGGAGTGAGGGGGAATGATTCTCCAGGTACAGTGTAGTGCAGCACGTGTGGAGTGAAGGGGAATGATTCTCCAGGTACAGTGTAGTACAGCACGTGTGGAGTAACGGGGAATGATTCTCCAGGTACAGTGTAGTACAGCACGTGTGGAGTGACGGGGAAATGATTCTCCAGGTACAGTGTAGTACAGCACGTGTGGAGTGAGGGGGAATGATTCTCCAGGTACAGTGTCGTACTGTGCGTGTGGAGTAATGGGGAATGATTCTCCAGGTACAGTGTAGTACTGTGCGTGTGGAGTAACGGGGAATGATTCTCCAGGTACAGTGTAGTACAGCGCGTGTGGAGTAACGGGGAATGATTCTCCAGGTACAGTGTAGTACAGCGCGTGTGGAGTAACGGGGAATGATTCTCCAGGTACAGTGTAGTACAGCACGTGTGGAGTAATGGGGAATGATTCTCCAGGTACAGTGTAGTACTGTGCGTGTGGAGTGACGGGGAATGATTCTCCAGGTACAGTGTAGTACAGTGCGTGTGGAGTGAGGGGGAATGATTCTCCAGGTACAGTGTAGAACAGCATGTGTGGAGTGACGGGGAAATGATTCTCCAGGTACAGTGTAGTACAGCACGTGTGGAGTGATGGGGAATGATTCTCCAGGTACAGTGTAGTACAGCATGTGTGGAGTGAGGGGGAATGATTCTCCAGGTACAGTGTAGTACAGCATGTGTGGAGTAACGGGGAATGATTCTCCAGGTACAGTGTAGTACAGTGCGTGTGGAGTAATGGGGAATGATTCTCCAGGTACTGTGTAGTAAAGCACGTGTGGAGTAACTGGGAATGATTCTCCAGGTACAGTGTAGTACAGTGCGTGTGGAGTAATGGGGAATGATTCTCCAGGTACAGTGTAGTACAGCACGTGTGGAGTGAAGGGGAATGATTCTCCAGGTACAGTGTAGTACAGCACGTGTGGAGTAACGGGGAATGATTCTCCAGGTACAGTGTATTGCAGCACGTGTGGAGTAACGGGGAATGATTCTCCAGGTACAGTGTAGTACAGTGCGTGTGGAGTAATGGGGAATGATTCTCCAGGTACAGTGTATTGCAGCACGTGTGGAGTAACGGGGAATGATTCTCCAGGTACAGTGTAGTACAGTGCGTGTGGAGTAACGGGGAATGATTCTCCAGGTACAGTGTATTGCAGCACGTGTGGAGTAACGGGGAATGATTCTCCAGGTACAGTGTAGTACAGTGCGTGTGGAGTGAGGGGGAATGATTCTCCAGGTACAGTGTAGAACAGCACGTGTGGAGTGAGGGGGAATGATTCTCCAGGTACAGTGTAGTACAGCACGTGTGGAGTGAGGGGGAATGATTCTCCAGGTACAGTGTAGTACAGCACGTGTGGAGTAACGGGGAATGATTCTCCAGGTACAGTGTAGTACAGCATGTGTGGAGTGACGGGGAAATGATTCTCCAGGTACAGTGTAGTACAGCGCGTGTGGAGTAATGGGGAATGATTCTCCAGGTACAGTGTAGTACAGCACGTGTGGAGTAACAGGGAATGATTCTCCAGGTACAGTGTAGTGCAGCACGTGTGGAGTGAAGGGGAATGATTCTCCAGGTACAGTGTAGTACAGTGCGTGTGGAGTAATGGGGAATGATTCTCCAGGTACAGTGTAGTACAGCACGTGTGGAGTGAGGGGGAATGATTCTCCAGGTACAGTGTAGTACAGCATGTGTGGAGTGAGGGGGAATGATTCTCCAGGTACTGTGTCGTACAGCGCGTGTGGAGTGAGGGGGAATGATTCTCCAGGTACAGTGTAGTACAGCGCGTGTGGAGTAACAGGGAATGATTCTCCAGGTACAGTGTAGTGCAGCACGTGTGGAGTGAAGGGGAATGATTCTCCAGGTACAGTGTAGTACAGCACGTGTGGAGTAACGGGGAATGATTCTCCAGGTACAGTGTAGTGCAGCACGTGTGGAGTGAAGGGGAATGATTCTCCAGGTACAGTGTAGTACAGCACGTGTGGAGTAACGGGGAATGATTCTCCAGGTACAGTGTAGTACAGCACGTGTGGAGTAACGGGGAATGATTCTCCAGGTACAGTGTAGTACAGTGCGTGTGGAGTGAAGGGGAATGATTCTCCAGGTACAGTGTAGTACAGCACGTGTGGAGTAACGGGGAATGATTCTCCAGGTACAGTGTTGTACAGCACGTGTGGAGTAATGGGGAATGATTCTCCAGGTACAGTGTAGTACAGTGCGTGTGGAGTAATGGGGAATGATTCTCCAGGTACAGTGTAGTACAGTGCGTGTGGAGTAATGGGGAATGATTCTCCAGGTACAGTGTAGTACAGCACGTGTGGAGTGAGGGGGAATGATTCTCCAGGTACAGTGTAGTACAGCACGTGTGGAGTCACGGGGAATGATTCTCCAGGTACAGTGTAGTACAGTGCGTGTGGAGTGAGGGGGAATGATTCTCCAGGTACAGTGTAGTACAGCGCGTGTGGAGTGAGGGGGAATGATTCTCCAGGTACAGTGTAGTGCAGCACGTGTGGAGTGAGGGGGAATGATTCTCCAGGTACAGTGTAGTACTGCACGTGTGGAGTAACGGGGAATGATTCTCCAGGTACAGTGTCGTACTGTGCGTGTGGAGTAACGGGGAATGATTCTCCAGGTACAGTGTAGTACAGTGCGTGTGGAGTAATGGGGAATGATTCTCCAGGTACAGTGTAGTACAGCACGTGTGGAGTGAGGGGGAATGATTCTCCAGGTACAGTGTAGTACAGCATGTGTGGAGTGAGGGGGAATGATTCTCCAGGTACAGTGTCGTACAGCGCGTGTGGAGTGAGGGGGAATGATTCTCCAGGTACAGTGTAGTACAGCGCGTGTGGAGTAACAGGGAATGATTCTCCAGTTACAGTGAAGTGCAGCACGTGTGGAGTGAAGGGGAATGATTCTCCAGGTACAGTGTTGTACAGCACGTGTGGAGTAACGGGGAATGATTCTCCAGGTACAGTGTAGTACAGTGCGTGTGGAGTAATGGGGAATGATTCTCCAGGTACAATGTAGTACAGCACGTGTGGAGTAACGGGGAATGATTCTCCAGGTACAGTGTAGTACAGCACGTGTGGAGTGAGGGGGAATGATTCTCCAGGTACAGTGTAGTACAGCACGTGTGGAGTAACGGGGAATGATTCTCCAGGTACAGTGTTGTACAGCACGTGTGGAGTAATAGGGAATGATTCTCCAGGTACAGTGTAGTACAGTGCGTGTGCAGTAATGGGGAATGATTCTCCAGGTACAGTGTAGTACAGTACGTGTGGAGTGAGGGGGAATGATTCTCCAGGTACAGTGTAGTACAGCACGTGTGGAGTAACGGGGAATGATTCTCCAGGTACAGTGTAGTACAGTGCGTGTGGAGTGAGGGGGAATGATTCTCCAGGTACAGTGTAGTGCAGCACGTGTGGAGTGAGGGGGAATGATTCTCCAGGTACAGTGTAGTACTGCACGTGTGGAGTAACGGGGAATGATTCTCCAGGTACAGTGTCGTACTGTGCGTGTGGAGTAACGGGGAATGATTCTCCAGGTACAGTGTAGTACAGCACGTGTGGAGTAATGGGGAATGATTCTCCAGGTACAGTGTCGTACTGTGCGTGTGGAGTAACGGGGAATGATTCTCCAGGTACAGTGTAGTACAGCACGTGTGGAGTAATGGGGAATGATTCTCCAGGTACAGTGTAGTACTGTGCGTGTGGAGTGACGGGGAATGATTCTCCAGGTACAGTGTAATACAGCACGTGTGGAGTGAGGGGGAATGATTCTCCAGGTACAGTGTAGAACAGCATGTGTGGAGTGACGGGGAAATGATTCTCCAGGTACAGTGTAGTACAGCACGTGTGGAGTGAGGGGGAATGATTCTCCAGGTAAACTGTAGTACAGCACGTGTGGAGTGAGGGGGAATGATTCTCCAGGTACAGTGTAGTACAGCATGTGTGGAGTAACGGGGAATGATTCTCCAGGTACAGTGTAGTACAGCACGTGTGGAGTAACAGGGAATGACACTCCAGGTACAGTGTAGTACAGTGCGTGTGGAGTGAGGGGGAATGATTCTCCAAGTACAGTGTAGTACAGCGCGTGTGGAGTAACGGGGAAATGATTCTCCAGGTACAGTGTCGTACAGCGCGTGTGGAGTGAGGGGGAATGATTCTCCAGGTACAGTGTAGTACAGCACGTGTGGAGTAACGGGGAATGATTCTCCAGGTACAGTGTAGTACAGTGCGTGTGGAGTAATGGGGAATGATTCTCCAGGTACAGTGTCGTACAGCGCGTGTGGAGTAACGGGGAAATGATTCTCCAGGTACAGTGTCGTACAGCGCGTGTGGAGTGAGGGGAAATGATTCTCCAGGTACAGTATAGTACAGCACGTGTGGAGTAACGGGGAATGATTCTCCAGGTACAGTGTAGTACAGTGCGTGTGGAGTAACGGGGAATGATTCTCCAGGTACAGTGTAGTACAGTGCGTGTGGAGTAACGGGGAATGATTCTCCAGGTACAGTGTAGTACAGCACGTGTGGAGTGAGGGGGAATGATTCTCCAGGTAAACTGTAGTACAGCACGTGTGGAGTGAGGGGGAATGATTCTCCAGGTACAGTGTAGTACAGCATGTGTGGAGTAACGGGGAATGATTCTCCAGGTACAGTGTAGTACAGCACGTGTGGAGTAACAGGGAATGACACTCCAGGTACAGTGTAGTACAGTGCGTGTGGAGTGAGGGGGAATGATTCTCCAGGTACAGTGTAGTACAGCGCGTGTGGAGTAACGGGGAAATGATTCTCCAGGTACAGTGTCGTACAGCGCGTGTGGAGTGAGGGGGAATGATTCTCCAGGTACAGTGTAGTACAGCACGTGTGGAGTAACGGGGAATGATTCTCCAGGTACAGTGTAGTACAGTGCGTGTGGAGTAATGGGGAATGATTCTCCAGGTACAGTGTCGTACAGCGCGTGTGGAGTAACGGGGAAATGATTCTCCAGGTACAGTGTCGTACAGCGCGTGTGGAGTGAGGGGAAATGATTCTCCAGGTACAGTATAGTACAGCACGTGTGGAGTAACGGGGAATGATTCTCCAGGTACAGTGTAGTACAGTGCGTGTGGAGTAACGGGGAATGATTCTCCAGGTACAGTGTAGTACAGTGCGTGTGGAGTAACGGGGAATGATTCTCCAGGTACAGTGTAGTGCAGCACGTGTGGAGTGAGGGGGAATGATTCTCCAGGTACAGTGTAGTACAGCACGTGTGGAGTAACGGGGAATGATTCTCCAGGTACAGTGTAGTGCAGCACGTGTGGAGTAACGGGGAATGATTCTCCAGGTACAGTGTAGTGCAGCACGTGTGGAGTAACGGGGAATGATTCTCCAGGTACAGTGTGGTACAGCACGTGTGGAGTGAGGGGGAATGATTCTCCAGGTACAGTGTAGTACAGCACGTGTGGAGTAACGGGGAATGATTCTCCAGGTACAGTGTAGTACAGCACGTGTGGAGTAACGGGGAATGATTCTCCAGGTACAGTGTAGTACAGCACGTGTGGAGTAACGGGGAATGATTCTCCAGGTACAGTGTAGTGCAGCACGTGTGGAGTAATGGGGAATGATTCTCCAGGTACAGTGTAGTGCAGCACGTGTGGAGTAACGGGGAATGATTCTCCAGGTACAGTGTAGTGCAGCACGTGTGGAGTAACGGGGAATGATTCTCCAGGTACAGTGTAGTGCAGCACGTGTGGAGTAACGGGGAATGATTCTCCAGGTACAGTGTGGTACAGCACGTGTGGAGTGAGGGGGAATGATTCTCCAGGTACAGTGTAGTACAGCACGTGTGGAGTAACGGGGAATGATTCTCCAGGTACTGTGTAGTACAGCATGTGTGGAGTGAGGGGGAATGATTCTCCAGGTACAGTGTCGTACTGTGCGTGTGGAGTAATGGGGAATGATTGTCCAGGTACAGTGTAGTACAGCACGTGTGGAGCAATGGGGAATGATTCTCCAGGTACAGTGTAGTACAGCGCGTGTGGAGTAACGGGGAATGATTCTCCAGGTACAGTGTAGTACAGCACGTGTGGAGTAACGGGGAATGATTCTCCAGGTACAGTGTAGTACAGCACGTGTGGAGTAATGGGGAATGATTCTCCAGGTACAGTGTAGTACAGCATGTGTGGAGTGACGGGGAAATGATTCTCCAGGTACACTGTAGTACAGCACGTGTGGAGTGAGGGGGAATGATTCTCCAGGTACAGTGTAGTACAGCACGTGTGGAGTGAGGGGGAATGATTCTCCAGGTACAGTGTGGTACAGCACGTGTGGAGTGAGGGGGAATGATTCTCCAGGTACAGTGTAGTACAGCATGTGTGGAGTAACGGGGAATGATTCTCCAGGTACAGTGTAGTACAGCATGTGTGGAGTGACGGGGAAATGATTCTCCAGGTACAGTGCAGTACAGTGCGTGTGGAGTGAGGGGGAATGATTCTCCAGGTACAGTGTAGTACAGTGCGTGTGGAGTGATGGGGAATGATTCTCCAGGTACAGTGTAGTACAGCACGTGTGGAGTGAGGGGGAATGATTCTCCAGGTACAGTGTAGTACAGCATGTGTGGAGTAACAGGGAATGATTCTCCAGGTACAGTGTAGTACAGCATGTGTGGAGTGAGGGGGAATGATTCTCCAGGTACAGTGTAGTACAGCGCGTGTGGAGTGAGGGGGAATGATTCTCCAGGTACAGTGTAGTACAGCACGTGTGGAGTAACGGGGAATGATTATCCAGGTACGGTGTAGTACAGCGCGTGTGGAGTAACAGGGAATGATTCTCCAGGTACAGTGTAGTACAGCATGTGTGGAGTGAGGGGGAATGATTCTCCAGGTACAGTGTAGTACAGCACGTGTGGAGTGAGGGGGAATGATTCTCCAGGTACAGTGTAGTACAGCATGTGTGGAGTAACAGGGAATGATTCTCCAGTTACAGTGTAGTACAGCGGGTGTGGAGTAACGGGGAATGATTCTCCAGGTACAGTGTCGTACAGCGCGTGTGGAGTGAGGGGGAATGATTCTCCAGGTACAGTGTAGTACAGCATGTGTGGAGTAACGGGGAATGATTCTCCAGGTACAGTGTCGTACAGCGCGTGTGGAGTGAGGGGGAATGATTCTCCAGGTACAGTGTAGTACAGCGCGTGTGGAGTAACAGGGAATGATTCTCCAGGTACAGTGTAGTACAGCACGTGTGGAGTGAAGGCGAATGATTCTCCAGGTACAGTGTAGTACAGCACGTGTGGAGTGAAGGGGAATGATTCTCCAGGTACAGTGTAGTGCAGCACGTGTGGAGTGAAGGGGAATGATTCTCCAGGTACAGTGTTGTACAGCACGTGTGGAGTAACGGGGAATGATTCTCCAGGTACAGTGTAGTACAGTGCGTGTGGAGTAATGGGGAATGATTCTCCAGGTACAATGTAGTACAGCACGTGTGGAGTAACGGGGAATGATTCTCCAGGTACAGTGTAGTACAGCACGTGTGGAGTGAGGGGGAATGATTCTCCAGGTACAGTGTAGTACAGCACGTGTGGAGTAATGGGGAATGATTCTCCAGGTACAGTGTAGTACAGTGCGTGTGGAGTAATGGGGAATGATTCTCCAGGTACAGTGTAGTACAGCACGTGTGGAGTGAGGGGGAATGATTCTCCAGGTACAGTGTAGTACAGCACGTGTGGAGTAACGGGGAATGATTCTCCAGGTACAGTGTAGTACAGTGCGTGTGGAGTGAGGGGGAATGATTCTCCAGGTACAGTGTAGTGCAGCACGTGTGGAGTGAGGGGCAATGATTCTCCAGGTACAGTGTAGTACAGTGCGTGTGGAGTAATGGGGAATGATTCTCCAGGTACAGTGTAGTGCAATGCGTGTGGAGTAATGGGGAATGATTCTCCAGGTACAGTGTAGTGCAGTGCGTGTGGAGTAATGGGGAATGATTCTCCAGGTACAGTGTAGTACAGTGCGTGTGGAGTAATGGGGAATGATTCTCCAGGTACAGTGTAGTACAGCACGTGTGGAGTGAGGGGGAATGATTCTCCAGGTACAGTGTAGTACAGCACGTGTGGAGTAACGGGGAATGATTCTCCAGGTACAGTGTAGTACAGCACGTGTGGAGTAACGGGGAATGATTCTCCAGGTACAGTGTAGTACAGTGCGTGTGGAGTAATGGGGAATGATTCTCCAGGTACAGTGTAGTACAGTGCGTGTGGAGTGAGGGGGAATGATTCTCCAGGTACAGTGTAGTGCAGCACGTGTGGAGTGAGGGGGAATGATTCTCCAGGTACAGTGTAGTACAGTGCGTGTGGAGTAACGGGGAATGATTCTCCAGGTACAGTGTATTACAGTGCGTGTGGAGTAATGGGGAATGATTCTCCAGGTACAGTGTAGTACAGCACGTGTGGAGTAATGGGGAATGATTCTCCAGGTACAGTGTAGTACAGCGCGTGTGGAGTAATGGGGAATGATTCTCCAGGTACAGTGTAGTACAGCACGTGTGGAGTGATGTGGAATGATTCTCCAGGTACAGTGTAGTACAGCATGTGTGGAGTAATGGGGAATGATTCTCCAGGTACAGTGTAGTACAGCATGTGTGGAGTGACGGGGAAATGATTCTCCAGGTACAGTGCAGTACAGTGCGTGTGGAGTGAGGGGGAATGATTCTCCAGGTACAGTGTAGTACAGTGTGTGTGGAGTAATGGGGAATGATTCTCCAGGTACAGTGTAGTACAGCACGTGTGGAGTGAGGGGGAATGATTCTCCAGGTACAGTGTAGTACAGCATGTGTGGAGTAACGGGGAATGATTCTCCAGGTACAGTGTAGTACAGCATGTGTGGAGTGAGGGGGAATGATTCTCCAGGTACAGTGTCGTACAGCGCGTGTGGAGTGAGAGGGAATGATTCTCCAGGTACAGTGTAGTACAGCGCGTGTGGAGTAACAGGGAATGATTCTCCAGGTACAGTGTAGTACAGCACGTGTGGAGTGAGGGGGAATGATTCTCCAGGTACAGTGTCGTACAGCGCGTGTGGAGTGAGGGGGAATGATTCTCCAGGTACAGTGTAGTACAGCGCGTGTGGAGTAACAGGGAATGATTCTCCAGGTACAGTGTAGTACAGCACGTGTGGAGTGAAGGCGAATGATTCTCCAGGTACAGTGCAGTACAGCACGTGTGGAGTGAAGGGGAATGATTCTCCAGGTACAGTGTAGTGCAGCACGTGTGGAGTGAAGGGGAATGATTCTCCAGGTACAGTGTTGTACAGCACGTGTGGAGTAACGGGGAATGATTCTCCAGGTACAGTGTAGTACAGTGCGTGTGGAGTAATGGGGAATGATTCTCCAGGTACAATGTAGTACAGCACGTGTGGAGTAACGGGGAATGATTCTCCAGGTACAGTGTAGTACAGCACGTGTGGAGTGAGGGGGAATGATTCTCCAGGTACAGTGTAGTACAGCACGTGTGGAGTAACGGGGAATGATTC
Organism: Heterodontus francisci; assembly: GCF_036365525.1. NCBI lineage: Eukaryota > Metazoa > Chordata > Chondrichthyes > Heterodontiformes > Heterodontidae > Heterodontus > Heterodontus francisci. The sequence continues at coordinate 153,128 of NW_027141350.1, forward strand.
TCCAGGTACAGTGTTGTACAGCACGTGTGGAGTAATGGGGAATGATTCTCCAGGTACAGTGTAGTACAGCACGTGTGGAGTGAGGGGGAATGATTCTCCAGGTACAGTGTAGTACAGCACGTGTGGAGTAATGGGGAATGATTCTCCAGGTACAGTGTAGTACAGCACGTGTGGAGTGAGGGGGAATGATTCTCCAGGTACAGTGTAGTACAGCACGTGTGGAGTAACGGGGAATGATTCTCCAGGTACAGTGTAGTACAGTGCGTGTGGAGTGAGGGGGAATGATTCTCCAGGTACAGTGTAGTGCAGCACGTGTGGAGTGAGGGGGAATGATTCTCCAGGTACAGTGTAGTACTGCACGTGTGGAGTAACGGGGAATGATTCTCCAGGTACAGTGTAGTACAGCACGTGTGGAGTAACGGGGAATGATTCTCCAGGTACAGTGTAGTACAGTGCGTGTGGAGTAATGGGGAATGATTCTCCAGGTACAGTGTAGTACAGTGCGTGTGGAGTGAGGGGGAATGATTCTCCAGGTACAGTGTAGTGCAGCACGTGTGGAGTGAGGGGGAATGATTCTCCAGGTACAGTGTAGTACAGTGCGTGTGGAGTAACGGGGAATGATTCTCCAGGTACAGTGTATTACAGTGCGTGTGGAGTAATGGGGAATGATTCTCCAGGTACAGTGTAGTACAGCACGTGTGGAGTAATGGGGAATGATTCTCCAGGTACAGTGTAGTACAGCGCGTGTGGAGTAACGGGGAATGATTCTCCTGGTACAGTGTAGTGCAGCATGTGTGGAGTGAGGGGGAATGATTCTCCAGGTACAGTGTAGTACAGTGCGTGTGGAGTAATGGGGAATGATTCTCCAGGTACAGTGTAGTGCAGCACGTGTGGAGTAATGGGGAATGATTCTCCAGGTACAGTGTATTGCAGCACGTGTGGAGTAACGGGGAATGATTCTCCAGGTACAGTGTAGTACAGTGCGTGTGGAGTGAGGGGGAATGATTCTCCAGGTACAGTGTAGAACAGCACGTGTGGAGTGAGGGGGAATGATTCTCCAGGTACAGTGTAGTACAGCACGTGTGGAGTGAGGGGGAATGATTCTCCAGGTACAGTGTAGTACAGCATGTGTGGAGTAATGGGGAATGATTCTCCAGGTACAGTGTATTGCAGCACGTGTGGAGTAACGGGTAATGATTCTCCAGGTACAGTGTAGTACAGTGCGTGTGGAGTAACGGGGAATGATTCTCCAGGTACAGTGTAGAACAGCACGTGTGGAGTGAGGGGGAATGATTCTCCAGGTACAGTGTAGTACAGCACGTGTGGAGTGATGGGGAATGATTCTCCAGGTACAGTGTAGTACAGCATGTGTGGAGTAATGGGGAATGATTCTCCAGGTACAGTGTATTGCAGCACGTGTGGAGTAACGGGGAATGATTCTCCAGGTACAGTGTAGTACAGTGCGTGTGGAGTAACGGGGAATGATTCTCCAGGTACAGTGTAGTACAGTGCGTGTGGAGTGAGGGGGATTGATTCTCCAGGTACAGTGTAGTACAGCACGTGTGGAGTAACGGGGAATGATTCTCCAGGTACAGTGCAGTACAGCACGTGTGGAGTAACGGGGAATTATTCTCCAGGTACAGTGTAGTACAGCACGTGTGGAGTAACGGGGAATGATTTTCCAGGTACAGTGCAGTACAGCACGTGTGGAGTAACGGGGAATGATTCTCCAGGTACAGTGTAGTACAGCACGTGTGGAGTAACGGGGAATGATTCTCCAGGTACAGTGCAGTACAGTGCGTGTGGAGTGAGGGGGATTGATTCTCCAGGTACAGTGTAGTACAGCACGTGTGGAGTAACGGGGAATGATTCTCCAGGTACAGTGTAGTACAGCACGTGTGGAGTAACGGGGAATGATTCTCCAGGTACAGTGTAGTACAGCACGTGTGGAGTAACGGGGAATGATTCTCCAGGTACAGTGTAGTACAGCACGTGTGGAGTGACGGGGAATGATTCTCCAGGTACAGTGTAGTACAGCGCGTGTGGAGTAACGGGGAATGATTCTCCAGGTACAGTGTCGTACAGAACGTGTGGAGTAACGGGGAATGATTCTCCAGGTACAGTGTAGTACAGCACGTGTGGAGTAACGGGGAATGATTCTCCAGGTACAGTGTCGTACAGAACGTGTGGAGTAATGGGGAATGATTCTCCAGGTACAGTGTCGTACAGCGCGTTTGGAGTGAGGGGGATTGATACTCCAGGTACTGTATAGTACAGCACGTGTGGAGTAACTGGTAATGATTCTCCAGGTGCAGTGTAGTACAGCACATGTGGAGTAACAGGGAATGATTCTCCAGGTACAGTGCAGTGCAGCACGTGTGGAGTGAGGGGGAATGATTCTCCAGGTACAGTGCAGTACAACGCGTGTGGAGTAATGGGGAATGATTCTCCAGGTACAGTGTAGTACAGTGCGTGTGGAGTAATGGGGAATGATTCTCCAGGTACAGTGTAGTACAGCACGTGTGGAGTAATGGGGAATGATTCTCCAAATACAGTGTAGTACAGCACGTGTGGAGTAACGGGGAATGATTCTCCAGGTACAGTGTAGTACAGCGCGTGTGGAGTAACGGGGAATGATTCTCCAGGTACAGTGTAGTACAGCGCGTGTGGAGTAACTGGTAATGATTCTCCAGGTACAGTGTAGTACAGCACGTGTGGAGTAACGGGGAATGATTCTCCAGGTACAGTGTAGTACAGCACGTGTGGAGTAACGGGGAATGATTCTCCAGGTACAGTGTAGTACAGCGCGTGTGGAGTAACGGGGAATGATTCTCCAGGTACAGTGTAGTACAGCACGTGTGGAGTAACGGGGAATGATTCTCCAGGTACAGTGTAGTACAGCGCGTGTGGAGTCACGGGGAATGATTCTCCAGGTACAGTGTCGTACAGCACGTGTGGAGTAATGGGGAATGATTCTCCAGGTCCAGTGTAGTACAGCGCGTGTGGAGTCACGGGGAATGATTCTCCAGGTACAGTGTCGTACAGCACGTGTGGAGTAACGGGGAATGATTCTCCAGGTACAGTGTAGTACAGTGCGTGTGGAGTGAGGGGGAATGATTCTCCAGGTACAGTGTCGTACAGAGCGTGTGGAGTGAGGGGGAATGATTCTCCAGGTACAGTGTCGTACAGCACGTGTGGAGTAACGGGGAATGATTATCCAGGTACGGTGTAGTACAGCGCGTGTGGAGTAACGGGGAATGATTCTCCAGGTACAGTGTAGTACAGCGCGTGTGGAGTGAGGGGGAATGATTCTCCAGGTACAGTGTCGTACACCACGTGTGGAGTAACGGGGAATGATTCTCCAGGTACAGTGTAGTACAGCACGTGTGGAGTGAGGGGGAATGATTCTCCAGGTACAGTGTAGTACTGTGCGTGTGGAGTAATGGGGAATGATTCTCCAGGTACAGTGTAGTACTGTGTGTGTGGAGTGAGGGGGAATGATTCTCCAGGTACAGTGTAGTGCAGCACGTGTGGAGTGAAGGGGAATGATTCTCCAGGTACAGTGTAGTACAGCACGTGTGGAGTAACGGGGAATGATTCTCCAGGTACAGTGTAGTACAGCACGTGTGGAGTGACGGGGAAATGATTCTCCAGGTACAGTGTAGTACAGCACGTGTGGAGTGAGGGGGAATGATTCTCCAGGTACAGTGTCGTACTGTGCGTGTGGAGTAATGGGGAATGATTCTCCAGGTACAGTGTAGTACTGTGCGTGTGGAGTAACGGGGAATGATTCTCCAGGTACAGTGTAGTACAGCGCGTGTGGAGTAACGGGGAATGATTCTCCAGGTACAGTGTAGTACAGCGCGTGTGGAGTAACGGGGAATGATTCTCCAGGTACAGTGTAGTACAGCACGTGTGGAGTAATGGGGAATGATTCTCCAGGTACAGTGTAGTACTGTGCGTGTGGAGTGACGGGGAATGATTCTCCATGTACAGTGTAGTACAGTGCGTGTGGAGTGAGGGGGAATGATTCTCCAGGTACAGTGTAGAACAGCATGTGTGGAGTGACGGGGAAATGATTCTCCAGGTACAGTGTAGTACAGCACGTGTGGAGTGATGGGGAATGATTCTCCAGGTACAGTGTAGTACAGCATGTGTGGAGTGAGGGGGAATGATTCTCCAGGTACAGTGTAGTACAGCATGTGTGGAGTAACGGGGAATGATTCTCCAGGTACAGTGTAGTACAGCATGTGTGGAGTGACGGGGAAATGATTCTCCAGGTACAGTGTAGTACAGCACGTGTGGAGTGAGGGGGAATGATTCTCCAGGTACAGTGTAGTACTGTGCGTGTGGAGTAACGGGGAATGATTCTCCAGTTACAGTGTAGTACAGCACGTGTGGAGTAATGGGGAATGATTCTCCAGGTACAGTGTATTACAGCGCGTGTGGAGTAATGGGGAATGATTCTCCAGGTACAGTGCAGTACTGTGCGTGTGGAGTAACGGGGAATGATTCTCCAGGTACAGTGTCGTACAGCAGGTGTGGAGTAACAGGGAATGATTCTCCAGGTACAGTGTAGTACAGCACGTGTGGAGTGAGGGGGAATGATTCTCCAGGTACAGTGTCGTACAGTGCGTGTGGAGTGAGGGGGAATGATTCTCCAGGTACAGTGTAGTACAGCACGTGTGGAGTGTGGGGGAATGATTCTCCAGGTACAGTGTAGTACAGAGCGTGTGGAGTCACGGGGAATGATTCTCCAGGTACAGTGTAGTACAGCACGTGTGGAGTAACGGGGAATGATTCTCCAGGTACAGTGTAGTACAGAGCGTGTGGAGTCACGGGGAATGATTCTCCAGTTACAGTGTAGTACAGCACGTGTGGAGTAACGGGGAATGATTCTCCAGGTACAGTGTAGTACAGCACGTGTGGAGTAACGGGGAATGATTCTCCAGTTACAGTGTAGTACAGCACGTGTGGAGTAACGGGGAATGATTCTCCAGGTACAGTGTAGTACAGAACGTGTGGAGTGACGGGGAATGACTCTCCAGGTACAGTGTAGTACAGCACGTGTGGAGTAACGGGGAATGATTCTCCAGGTACAGTGCAGTACAGCACGTGTGGAGTAATGGGGAATGATCCTCCAGGTACAGCGTAGTACAGCACGTGTGGAGTAACGGGGAATGATTCTCCAGGTACAGTGTAGTACAGCGCGTGTGGAGTAACGGGGAATGATTCTCCAGGTACAGTGCAGTACAGCACGTGTGGAGTAATGGGGAATGATCCTCCAGGTACAGCGTAGTACAGCACGTGTGGAGTAACGGGGAATGATTCTCCAGGTACAGTGCAGTACAGCACGTGTGGAGTAATGGGGAATGATCCTCCAGGTACAGCGTAGTACAGCACGTGTGGAGTGACGGGGAATGATTCTCCAGGTACAGTGCAGTACAGCACGTGTGGAGTAATGGGGAATGATCCTCCAGGTACAGCGTAGTACAGCACGTGTGGAGTGATGGGGAATGATTCTCCAGGTACAGTGTAGTACAGCGCGTGTGGAGTAACGGGGAATGATTCTCCAGGTACAGTGTAGTACAGCGCGTGTGGAGTGAGGGGCAATGATTCCCCAGGTACAGTGTAGTACAGTGCGTGTGGAGTGACGGGGAATGATTCTCCAGGTACAGTGTAGTACAGCGCGTGTGGAGTAACGGGGAATGATTCTCCAGGTACAGTGTAGTACAGTGCTTGTGGAGTAACGGGGAATGATTCTCCAGGTACAGTGTAGTACTGCACGTGTGGAGTAACAGGGAATGATTCTCCAGGTACAGTGTAGTACAGCACGTGTGGAGTAACGGGGAATGATTCTCCAGGTACAGTGTAGTACAGCACGTGTGGAGTAACGGGGAATGATTCTCCAGGTACAGTGTAGTACAGCACGTGTGGAGTGACGGGGAATGATTCCCCAGGTACAGTGTAGTACAGCACGTGTGGAGTAACGGGGAATGATTCTCCAGGTACAGTGTCGCACAGAACGTGTGGAGTAATGGGGAATGATTCTCCAGGTACAGTGTAGTACAGCGCGTGTGGAGTAAAGGGGAATGATTCTCCAGGTACAGTGTCGTGCAGAACGTGTGGAGTAATGGGGAATGATTCTCCAGGTACAGTGTCGTACAGCGCGTTTGGAGTGAGGGGGATTGATACTCCAGGTACTGTATAGTACAGCGCGTGTGGAGTAACAGGGAATGATTCTCCAGGTGCAGTGTAGTACAGCACATGTGGAGTAACAGGGAATGATTCTCCAGGTACAGTGCAGTGCAGCACGTGTGGAGTGAGGGGGAATGATTCTCCAGGTACAGTGCAGTACAGCGCGTGTGGAGTAATGGGGAATGATTCTCCAGGTACAGTGTAGTACAGGGCGTGTGGAGTAATGGGGAATGATTCTCCAGGTACAGTGTAGTACAGCACGTGTGGAGTAATGGGGAATGATTCTCCAAATACAGTGTAGTACAGCACGTGTGGAGTAACGGGGAATGATTCTCCAGGTACAGTGTAGTACAGCGCGTGTGGAGTAACGGGGAATGATTCTCCAGGTACAGTGTAGTACAGCGCGTGTGGAGTAACTGGTAATGATTCTCCAGGTACAGTGTAGTACAGCACGTGTGGAGTAACGGGGAATGATTCTCCAGGTACAGTGTAGTACAGCACGTGTGGAGTAACGGGGAATGATTCTCCAGGTACAGTGTAGTACAGCGCGTGTGGAGTAACGGGGAATGATTCTCCAGGTACAGTGTAGTACAGCACGTGTGGAGTAACGGGGAATGATTCTCCAGGTACAGTGTAGTACAGCACGTGTGGAGTAATGGGGAATGATTCTCCAGGTACAGTGTAGTACTGTGCGTGTGGAGTGACGGGGAATGATTCTCCATGTACAGTGTAGTACAGTGCGTGTGGAGTGAGGGGGAATGATTCTCCAGGTACAGTGTAGAACAGCATGTGTGGAGTGACGGGGAAATGATTCTCCAGGTACAGTGTAGTACAGCACGTGTGGAGTGATGGGGAATGATTCTCCAGGTACAGTGTAGTACAGCATGTGTGGAGTGAGGGGGAATGATTCTCCAGGTACAGTGTAGTACAGCATGTGTGGAGTAACGGGGAATGATTCTCCAGGTACAGTGTAGTACAGCATGTGTGGAGTGACGGGGAAATGATTCTCCAGGTACAGTGTAGTACAGCACGTGTGGAGTGAGGGGGAATGATTCTCCAGGTACAGTGTAGTACTGTGCGTGTGGAGTAACGGGGAATGATTCTCCAGTTACAGTGTAGTACAGCACGTGTGGAGTAATGGGGAATGATTCTCCAGGTACAGTGTATTACAGCGCGTGTGGAGTAATGGGGAATGATTCTCCAGGTACAGTGCAGTACTGTGCGTGTGGAGTAACGGGGAATGATTCTCCAGGTACAGTGTCGTACAGCAGGTGTGGAGTAACAGGGAATGATTCTCCAGGTACAGTGTAGTACAGCACGTGTGGAGTGAGGGGGAATGATTCTCCAGGTACAGTGTCGTACAGTGCGTGTGGAGTGAGGGGGAATGATTCTCCAGGTACAGTGTAGTACAGCACGTGTGGAGTGTGGGGGAATGATTCTCCAGGTACAGTGTAGTACAGAGCGTGTGGAGTCACGGGGAATGATTCTCCAGGTACAGTGTAGTACAGCACGTGTGGAGTAACGGGGAATGATTCTCCAGGTACAGTGTAGTACAGAGCGTGTGGAGTCACGGGGAATGATTCTCCAGTTACAGTGTAGTACAGCACGTGTGGAGTAACGGGGAATGATTCTCCAGGTACAGTGTAGTACAGCACGTGTGGAGTAACGGGGAATGATTCTCCAGTTACAGTGTAGTACAGCACGTGTGGAGTAACGGGGAATGATTCTCCAGGTACAGTGTAGTACAGAACGTGTGGAGTGACGGGGAATGACTCTCCAGGTACAGTGTAGTACAGCACGTGTGGAGTAATGGGGAATGATTCTCCAGGTACAGTGCAGTACAGCACGTGTGGAGTAATGGGGAATGATCCTCCAGGTACAGCGTAGTACAGCACGTGTGGAGTAACGGGGAATGATTCTCCAGGTACAGTGTAGTACAGCGCGTGTGGAGTAACGGGGAATGATTCTCCAGGTACAGTGCAGTACAGCACGTGTGGAGTAATGGGGAATGATCCTCCAGGTACAGCGTAGTACAGCACGTGTGGAGTAACGGGGAATGATTCTCCAGGTACAGTGCAGTACAGCACGTGTGGAGTAATGGGGAATGATCCTCCAGGTACAGCGTAGTACAGCACGTGTGGAGTGACGGGGAATGATTCTCCAGGTACAGTGCAGTACAGCACGTGTGGAGTAATGGGGAATGATCCTCCAGGTACAGCGTAGTACAGCACGTGTGGAGTGATGGGGAATGATTCTCCAGGTACAGTGTAGTACAGCGCGTGTGGAGTAACGGGGAATGATTCTCCAGGTACAGTGTAGTACAGCGCGTGTGGAGTGAGGGGCAATGATTCCCCAGGTACAGTGTAGTACAGTGCGTGTGGAGTGACGGGGAATGATTCTCCAGGTACAGTGTAGTACAGCGCGTGTGGAGTAACGGGGAATGATTCTCCAGGTACAGTGTAGTACAGTGCTTGTGGAGTAACGGGGAATGATTCTCCAGGTACAGTGTAGTACAGCACGTGTGGAGTAACAGGGAATGATTCTCCAGGTACAGTGTAGTACAGCACGTGTGGAGTAACGGGGAATGATTCTCCAGGTACAGTGTAGTACAGCACGTGTGGAGTAACGGGGAATGATTCTCCAGGTACAGTGTAGTACAGCACGTGTGGAGTGACGGGGAATGATTCCCCAGGTACAGTGTAGTACAGCACGTGTGGAGTAACGGGGAATGATTCTCCAGGTACAGTGTCGCACAGAACGTGTGGAGTAATGGGGAATGATTCTCCAGGTACAGTGTAGTACAGCGCGTGTGGAGTAAAGGGGAATGATTCTCCAGGTACAGTGTCGTGCAGAACGTGTGGAGTAATGGGGAATGATTCTCCAGGTACAGTGTCGTACAGCGCGTTTGGAGTGAGGGGGATTGATACTCCAGGTACTGTATAGTACAGCGCGTGTGGAGTAACAGGGAATGATTCTCCAGGTGCAGTGTAGTACAGCACATGTGGAGTAACAGGGAATGATTCTCCAGGTACAGTGCAGTGCAGCACGTGTGGAGTGAGGGGGAATGATTCTCCAGGTACAGTGCAGTACAGCGCGTGTGGAGTAATGGGGAATGATTCTCCAGGTACAGTGTAGTACAGTGCGTGTGGAGTAATGGGGAATGATTCTCCAGGTACAGTGTAGTACAGCACGTGTGGAGTAATGGGGAATGATTCTCCAAATACAGTGTAGTACAGCACGTGTGGAGTAACGGGGAATGATTCTCCAGGTACAGTGTAGTACAGCGCGTGTGGAGTAACGGGGAATGATTCTCCAGGTACAGTGTAGTACAGCGCGTGTGGAGTAACTGGTAATGATTCTCCAGGTACAGTGTAGTACAGCACGTGTGGAGTAACGGGGAATGATTCTCCAGGTACAGTGTAGTACAGCACGTGTGGAGTAACGGGGAATGATTCTCCAGGTACAGTGTAGTACAGCGCGTGTGGAGTAACGGGGAATGATTCTCCAGGTACAGTGTAGTACAGCACGTGTGGAGTAACGGGGAATGATTCTCCAGGTACAGTGTAGTACAGCGCGTGTGGAGTCACGGGGAATGATTCTCCAGGTACAGTGTCGTACAGCACGTGTGGAGTAATGGGGAATGATTCTCCAGGTCCAGTGTAGTACAGCGCGTGTGGAGTCACGGGGAATGATTCTCCAGGTACAGTGTCGTACAGCACGTGTGGAGTAACGGGGAATGATTCTCCAGGTACAGTGTAGTACAGCGCGTGTGGAGTGAGGGGGAATGATTCTCCAGGTACAGTGTCGTACAGAGCGTGTGGAGTGAGGGGGAATGATTCTCCAGGTACAGTGTCGTACAGCACGTGTGGAGTAACGGGGAATGATTATCCAGGTACGGTGTAGTACAGCGCGTGTGGAGTAACGGGGAATGATTCTCCAGGTACAGTGTAGTACAGCGCGTGTGGAGTGAGGGGGAATGATTCTCCAGGTACAGTGTCGTACACCACGTGTGGAGTAACGGGGAATGATTCTCCAGGTACAGTGTAGTACAGCACGTGTGGAGTGAGGGGGAATGATTCTCCAGGTACAGTGTAGTACTGTGCGTGTGGAGTAATGGGGAATGATTCTCCAGGTACAGTGTAGTACTGTGTGTGTGGAGTGAGGGGGAATGATTCTCCAGGTACAGTGTAGTGCAGCACGTGTGGAGTGAAGGGGAATGATTCTCCAGGTACAGTGTAGTACAGCACGTGTGGAGTAACGGGGAATGATTCTCCAGGTACAGTGTAGTACAGCACGTGTGGAGTGACGGGGAAATGATTCTCCAGGTACAGTGTAGTACAGCACGTGTGGAGTGAGGGGGAATGATTCTCCAGGTACAGTGTCGTACTGTGCGTGTGGAGTAATGGGGAATGATTCTCCAGGTACAGTGTAGTACTGTGCGTGTGGAGTAACGGGGAATGATTCTCCAGGTACAGTGTAGTACAGCGCGTGTGGAGTAACGGGGAATGATTCTCCAGGTACAGTGTAGTACAGCGCGTGTGGAGTAACGGGGAATGATTCTCCAGGTACAGTGTAGTACAGCACGTGTGGAGTAATGGGGAATGATTCTCCAGGTACAGTGTAGTACTGTGCGTGTGGAGTGACGGGGAATGATTCTCCAGGTACAGTGTAGTACAGTGCGTGTGGAGTGAGGGGGAATGATTCTCCAGGTACAGTGTAGAACAGCATGTGTGGAGTGAAGGGGAAATGATTCTCCAGGTACAGTGTAGTACAGCACGTGTGGAGTGATGGGGAATGATTCTCCAGGTACAGTGTAGTACAGCATGTGTGGAGTGAGGGGGAATGATTCTCCAGGTACAGTGTAGTACAGCATGTGTGGAGTAACGGGGAATGATTCTCCAGGTACAGTGTAGTACAGTGCGTGTGGAGTAATGGGGAATGATTCTCCAGGTACTGTGTAGTAAAGCACGTGTGGAGTAACTGGGAATGATTCTCCAGGTACAGTGTAGTACAGTGCGTGTGGAGTAATGGGGAATGATTCTCCAGGTACATTGTAGTACAGCGCGTGTGGAGTAACGGGGAATGATTCTCCAGGTACAGTGTAGTACAGCGCGTGTGGAGTAACGGGGAATGATTCTCCAGGTACAGTGTAGTACAGCGCGTGTGGAGTAACAGGGAATGATTCTCCAGGTACAGTGTAGTACAGCGCGTGTGGAGTAACAGGGAATGATTCTCCAGGTACAGTGCAGTACAGCGCGTGTGGAGTAACTGGTAATGTTTCTCCAGGTGCAGTGTAGTACAGCACGTGTGGAGTAACAGGGAATGATTCTCCAGGTACAGTGCAGTGCAGCACGTGTGGAGTGAGGGGGAATGATTCTCCAGGTACAGTGTAGTACAGCACGTGTGGAGTAATGGGGAATGATTCTCCAAATACAGTGTAGTACAGCACGTGTGGAGTAACGGGGAATGATTCTCCAGGTACAGTGTAGTACAGCGCGTGTGGAGTAACGGGGAATGATTCTCCAGGTACAGTGTAGTACAGCACGTGTGGAGTAACTGGTAATGATTCTCCAGGTACAGTGTAGTACAGCGCGTGTGGAGTAACTGGTAATGATTCTCCAGGTACAGTGTAGTACAGCACGTGTGGAGTAACGGGGAATGATTCTCCAGGTACAGTGTAGTACAGCGCGTGTGGAGTAACGGGGAATGATTCTCCAGGTACAGTGTAGTACAGCACGTGTGGAGTAACGGGGAATGATTCTCCAGGTACAGTGTAGTACAGCGCGTGTGGAGTCACGGGGAATGATTCTCCAGGTACAGTGTCGTACAGCACGTGTGGAGTAACGGGGAATGATTCTCCAGGTACAGTGTAGTACAGCGCGTGTGGAGTCACGGGGAATGATTCTCCAGGTACAGTGTCGTACAGCACGTGTGGAGTAACGGGGAATGATTCTCCAGGTACGGTGTAGTACAGCGCGTGTGGAGTAACGGGGAATGATTCTCCAGGTACAGTGTAGTACAGCACGTGTGGAGTGAGGGGGAATGATTCTCCAGGTACAGTGTAGTACTGTGCGTGTGGAGTAATGGGGAATGATTCTCCAGGTACAGTGTAGTACTGTGCGTGTGGAGTAACGGGGAATGATTCTCCAGGTACAGTGTAGTACTGTGCGTGTGGAGTAATGGGGAATGATTCTCCAGGTACAGTGTAGTACAGCACGTGTGGAGTAATGGGGAATGATTCTCCAGGTACAGTGTAGTACAGCACGTGTGGAGTAATGGGGAATGATTCTCCAGGTACAGTGCAGTACAGCGCGTGTGGAGTAATGGGGAATGATTCTCCAGGTACAGTGCAGTACTGTGCGTGTGGAGTAACGGGGAATGATTCTCCAGGTACAGTGTAGTACTGTGCGTGTGGAGTAATGGGGAATGATTCTCCAGGGACAGTGTCGTACAGCACGTGTGGAGTAACAGGGAATGATTCTCCAGGTACATTGTAGTACAGCACGTGTGGAGTGACGGGGAAATGATTCTCCAGGTACAGTGTAGTACAGCACGTGTGGAGTGAGGGGGAATGATTCTCCAGGTACAGTGTAGTACCGCACGTGTGGAGTAATGGGGAATGATTCTCCAGGTACAGTGTAGTACAGCACGTGTGGAGTAATGGGGAATGATTCTCCAGGTACAGTGCAGTACAGCGCGTGTGGAGTAATGGGGAATGATTCTCCAGGTACAGTGTAGTACTGTGCGTGTGGAGTAACGGGGAATGATTCTCCAGGTACAGTGTAGTACTGTGCGTGTGGAGTAATGGGGAATGATTCTCCAGGGACAGTGTCGTACAGCACGTGTGGAGTAACAGGGAATGATTCTCCAGGTACACTGTAGTACAGCACGTGTGGAGTGACGGGGAAATGATTCTCCAGGTACAGTGTAGTACAGCACGTGTGGAGTGAGGGGGAATGATTCTCCAGGTGCAGTGTAGTACTGTGCGTGTGGAGTAACGGGGAATGATTCTCCAGGTACAGTGTAGTACAGCATGTGTGGAGTAACGGGGAATGATTCTCCAGGTACAGTGTAGTACAGTGCGTGTGGAGTGAGGGGGAATGATTCTCCAGGTACAGTGTAGTACAGCATGTGTGGAGTAACGGGGAATGATTCTCCAGGTACAGTGTAGTACAGCATGTGTGGAGTGACGGGGAAATGATTCTCCAGGTACAGTGTAGTACAGCACGTGTGGAGTGAGGGGGAATGATTCTCCAGGTACAGTGTAGTACTGTGCGTGTGGAGTAACGGGGAATGATTCTCCAGGTACAGTGTAGTACAGCACGTGTGGAGTAATGGGGAATGATTCTCCAGGTACAGTGTATTACAGCGCGTGTGGAGTAATGGGGAATGATTCTCCAGGTACAGTGCAGTACTGTGCGTGTGGAGTAACGGGGAATGATTCTCCAGGTACAGTGTCGTACAGCAGGTGTGGAGTAACAGGGAATGATTCTCCAGGTACAGTGCAGTGCAGCACGTGTGGAGTGAGGGGGAATGATTCTCCAGGTACAGTGTCGTACAGTGCGTGTGGAGTAACGGAGAATGATTCTCCAGGTACAGTGCAGTGCAGCACGTGTGGAGTAACGGAGAATGATTCTCCAGGTACAGTGTAGTACAGCACGTGTGGAGTAACGGGGAATGATTCTCCAGGTACAGTGTAGTACAGAGCGTGTGGAGTAACGGGGAATGATTCTCCAGTTACAGTGTAGTACAGCACGTGTGGAGTAACGGGGAATGATTCTCCAGGTACAGTGTAGTACAGCACGTGTGGAGTAACGGGGAATGATTCTCCAGTTACAGTGTAGTACAGCACGTGTGGAGTAACGGGGAATGATTCTCCAGGTACAGTGTAGTACAGCACGTGTGGAGTGACGGGGAATGACTCTCCAGGTACAGTGTAGTACAGCACGTGTGGAGTAACGGGGAATGATCCTCCAGGTACAGCGTAGTACAGCACGTGTGGAGTAACGGGGAATGATTCTCCAGGTACAGTGTAGTACAGCGCGTGTGGAGTAACGGGGAATGATTCTCCAGGTACTGTATAGTACAGCGCGTGTGGAGTAATGGGGAATGATTCTCCAGGTACAGTGTAGTACAGCACGTGTGGAGTAATGGGGAATGATTCTCCAGGTACAGTGTAGTACAGCGCGTGTGGAGTGAGGGGCAATGATTCCCCAGGTACAGTGTAGTACAGTGCGTGTGGAGTGACGGGGAATGATTCTCCAGGTACAGTGTAGTACAGCGCTTGTGGAGTAACGGGGAATGATTCTCCAGGTACAGTGTAGTACAGCACGTGTGGAGTAACAGGGAATGATTCTCCAGGTACAGTGTAGTACAGCACGTGTGGAGTAACGGGGAATGATTCTCCAGGTACAGTGTAGTACAGCACGTGTGGAGTAACGGGGAATGATTCTACAGGTACAGTGTAGTACAGCACGTGTGGAGTGACGGGGAATGATTCTCCAGGTACAGTGTAGTACAGCACGTGTGGAGTAACGGGGAATGATTCTCCAGGTACAGTGTCGTACAGAACGTGTGGAGTAAAGGGGAATGATTCTCCAGGTACAGTGTAGTACAGCGCGTGTGGAGTAACGGGGAATGATTCTCCAGGTACAGTGTCGTGCAGAACGTGTGGAGTAATGGGGAATGATTCTCCAGGTACAGTGTCGTACAGCGCGTTTGGAGTGAGGGGGATTGATACTCCAGGTACTGTATAGTACAGCGCGTGTGGAGTAACAGGGAATGATTCTCCAGGTACAGTGTAGTACAGTGCTTGTGGAGTAACGGGGAATGATTCTCCAGGTACAGTGTAGTACAGCGCGTGTGGAGTAACGGGGAATGATTCTCCAGGTACAGTGTAGTACAGTGCTTGTGGAGTAACGGGGAATGATTCTCCAGGTACAGTGTAGTACAGCACGTGTGGAGTAACAGGGAATGATTCTCCAGGTACAGTGTAGTACAGCACGTGTGGAGTAACGGGGAATGATTCTCCTGGTACAGTGTAGTACAGCACGTGTGGAGTAACGGGGAATGATTCTCCAGGTACAGTGTAGTACAGCACGTGAGGAGTAACGGGGAATGATTCTCCAGTTACAGTGTAGTACAGCGCGTGTGGAGTAACGGGGAATGATTCTCCAGGTACAGTGTAGTACAGTGCTTGTGGAGTAACGGGGAATGATTCTCCAGGTACAGTGTAGTACAGTGCTTGTGGAGTAACGGGGAATGATTCTCCAGGTACAGTGTAGTACAGCGCGTGTGGAATAACAGGGAATGATTCTCCAGGTACAGTGTAGTACAGCACGTGTGGACTAACTGGGAATGATTCTCCAGGTACAGTGTAGTACAGTGCGTGTGGAGTAATGGGGAATGATTCTCCAGGTACAGTGTAGTACAGCACGTGTGGAGTAACTGGGAATGATTCTCCAGGTACAGTGTAGTACAGTGCGTGTGGAGTAACGGGGAATGATTCTCCAGGTACAGTGTAGTACAGCGCGTGTGGAGTTACTGGTAATGATTCTCCAGGTACAGTGTAGTACAGCACGTGTGGAGTAACAGGGAATGGTTCTCCAGGTACAGTGTAGTACAGCACGTGTGGAGTAACAGGGAATGATTCTCCAGGCACAGTGCAGTACAGCGCGTGTGGAGTAACTGGTAATGATTCTCCAGGTACAGTGTAGTACAGCACGTGTGGAGTAACAGGGAATGGTTCTCCAGGTACAGTGTAGTACAGCACGTGTGGAGTAACAGGGAATGATTCTCCAGGCACAGTGCAGTACAGCGCGTGTGGAGTAACGGGGAATGATTCTCCAGGTACAGTGCAGTACAGCGCGTGTGGAGTCACGGGGAATGATTCTCCAGGTACAGTGCAGTACAGCGCGTGTGGAGTGAGGGGGAATGATTCTCCAGGTACAGTGTCGTACAGCACGTGTGGAGTAACGGGGAATGATTCTCCAGGTACAGTGTGGTACAGCACGTGTGGAGTGAGGGGGAATGATTCTCCAGGTACAGTGTAGTACTGTGCGTGTGGAGTAATGGGGAATGATTCTCCAGGTACAGTGTAGTACAGCACGTGTGGAGTAATGGGGAATGAATCTCCAGGTACAGTGTAGTACAGCACGTGTGGAGTAATGGGGAATGATTCTCCAGGTACAGTGTAGTACAGCACGTGTGGAGTAATGGGGAATGATTCTCCAGGTACAGTGCAGTACAGCACGTGTGGTGTAATGGGGAATGATTCTCCAGGTACAGTGTAGTACTGTGCGTGTGGAGTAACGGGGAATGATTCTCCAGGTACAGTGTCGTACAGCACGTGTGGAGTAACAGGGAATGATTCTCCAGGTACAGTATAGTACAGCATGTGTGGAGTGACGGGGAAATGATTCTCCAGGTACAGTGTCGTACTGTGCGTGTGGAGTAACGGGGAATGATTCTCCAGGTACAGTGTCGTACAGCACGTGTGGAGTAACAGGGAATGATTCTCCAGGTACACTGTAGTGCAGCATGTGTGGTGTGACGGGGAAATGATTCTCCAGGTACAGTGTAGTACAGTGCGTGTGGAGTGAGGGGGAATGATTCTCCAGGTACAGTGTAGTACAGCACGTGTGGAGTAACAGGGAATGATTCTCCAGGTACACTGTAGTACAGCACGTGTGGAGTGAGGGGGAATGATTCTCCAGGTACAGTGTCGTACTGTGCGTGTGGAGTAATGGGGAATGATTCTCCAGGTACAGTGTCGTACTGTGCGTGTGGAGTAACGGGGAATGATTCTCCAGGTACAGTGTAGTACTGTGCGTGTGGAGTGACGGGGAATGATTCTCCAGGTACAGTGTAGTACAGTGCGTGTGGAGTGAGGGGGAATGATTCTCCAGGTACAGTGTCGTACAGCACGTGTGGAGTAACAGGGAATGATTCTCCAGGTACAGTGTAGTACAGCACGTGTGGAGTAACGGGGAATGATTCTCCAGGAACAGTGCAGTACAGCACGTGTGGAGTGAAGGGGAATGATTCTCCAGGTACAGTGCAGTACAGCATGTGTGGAGTGAGGGGGAATGATTCTCCAGGTACAGTGTAGTACAGCATGTGTGGAGTAACGGGGAATGATTCTCCAGGTACAGTGTAGTACAGCACGTGTGGAGTAGCAGGGAATGACACTCCAGGTACAGTGTAGTACAGTGCGTGTGGAGTGAGGGGGAATGATTCTCCAGGTACAGTGTAGTACAGCACGTGTGGAGTAACGGGGAATGATTCTCCAGGTACAGTGTAGTACAGTGCGTGTGGAGTAATGGGGAATGATTCTCCAGGTACAGTGTAGTACAGCATGTGTGGAGTGACGGGGAAATGATTCTCCAGGTACAGTGTCGTACAGCGCGTGTGGAGTAACGGGGAAATGATTCTCCAGGTACAGTGTCGTACAGCGCGTGTGGAGTGAGGGGGAATGATTCTCCAGGTACAGTGTAGTACAGCACGTGTGGAGTAACGGGGAATGATTCTCCAGGTACAGTGTAGTACAGTGCGTGTGGAGTAACGGGGAATGATTCTCCAGGTACAGTGTAGTACAGTGCGTGTGGAGTAACGGGGAATGATTCTCCAGGTACAGTGTAGTACAGTGCGTGTGGAGTAATGGGGAATGATTCTCCAGGTGCAGTGAAGTACAGCATGTGTGGAGTGACGGGGAAATGATTCTCCAGGTACAGTGTAGTACAGTGCGTGTGGAGTAACGGGGAATGATTCTCCAGGTACAGTGTAGTACAGTGCGTGTGGAGTAATGGGGAATGATTCTCCAGGTGCAGTGAAGTACAGCATGTGTGGAGTGACGGGGAAATGATTCTCCAGGTACAGTGTCGTACAGCGCGTGTGGAGTGAGGGGGAATGATTCTCCAGGTACAGTGTAGTACAGCACGTGTGGAGTGACGGGGAATGATTCTCCAGGTACAGTGTAGTACAGCGCGTGTGGAGTAACGGGGAATGATTCTCCAGGTACAGTGTAGTACAGCACGTGTGGAGTGAGGGGGAATGATTCTCCAGGTACAGTGTAGTGCAGCACGTGTGGAGTGAGGGGGAATGATTCTCCAGGTACAGTGTAGTACAGCACGTGTGGAGTAACGGGGAATGATTCTCCAGGTACAGTGTAGTACAGCGCATGTGGAGTAACGGGGAATGATTCTCCAGGTACAGTGTAGTACAGCGCGTGTGGAGTAACGGGGAATGATTCTCCAGGTACTGTATAGTACAGCGCGTGTGGAGTAATGGGGAATGATTCTCCAGGTACAGTGTAGTACAGCACGTGTGGAGTAATGGGGAATGATTCTCCAGGTACAGTGTAGTACAGCGCGTGTGGAGTGAGGGGCAATGATTCCCCAGGTACAGTGTAGTACAGTGCGTGTGGAGTGACGGGGAATGATTCTCCAGGTACAGTGTAGTACAGCGCTTGTGGAGTAACGGGGAATGATTCTCCAGGTACAGTGTAGTACAGCACGTGTGGAGTAACAGGGAATGATTCTCCAGGTACAGTGTAGTACAGCACGTGTGGAGTAACGGGGAATGATTCTCCAGGTACAGTGTAGTACAGCACGTGTGGAGTAACGGGGAATGATTCTCCAGGTACAGTGTAGTACAGCACGTGTGGAGTGACAGGGAATGATTCTCCAGGTACAGTGTAGTACAGCACGTGTGGAGTGACGGGGAATGATTCTCCAGGTACAGTGTAGTACAGCGCGTGTGGAGTAACGGGGAATGATTCTCCAGGTACAGTGTCGTGCAGAACGTGTGGAGTAATGGGGAATGATTCTCCAGGTACAGTGTCGTACAGCGCGTTTGGAGTGAGGGGGATTGATACTCCAGGTACTGTATAGTACAGCGCGTGTGGAGTAACAGGGAATGATTCTCCAGGTACAGTGTAGTACAGTGCTTGTGGAGTATCGGGGAATGATTCTCCAGGTACAGTGTAGTACAGCGCGTGTGGAGTAACGGGGAATGATTCTCCAGGTACAGTGTAGTACAGTGCTTGTGGAGTAACGGGGAATGATTCTCCAGGTACAGTGTAGTACAGCACGTGTGGAGTAACAGGGAATGATTCTCCAGGTACAGTGTAGTACAGCACGTGTGGAGTAACGGGGAATGATTCTCCTGGTACAGTGTAGTACAGCACGTGTGGAGTAACGGGGAATGATTCTCCAGGGACAGTGTAGTACAGTGCTTGTGGAGTAACGGGGAATGATTCTCCAGGTACAGTGTAGTACAGCACGTGAGGAGTAACGGGGAATGATTCTCCAGTTACAGTGTAGTACAGCGCGTGTGGAGTAACGCCGAATGATTCTCCAGGTACAGTGTAGTACAGTGCTTGTGGAGTAACGGGGAATGATTCTCCAGGTACAGTGTAGTACAGTGCTTGTGGAGTAACGGGGAATGATTCTCCAGGTACAGTGTAGTACAGCGCGTGTGGAGTAACAGGGAATGATTCTCCAGGTACAGTGTAGTACAGCACGTGTGGACTAACTGGGAATGATTCTCCAGGTACAGTGTAGTACAGTGCCTGTGGAGTAATGGGGAATGATTCTCCAGGTACAGTGTAGTACAGCACGTGTGGAGTAACTGGGAATGATTCTCCAGGTACAGTGTAGTACAGTGCGTGTGGAGTAACGGGGAATGATTCTCCAGGTACAGTGTAGTACAGCGCGTGTGGAGTAACTGGTAATGATTCTCCAGGTACAGTGTAGTACAGCACGTGTGGAGTAACAGGGAATGGTTCTCCAGGTACAGTGTAGTACAGCACGTGTGGAGTAACAGGGAATGATTCTCCAGGTACAGTGTCGTACAGCACGTGTGGAGTAACGGGGAATGATTCTCCAGGTTCAGTGTGGTACAGCACGTGTGGAGTGAGGGGGAATGATTCTCCAGGTACAGTGTAGTACTGTGCGTGTGGAGTAATGGGGAATGATTCTCCAGGTACAGTGTAGTACAGCACGTGTGGAGTAATGGGGAATGATTCTCCAGGTACAGTGTAGTACAGCACGTGTGGAGTAATGGGGAATGATTCTCCAGGTACAGTGTAGTACAGCACGTGTGGAGTAATGGGGAATGATTCTCCAGGTACAGTGCAGTACAGCACGTGTGGTGTAATGGGGAATGATTCTCCAGGTACAGTGTAGTACTGTGCGTGTGGAGTAACGGGGAATGATTCTCCAGGTACAGTGTCGTACAGCACGTGTGGAGTAACAGGGAATGATTCTCCAGGTACAGTGTAGTACAGCATGTGTGGAGTGACGGGGAAATGATTCTCCAGGTACAGTGTCGTACTGTGCGTGTGGAGTAACGGGGAATGATTCTCCAGGTACAGTGTAGTACAGCACGTGTGGAGTAACAGGGAATGATTCTCCAGGTACACTGTAGTACAGCACGTGTGGAGTGAGGGGGAATGATTCTCCAGGTACAGTGTCGTACTGTGCGTGTGGAGTAATGGGGAATGATTCTCCAGGTACAGTGTAGTACTGTGCGTGTGGAGTAACGGGGAATGATTCTCCAGGTACAGTGTAGTACAGCGCGTGTGGAGTAACGGGGAATGATTCTCCAGGTACAGTGTAGTACAGCACGTGTGGAGTAACGGGGAATGATTCTCCAGGTACATTGTAGTACAGCACGTGTGGAGTGAGGGGGAATGATTCTCCAGGTACAGTGTAGTGCAGCACGTGTGGAGTGAAGGGGAATGATTCTCCAGGTACAGTGTAGTACTGTGCGTGTGGAGTAACGGGTAATGATTCTCCAGGTACAGTGTAGTACAGCGCTTGTGGAGTAACGGGGAATGATTCTCCAGGTACAGTGTAGTACAGCGCGTGTGGAGTAACGGGGAATGATTCTCCAGGTACAGTGTAGTACAGCACGTGTGGAGTAATGGGGAATGATTCTCCAGGTACAGTGTAGTACAGCACGTGTGGAGTGACGGGGAAATGATTCTCCAGGTACAGTGTAGTACAGCACGTGTGGAGTGAGGGGGAATGATTCTCCAGGTACAGTGTAGTACAGCACGTGTGGAGTAATGGGGAATGATTCTCCAGGTACAGTGTAGTACAGCACGTGTGGAGTAATGGGGAATGATTCTCCAGGTACAGTGCAGTACAGCGCGTGTGGAGTAATGGGGAATGATTCTCCAGGTACAGTGTAGTACTGTGCGTGTGGAGTAACGGGGAATGATTCTCCAGGTACAGTGTAGTACTGTGCGTGTGGAGTAATGGGGAATGATTCTCCAGGGACAGTGTCGTACAGCACGTGTGGAGTAACAGGGAATGATTCTCCAGGTACACTGTAGTACAGCACGTGTGGAGTGACGGGGAAATGATTCTCCAGGTACAGTGTAGTACAGCACGTGTGGAGTGAGGGGGAATGATTCTCCAGGTGCAGTGTAGTACTGTGCGTGTGGAGTAACGGGGAATGATTCTCCAGGTACAGTGTAGTACAGCATGTGTGGAGTAACGGGGAATGATTCTCCAGGTACAGTGTAGTACAGTGCGTGTGGAGTGAGGGGGAATGATTCTCCAGGTACAGTGTAGTACAGCATGTGTGGAGTAACGGGGAATGATTCTCCAGGTACAGTGTAGTACAGCATGTGTGGAGTGACGGGGAAATGATTCTCCAGGTACAGTGTAGTACAGCACGTGTGGAGTGAGGGGGAATGATTCTCCAGGTACAGTGTAGTACTGTGCGTGTGGAGTAACGGGGAATGATTCTCCAGGTACAGTGTAGTACAGCACGTGTGGAGTAATGGGGAATGATTCTCCAGGTACAGTGTATTACAGCGCGTGTGGAGTAATGGGGAATGATTCTCCAGGTACAGTGCAGTACTGTGCGTGTGGAGTAACGGGGAATGATTCTCCAGGTACAGTGTCGTACAGCAGGTGTGGAGTAACAGGGAATGATTCTCCAGGTACAGTGCAGTGCAGCACGTGTGGAGTGAGGGGGAATGATTCTCCAGGTACAGTGTCGTACAGTGCGTGTGGAGTAACGGAGAATGATTCTCCAGGTACAGTGCAGTGCAGCACGTGTGGAGTAACGGAGAATGATTCTCCAGGTACAGTGTAGTACAGCACGTGTGGAGTAACGGGGAATGATTCTCCAGGTACAGTGTAGTACAGAGCGTGTGGAGTAACGGGGAATGATTCTCCAGTTACAGTGTAGTACAGCACGTGTGGAGTAACGGGGAATGATTCTCCAGGTACAGTGTAGTACAGCACGTGTGGAGTAACGGGGAATGATTCTCCAGTTACAGTGTAGTACAGCACGTGTGGAGTAACGGGGAATGATTCTCCAGGTACAGTGTAGTACAGCACGTGTGGAGTGACGGGGAATGACTCTCCAGGTACAGTGTAGTACAGCACGTGTGGAGTAACGGGGAATGATCCTCCAGGTACAGCGTAGTACAGCACGTGTGGAGTAACGGGGAATGATTCTCCAGGTACAGTGTAGTACAGCGCGTGTGGAGTAACGGGGAATGATTCTCCAGGTACTGTATAGTACAGCGCGTGTGGAGTAATGGGGAATGATTCTCCAGGTACAGTGTAGTACAGCACGTGTGGAGTAATGGGGAATGATTCTCCAGGTACTGTGTAGTACAGCGCGTGTGGAGTGAGGGGCAATGATTCCCCAGGTACAGTGTAGTACAGTGCGTGTGGAGTGACGGGGAATGATTCTCCAGGTACAGTGTAGTACAGCGCTTGTGGAGTAACGGGGAATGATTCTCCAGGTACAGTGTAGTACAGCACGTGTGGAGTAACAGGGAATGATTCTCCAGGTACAGTGTAGTACAGCACGTGTGGAGTAACGGGGAATGATTCTCCAGGTACAGTGTAGTACAGCACGTGTGGAGTAACGGGGAATGATTCTACAGGTACAGTGTAGTACAGCACGTGTGGAGTGACGGGGAATGATTCTCCAGGTACAGTGTAGTACAGCACGTGTGGAGTAACGGGGAATGATTCTCCAGGTACAGTGTCGTACAGAACGTGTGGAGTAAAGGGGAATGATTCTCCAGGTACAGTGTAGTACAGCGCGTGTGGAGTAACGGGGAATGATTCTCCAGGTACAGTGTCGTGCAGAACGTGTGGAGTAATGGGGAATGATTCTCCAGGTACAGTGTCGTACAGCGCGTTTGGAGTGAGGGGGATTGATACTCCAGGTACTGTATAGTACAGCGCGTGTGGAGTAACAGGGAATGATTCTCCAGGTACAGTGTAGTACAGAGCTTGTGGAGTAACGGGGAATGATTCTCCAGGTACAGTGTAGTACAGCGCGTGTGGAGTAACGGGGAATGATTCTCCAGGTACAGTGTAGTACAGTGCTTGTGGAGTAACGGGGAATGATTCTCCAGGTACAGTGTAGTACAGCACGTGTGGAGTAACAGGGAATGATTCTCCAGGTACAGTGTAGTACAGCACGTGTGGAGTAACGGGGAATGATTCTCCTGGTACAGTGTAGTACAGCACGTGTGGAGTAACGGGGAATGATTCTCCAGGGACAGTGTAGTACAGTGCTTGTGGAGTAACGGGGAATGATTCTCCAGGTACAGTGTAGTACAGCACGTGAGGAGTAACGGGGAATGATTCTCCAGTTACAGTGTAGTACAGCGCGTGTGGAGTAACGGGGAATGATTCTCCAGGTACAGTGTAGTACAGTGCTTGTGGAGTAACGGGGAATGATTCTCCAGGTACAGTGTAGTACAGTGCTTGTGGAGTAACGGGGAATGATTCTCCAGGTACAGTGTAGTACAGCGCGTGTGGAATAACAGGGAATGATTCTCCAGGTACAGTGTAGTACAGCACGTGTGGACTAACTGGGAATGATTCTCCAGGTACAGTGTAGTACAGTGCGTGTGGAGTAATGGGGAATGATTCTCCAGGTACAGTGTAGTACAGCACGTGTGGAGTAACTGGGAATGATTCTCCAGGTACAGTGTAGTACAGTGCGTGTGGAGTAACGGGGAATGATTCTCCAGGTACAGTGTAGTACAGCGCGTGTGGAGTTACTGGTAATGATTCTCCAGGTACAGTGTAGTACAGCACGTGTGGAGTAACAGGGAATGGTTCTCCAGGTACAGTGTAGTACAGCACGTGTGGAGTAACAGGGAATGATTCTCCAGGCACAGTGCAGTACAGCGCGTGTGGAGTAACTGGTAATGATTCTCCAGGTACAGTGTAGTACAGCACGTGTGGAGTAACAGGGAATGGTTCTCCAGGTACAGTGTAGTACAGCACGTGTGGAGTAACAGGGAATGATTCTCCAGGCACAGTGCAGTACAGCGCGTGTGGAGTAACGGGGAATGATTCTCCAGGTACAGTGCAGTACAGCGCGTATGGAGTCACGGGGAATGATTCTCCAGGTACAGTGCAGTACAGCGCGTGTGGAGTGAGGGGGAATGATTCTCCAGGTACAGTGTCGTACAGCACGTGTGGAGTAACGGGGAATGATTCTCCAGGTACAGTGTGGTACAGCACGTGTGGAGTGAGGGGGAATGATTCTCCAGGTACAGTGTAGTACTGTGCGTGTGGAGTAATGGGGAATGATTCTCCAGGTACAGTGTAGTACAGCACGTGTGGAGTAATGGGGAATGATTCTCCAGGTACAGTGTAGTACAGCACGTGTGGAGTAATGGGGAATGATTCTCCAGGTACAGTGTAGTACAGCACGTGTGGAGTAATGGGGAATGATTCTCCAGGTACAGTGCAGTACAGCACGTGTGGTGTAATGGGGAATGATTCTCCAGGTACAGTGTAGTACTGTGCGTGTGGAGTAACGGGGAATGATTCTCCAGGTACAGTGTCGTACAGCACGTGTGGAGTAACAGGGAATGATTCTCCAGGTACAGTGTAGTACAGCATGTGTGGAGTGACGGGGAAATGATTCTCCAGGTACAGTGTCGTACTGTGCGTGTGGAGTAACGGGGAATGATTCTCCAGGTACAGTGTCGTACAGCACGTGTGGAGTAACAGGGAATGATTCTCCAGGTACACTGTAGTACAGCATGTGTGGAGTGACGGGGAAATGATTCTCCAGGTACAGTGTAGTACAGTGCGTGTGGAGTGAGGGGGAATGATTCTCCAGGTACAGTGTAGTACAGCACGTGTGGAGTAACAGGGAATGATTCTCCAGGTACACTGTAGTACAGCACGTGTGGAGTGAGGGGGAATGATTCTCCAGGTACAGTGTCGTACTGTGCGTGTGGAGTAATGGGGAATGATTCTCCAGGTACAGTGTCGTACTGTGCGTGTGGAGTAACGGGGAATGATTCTCCAGGTACAGTGTAGTACTGTGCGTGTGGAGTGACGGGGAATGATTCTCCAGGTACAGTGTAGTACAGTGCGTGTGGAGTGAGGGGGAATGATTCTCCAGGTACAGTGTCGTACAGCACGTGTGGAGTAACAGGGAATGATTCTCCAGGTACAGTGTAGTACAGCACGTGTGGAGTAACGGGGAATGATTCTCCAGGAACAGTGCAGTACAGCACGTGTGGAGTGAAGGGGAATGATTCTCCAGGTACAGTGCAGTACAGCATGTGTGGAGTGAGGAGGAATGATTCTCCAGGTACAGTGTAGTACAGCATGTGTGGAGTAACGGGGAATGATTCTCCAGGTACAGTGTAGTACAGCACGTGTGGAGTAGCAGGGAATGACACTCCAGGTACAGTGTAGTACAGTGCGTGTGGAGTGAGGGGGAATGATTCTCCAGGTACAGTGTAGTACAGCACGTGTGGAGTAACGGGGAATGATTCTCCAGGTACAGTGTAGTACAGTGCGTGTGGAGTAATGGGGAATGATTCTCCAGGTACAGTGTAGTACAGCATGTGTGGAGTGACGGGGAAATGATTCTCCAGGTACAGTGTCGTACAGCGCGTGTGGAGTAACGGGGAAATGATTCTCCAGGTACAGTGTCGTACAGCGCGTGTGGAGTGAGGGGGAATGATTCTCCAGGTACAGTGTAGTACAGCACGTGTGGAGTAACGGGGAATGATTCTCCAGGTACAGTGTAGTACAGTGCGTGTGGAGTAACGGGGAATGATTCTCCAGGTACAGTGTAGTACAGTGCGTGTGGAGTAACGGGGAATGATTCTCCAGGTACAGTGTAGTACAGTGCGTGTGGAGTAATGGGGAATGATTCTCCAGGTGCAGTGAAGTACAGCATGTGTGGAGTGACGGGGAAATGATTCTCCAGGTACAGTGTAGTACAGTGCGTGTGGAGTAACGGGGAATGATTCTCCAGGTACAGTGTAGTACAGTGCGTGTGGAGTAATGGGGAATGATTCTCCAGGTGCAGTGAAGTACAGCATGTGTGGAGTGACGGGGAAATGATTCTCCAGGTACAGTGTCGTACAGCGCGTGTGGAGTGAGGGGGAATGATTCTCCAGGTACAGTGTAGTACAGCACGTGTGGAGTGACGGGGAATGATTCTCCAGGTACAGTGTAGTACAGCGCGTGTGGAGTAACGGGGAATGATTCTCCAGGTACAGTGTAGTACAGCACGTGTGGAGTGAGGGGGAATGATTCTCCAGGTACAGTGTAGTGCAGCACGTGTGGAGTGAGGGGGAATGATTCTCCAGGTACAGTGTAGTACAGCACGTGTGGAGTAACGGGGAATGATTCTCCAGGTACAGTGTAGTACAGCGCATGTGGAGTAACGGGGAATGATTCTCCAGGTACAGTGTAGTACAGCGCGTGTGGAGTAACGGGGAATGATTCTCCAGGTACTGTATAGTACAGCGCGTGTGGAGTAATGGGGAATGATTCTCCAGGTACAGTGTAGTACAGCACGTGTGGAGTAATGGGGAATGATTCTCCAGGTACAGTGTAGTACAGCGCGTGTGGAGTGAGGGGCAATGATTCCCCAGGTACAGTGTAGTACAGTGCGTGTGGAGTGACGGGGAATGATTCTCCAGGTACAGTGTAGTACAGCGCTTGTGGAGTAACGGGGAATGATTCTCCAGGTACAGTGTAGTACAGCACGTGTGGAGTAACAGGGAATGATTCTCCAGGTACAGTGTAGTACAGCACGTGTGGAGTAACGGGGAATGATTCTCCAGGTACAGTGTAGTACAGCACGTGTGGAGTAACGGGGAATGATTCTCCAGGTACAGTGTAGTACAGCACGTGTGGAGTGACAGGGAATGATTCTCCAGGTACAGTGTAGTACAGCACGTGTGGAGTGACGGGGAATGATTCTCCAGGTACAGTGTAGTACAGCGCGTGTGGAGTAACGGGGAATGATTCTCCAGGTACAGTGTCGTGCAGAACGTGTGGAGTAATGGGGAATGATTCTCCAGGTACAGTGTCGTACAGCGCGTTTGGAGTGAGGGGGATTGATACTCCAGGTACTGTATAGTACAGCGCGTGTGGAGTAACAGGGAATGATTCTCCAGGTACAGTGTAGTACAGTGCTTGTGGAGTATCGGGGAATGATTCTCCAGGTACAGTGTAGTACAGCGCGTGTGGAGTAACGGGGAATGATTCTCCAGGTACAGTGTAGTACAGTGCTTGTGGAGTAACGGGGAATGATTCTCCAGGTACAGTGTAGTACAGCACGTGTGGAGTAACAGGGAATGATTCTCCAGGTACAGTGTAGTACAGCACGTGTGGAGTAACGGGGAATGATTCTCCTGGTACAGTGTAGTACAGCACGTGTGGAGTAACGGGGAATGATTCTCCAGGGACAGTGTAGTACAGTGCTTGTGGAGTAACGGGGAATGATTCTCCAGGTACAGTGTAGTACAGCACGTGAGGAGTAACGGGGAATGATTCTCCAGTTACAGTGTAGTACAGCGCGTGTGGAGTAACGGGGAATGATTCTCCAGGTACAGTGTAGTACAGTGCTTGTGGAGTAACGGGGAATGATTCTCCAGGTACAGTGTAGTACAGTGCTTGTGGAGTAACGGGGAATGATTCTCCAGGTACAGTGTAGTACAGCGCGTGTGGAGTAACAGGGAATGATTCTCCAGGTACAGTGTAGTACAGCACGTGTGGACTAACTGGGAATGATTCTCCAGGTACAGTGTAGTACAGTGCCTGTGGAGTAATGGGGAATGATTCTCCAGGTAAAGTGTAGTACAGCACGTGTGGAGTAACTGGGAATGATTCTCCAGGTACAGTGTAGTACAGTGCGTGTGGAGTAACGGGGAATGATTCTCCAGGTACAGTGTAGTACAGCGCGTGTGGAGTAACTGGTAATGATTCTCCAGGTACAGTGTAGTACAGCACGTGTGGAGTAACAGGGAATGGTTCTCCAGGTACAGTGTAGTACAGCACGTGTGGAGTAACAGGGAATGATTCTCCAGGTACAGTGTCGTACAGCACGTGTGGAGTAACGGGGAATGATTCTCCAGGTTCAGTGTGGTACAGCACGTGTGGAGTGAGGGGGAATGATTCTCCAGGTACAGTGTAGTACTGTGCGTGTGGAGTAATGGGGAATGATTCTCCAGGTACAGTGTAGTACAGCACGTGTGGAGTAATGGGGAATGATTCTCCAGGTACAGTGTAGTACAGCACGTGTGGAGTAATGGGGAATGATTCTCCAGGTACAGTGTAGTACAGCACGTGTGGAGTAATGGGGAATGATTCTCCAGGTACAGTGCAGTACAGCACGTGTGGTGTAATGGGGAATGATTCTCCAGGTACAGTGTAGTACTGTGCGTGTGGAGTAACGGGGAATGATTCTCCAGGTACAGTGTCGTACAGCACGTGTGGAGTAACAGGGAATGATTCTCCAGGTACAGTGTAGTACAGCATGTGTGGAGTGACGGGGAAATGATTCTCCAGGTACAGTGTCGTACTGTGCGTGTGGAGTAACGGGGAATGATTCTCCAGGTACAGTGTAGTACAGCACGTGTGGAGTAACAGGGAATGAGTCTCCAGGTACACTGTAGTACAGCACGTGTGGAGTGAGGGGGAATGATTCTCCAGGTACAGTGTCGTACTGTGCGTGTGGAGTAATGGGGAATGATTCTCCAGGTACAGTGTAGTACTGTGCGTGTGGAGTAACGGGGAATGATTCTCCAGGTACAGTGTAGTACAGCGCGTGTGGAGTAACGGGGAATGATTCTCCAGGTACAGTGTAGTACAGCACGTGTGGAGTAACGGGGAATGATTCTCCAGGTACAGTGTAGTACTGTGCGTGTGGAGTGACGGGGAATGATTCTCCAGGTACAGTGTAGTACAGTGCGTGTGGAGTGAGGGGGAATGATTCTCCAGGTACAGTGTCGTACAGCACGTGTGGAGTAACAGGGAATGATTCTCCAGGTACAGTGTAGTACAGCACGTGTGGAGTAACGGGGAATGATTCTCCAGGTACAGTGCAGTACAGCACGTGTGGAGTGAAGGGGAATGATTCTCCAGGTACAGTGCAGTACAGCATGTGTGGAGTGAGGGGGAATGATTCTCCAGGTACAGTGTAGTACAGCATGTGTGGAGTAACGGGGAATGATTCTCCAGGTACAGTGTAGTACAGCACGTGTGGAGTAGCAGGGAATGACACTCCAGGTACAGTGTAGTACAGTGCGTGTGGAGTGAGGGGGAATGATTCTCCAGGTACAGTGTAGTACAGCACGTGTGGAGTAACGGGGAATGATTCTCCAGGTACAGTGTAGTACAGTGCGTGTGGAGTAATGGGGAATGATTCTCCAGGTACAGTGTAGTACAGCATGTGTGGAGTGACGGGGAAATGATTCTCCAGGTACAGTGTCGTACAGCGCGTGTGGAGTAACGGGGAAATGATTCTCCAGGTACAGTGTCGTACAGCGCGTGTGGAGTGAGGGGGGAATGATTCTCCAGGTACAGTGTAGTACAGCACGTGTGGAGTAACGGGGAATGATTCTCCAGGTACAGTGTAGTACAGTGCGTGTGGAGTAACGGGGAATGATTCTCCAGGTACAGTGTAGTACAGTGCGTGTGGAGTAACGGGGAATGATTCTCCAGGTACAGTGTAGTACAGTGCGTGTGGAGTAATGGGGAATGATTCTCCAGGTGCAGTGAAGTACAGCATGTGTGGAGTGACGGGGAAATGATTCTCCAGGTACAGTGTAGTACAGTGCGTGTGGAGTAACGGGGAATGATTCTCCAGGTACAGTGTAGTACAGTGCGTGTGGAGTAATGGGGAATGATTCTCCAGGTGCAGTGAAGTACAGCATGTGTGGAGTGACGGGGAAATGATTCTCCAGGTACAGTGTCGTACAGCGCGTGTGGAGTGAGGGGGAATGATTCTCCAGGTACAGTGTAGTACAGCACGTGTGGAGTGACGGGGAATGATTCTCCAGGTACAGTGTAGTACAGCGCGTGTGGAGTAACGGGGAATGATTCTCCAGGTACAGTGTAGTACAGCACGTGTGGAGTGAGGGGGAATGATTCTCCAGGTACAGTGTAGTGCAGCACGTGTGGAGTGAGGGGGAATGATTCTCCAGGTACAGTGTAGTACAGCACGTGTGGAGTAACGGGGAATGATTCTCCAGGTACAGTGTAGTACAGCGCATGTGGAGTAACGGGGAATGATTCTCCAGGTACAGTGTATTACAGCGCATGTGGAGTAACGGGGAATGATTCTCCAGGTACAGTATCGTACAGCGCGTGTGGAGTAACGGGGAATGATTCTCCAGGTACAGTGTAGTACAGCGCGTGTGGCGTAATGGGGAATGATTCTCCAGGTACAGTGTGGTACAGCGCATGTGGAGTAAAGCGGAATGATTCTCCAGGTACAGTGTATTACAGCACGTGTGGAGTGAGGGGGAATGATTCTCCAGGTACAGTGTAGTACAGCACGTGTGGAGTGAGGGGGAATGATTCTCCAGGTACAGTGTCGTACTATGCGTGTGGAGTAATGGGGAATGATTCTCCAGGTACAGTGTAGTACTGTGCGTGTGGAGTAACGGGGAATGATTCTCCAGGTACAGTGTAGTACAGCGCGTGTGGAGTAACGGGGAATGATTCTCCAGGTACAGTGTAGTACAGCACGTGTGGAGTAACGGGGAATGATTCTCCAGGTACAGTGTAGTACTGTGCGTGTGGAGTGACGGGGAATGATTCTCCAGGTACAGTGTAGTACAGTGCGTGTGGAGTGAGGGGGAATGATTCTCCAGGTACAGTGTCGTACAGCACGTGTGGAGTAACAGGGAATGATTCTCCAGGTACAGTGTAGTACAGCAAGTGTGGAGTAACGGGGAATGATTCTCCAGGTACAGTGCAGTACAGCACGTGTGGAGTGAAGGGGAATGATTCTCCAGGTACAGTGTAGTACAGCACGTGTGGAGTGAGGGGGAATGATTCTCCAGGTACAGTGTAGTACAGCACGTGTGGAGTAATGGGGAATGATTCTCCAGGTACAGTGTAGTACAGCACGTGTGGAATGAGGGGGAATGATTCTCCAGGTACAGTGTAGTACAGTGCGTGTGGAGTGACGGGGAATGATTCTCCAGGTACAGTGTAGTACAGCACGTGTGGAGTAATGGGGAATGATTCTCCAGGTACAGTGTAGTACAGCACGTGTGGAGTGAGGGGGAATGATTCTCCAGGTACAGTGTAGTACAGTGCGTGTGGAGTGACGGGGAATGATTCTCCAGGTACAGTGTAGTACAGCACGTGTGGAGTAATGGGGAATGATTCTCCAGGTACAGTGTAGTACAGCACGTGTGGAGTGAGGGGGAATGATTCTCCAGGTACAGTGTAGTACAGCACGTGTGGAGTAATGGGGAATGATTCTCCAGGTACAGTGTTGTACAGCACGTGTGGAGTGAGGGGGAATGATTCTCCAGGTACAGTGTAGTACAGCACGTGTGGAGTAATGGGGAATGATTCTCCAGGTACAGTGTAGTACAGCACGTGTGGAGTGAGGGGGAATGATTCTCCAGGTACAGTGTAGTACAGCACGTGTGGAGTAATGGGGAATGATTCTCCAGGTACAGTGTAGTGCAGCACGTGTGGAGTAACGGGGAATGATTCTCCAGGTACAGTGTAGTACAGCACGTGTGGAGTAACGGGGAATGATTCTCCAGGTACAGTGTGGTACAGCACGTGTGGAGTAATGGGGAATGATTCTCCAGGTACAGTATAGTACAGCACGTGTGGAGTGAGGGGGAATGATTCCCCAGGTACAGTGTCGTACTGAGCGTGTGGAGTAATGGGGAATGATTCTCCAGGTACAGTGTAGTACAGCATGTGTGGAGTGAGGGGGAATGATTCTCCAGGTACAGTGTAGTACTTTGCGTGTGGAGTAACGGGGAATGATTCTCCAGGTGCAGTGTAGTACAGCGCGTGTGGAGTAACGGGGAATGATTCTCCAGGTACAGTGTAGTTCAGCACGTGTGGAGTGAGGGGGAATGATTCTCCAGGTACAGTGTAGTACAGAGCGTGTGGAGTAACGGGGAATGATTCTCCAGGTACAGTGTAGTACAGCATGTGTGGAGTGACGGGGAAATGATTCTCCAGGTACACTGTAGTACAGCACGTGTGGAGTAACGGGGAATGATTCTCCAGGTACAGTGTGGTACAGCACGTGTGGAGTGAGGGGGAATGATTCTCCAGGTACAGTGTAGTACAGCATGTGTGGAGTAACGGGGAATGATTCTCCAGGTACAGTGTAGTACAGCATGTGTGGAGTGACGGGGAAATGATTCTCCAGGTACAGTGTAGTACAGCATGTGTGGAGTGACGGGGAAATGATTCTCCAGGTACAGTGTAGTACAGCACGTGTGGAGTGAGGGGGAATGATTCTCCAGGTACAGTGTAGTACAGCACGTGTGGAGTGAGGGGGAATGATTCTCCAGGTACAGTGTAGTACAGCATGTGTGGAGTAACGGGGAATGATTCTCCAGGTACAGTGTAGTACAGCATGTGTGGAGTGAGGGGGAATGATTCTCCAGGTACAGTGTCGTACAGCGCGTGTGGAGTGAGGGGGAATGATTCTCCAGGTACAGTGTAGTACAGCACGTGTGGAATAACGGGGAATGATTCTCCAGGTACAGTGTAGTACAGCACGTGTGGAGTGAAGGCGAATGATTCTCCAGGTACAGTGTAGTACAGCACGTGTGGAGTGAAGGCGAATGATTCTCCAGGTACAGTGTAGTACAGCACGTGTGGAATAACGGGGAATGATTCTCCAGGTACAGTGTAGTACAGCACGTGTGGAGTAACGGGGAATGATTCTCCAGGTACAGTGTGGTACAGCACGTGTGGAGTAATGGGGAATGATTCTCCAGGTGCAGTATAGTACAGCACGTGTGGAGTGAGGGGGAATGATTCCCCAGGTACAGTGTCGTACTGAGCGTGTGGAGTAATGGGGAATGATTCTCCAGGTACAGTGTAGTACAGCATGTGTGGAGTGAGGGGGAATGATTCTCCAGGTACAGTGTAGTACTTTGCGTGTGGAGTAACGGGGAATGATTCTCCAGGTGCAGTGTAGTACAGCGCGTGTGGAGTAACGGGGAATGATTCTCCAGGTACAGTGTAGTTCAGCACGTGTGGAGTGAGGGGGAATGATTCTCCAGGTACAGTGTAGTACAGAGCGTGTGGAGTAACGGGGAATGATTCTCCAGGTACAGTGTAGTACAGCATGTGTGGAGTGACGGGGAAATGATTCTCCAGGTACACTGTAGTACAGCACGTGTGGAGTAACGGGGAATGATTCTCCAGGTACAGTGTGGTACAGCACGTGTGGAGTGAGGGGGAATGATTCTCCAGGTACAGTGTAGTACAGCATGTGTGGAGTAACGGGGAATGATTCTCCAGGTACAGTGTAGTACAGCATGTGTGGAGTGACGGGGAAATGATTCTCCAGGTACAGTGTAGTACAGCACGTGTGGAGTAACGGGGAATGATTCTCCAGGTACAGTGTAGTACAGCATGTGTGGAGTGACGGGGAAATGATTCTCCAGGTACAGTGTAGTACAGCACGTGTGGAGTGAGGGGGAATGATTCTCCAGGTACAGTGTAGTACAGCATGTGTGGAGTGACGGGGAAATGATTCTCCAGGTACAGTGTAGTACAGCACGTGTGGAGTGAGGGGGAATGATTCTCCAGGTACAGTGTAGTACAGCACGTGTGGAGTAATGGGGAATGATTCTCCAGGTACAGTGTAGTACAGCACGTGTGGAGTGAGGGGGAATGATTCTCCAGGTACAGTGTAGTACAGCATGTGTGGAGTAACGGGGAATGATTCTCCAGGTACAGTGTAGTACAGCATGTGTGGAGTGAGGGGGAATGATTCTCCAGGTACAGTGTCGTACAGCGCGTGTGGAGTGAGGGGGAATGATTCTCCAGGTACAGTGTAGTACAGCACGTGTGGAGTGAAGGCGAATGATTCTCCAGGTACAGTGTAGTACAGCACGTGTGGAGTGAAGGCGAATGATTCTCCAGGTACAGTGTAGTACAGCACGTGTGGAGTAACGGGGAATGATTCTCCAGGTACAGTGTAGTACAGCACGTGTGGAGTAACGGGGAATGATTCTCCAGGTACAGTGTGGTACAGCACGTGTGGAGTAATGGGGAATGATTCTCCAGGTACAGTATAGTACAGCACGTGTGGAGTGAGGGGGAATGATTCTCCAGGTACAGTGTAGTACAGCATGTGTGGAGTGAGGGGGAATGATTCTCCAGGTACAGTGTCGTACTGTGCGTGTGGAGTAATGGGGAATGATTCTCCAGGTACAGTGTAGTACAGCATGTGTGGAGTGAGGGGGAATGATTCTCCAGGTACAGTGTAGTACTTTGCGTGTGGAGTAACGGGGAATGATTCTCCAGGTGCAGTGTAGTACAGCGCGTGTGGAGTAACGGGGAATGATTCTCCAGGTACAGTGTAGTACAGCATGTGTGGAGTGACGGGGAAATGATTCTCCAGGTACACTGTAGTACAGCACGTGTGGAGTGACGGGGAAATGATTCTCCAGGTACAGTGTAGTACTGCACGTGTGGAGTGAGGGGGAATGATTCTCCAGGTACAGTGTAGTACAGCATGTGTGGAGTAACGGGGAATGATTCTCCAGGTACAGTGTAGTACAGCACGTGTGGAGTGAGGGGGAATGATTCTCCAGGTACAGTGTAGTACAGAGCGTGTGGAGTAACGGGGAATGATTCTCCAGGTACAGTGTAGTACAGCATGTGTGGAGTGACGGGGAAATGATTCTCCAGGTACACTGTAGTACAGCACGTGTGGAGTGACGGGGAAATGATTCTCCAGGTACAGTGTAGTACTGCACGTGTGGAGTGAGGGGGAATGATTCTCCAGGTACAGTGTAGTACAGCATGTGTGGAGTAACGGGGAATGATTCTCCAGGTACAGTGTAGTACAGCATGTGTGGAGTGACGGGGAAATGATTCTCCAGGTACAGTGTAGTACAGCATGTGTGGAGTGACGGGGAAATGATTCTCCAGGTACAGTGTAGTACTGCACGTGTGGAGTGAGGGGGAATGATTCTCCAGGTACAGTGTAGTACAGCACGTGTGGAGTGAGGGGGAATGATTCTCCAGGTACAGTGTAGTACAGCATGTGTGGAGTAACGGGGAATGATTCTCCAGGTACAGTGTAGTACAGCACGTGTGGAGTAACAGGGAATGATTCTCCAGGTACAGTGTAGTACAGCACGTGTGGAGTGAAGGGGAATGATTCTCCAGGTACAGTGTAGTGCAGCACGTGTGGAGTGAAGGGGAATGATTCTCCAGGTACAGTGTAGTACAGCACGTGTGGAGTGAAGGGGAATGATTCTCCAGGTACAGTGCAGTACAGCACGTGTGGAGTGAAGGGGAATGATTCTCCAGGTACAGTGTAGTACAGCACGTGTGGAGTAACGGGGAATGATTCTCCAGGTACAGTGTAGTACAGCACGTGTGGAGTAACGGGGAATGATTCTCCAGGTACAGTGTAGTACAGTGCGTGTGGAGTAATGGGGAATGATTCTCCAGGTACAATGTAGTACAGCACGTGTGGAGTAACGGGGAATGATTCTCCAGGTACAGTGTAGTACAGCACGTGTGGAGTGAGGGGGAATGATTCTCCAGGTACAGTGTAGGACAGCACGTGTGGAGTAATGGGGAATGATTCTCCAGGTACAGTGTAGTACAGTGCGTGTGGAGTAATGGGGAATGATTCTCCAGGTACAGTGTAGTACAGCGCGTGTGGAGTGACGGGGAATGATTCTCCAGGTACAGTGTAGTACAGGCGTGTGGAGTGACGGGGAATGATTCTCCAGGTACAGTGTAGTACAGGCGTGTGGAGTGACGGGGAAATGATTCTCCAGGTACAGTGTAGTACAGCATGTGTGGAGTGACGGGGAAATGATTCTCCAGGTACAGTGTAGTACAGCGCGTGTGGAGTGAGGGGGAATGATTCTCCAGGTACAGTGTAGTACAGCACGTGTGGAGTGACGGGGAATGATTCTCCAGGTACAGTGTAGTACAGGCGTGTGGAGTGACGGGGAATGATTCTCCAGGTACAGTGTAGTACAGGCGTGTGGAGTGACGGGGAAATGATTCTCCAGGTACAGTGTAGTACAGCACGTGTGGAGTAACGGGGAATGATTCTCCAGGTACAGTGTAGTACAGCACGTGTGGAGTAATGGGGAATGATTCTCCAGGTACAGTGCAGTACTGTGCGTGTGGAGTAACGGGGAATGATTCTCCAGGTACAGTGTAGTACAGCACGTGTGGAGTAACAGGGAATGATTCTCCAGGTACAGTGCAGTGCAGCACGTGTGGAGTGAGGGGGAATGATTCTCCAGGTACAGTGTAGTACAGCACGTGTGGAGTGAGGGGGAATGATTCTCCAGGTACAGTGTAGTACAGCACGTGTGGAGTGACGGGGAATGATTCTCCAGGTACAGTGTCGTTCAGAGCGTGTGGAGTGAGGGGGAATGATTCTCCAGGTACAGTGTAGTGCAGCACGTGTGGAGTAACGGGGAATGATTCTCCAGGTACAGTGTAGTACAGAGCGTGTGGAGTCACGGGGAATGATTCTCCAGGTACAGTGTAGTACATCACGTGTGGAGTAACGGGGAATGATTCTCCAGGTACAGTGTAGTACAGCGCGTGTGGAGTAATGGGGAATGATTCTCCAGGTACAGTGTCGTACAGCGCGTTTGGAGTGAGGGGGATTGATACTCCAGGTACAGTGCAGTACAGCACGTGTGGAGTGACGGGGAATGATTCTCCAGGTACAGTGTAGTACAGCGCGTGTGGAGTAATGGGGAATGATTCTCCGGGGACAGTGTCGTACAGCGCGTTTGGAGTGAGGGGGAATGATACTCCAGGTACAGTGTAGTACAGCACGTGTGGAGTAACAGGGAATGATTCTCCAGGTACAGTGTAGTACAGCACCTGTGGAGTAACGGGGAATGATTCTCCAGGTACAGTGTAGTACAGCACGTGTGGAGTAACGGGGAATGATTCTCCAGGTACAGTGTAGTACAGCACGTGTGGAGTGACGGGGAATGATTCTCCAGGTACAGTGTAGTACAGCGCGTGTGGAGTAACGGGGAATGATTCTCCAGGTACAGTGTCGTACAGAACGTGTGGAGTAACGGGGAATGATTCTCCAGGTACAGTGTAGTACAGCACGTGTGGAGTAACGGGGAATGATTCTCCAGGTACAGTGTCGTACAGAACGTGTGGAGTAATGGGGCATGATTCTCCAGGTACAGTGTCGTACAGCGCGTTTGGAGTGAGGGTGATTGATTCTCCAGGAACAGTGTAGTACTGTGCGTGTGGAGTAACGGGGAATGATTCTCCAGGTACAGTGTAGTACAGTGCGTGTGGAGTAACGGGGAATGATTCTCCAGGTACAGTGTAGTACAGCACGTGTGGAGTAATGGGGAATGATTCTCCAGGTACAGTGTAGTACAGCACGTGTGGAGTGAGGGGGAATGATTCTCCAGGTACAGTGTAGTACAGTGCGTGTGGAGTGACGGGGAATGATTCTCCAGGTACAGTGTAGTACAGCACGTGTGGAGTAATGGGGAATGATTCTCCAGGTACAGTGTAGTACAGCACGTGTGGAGTGAGGGGGAATGATTCTCCAGGTACAGTGTAGTACAGCACGTGTGGAGTAATGGGGAATGATTCTCCAGGTACAGTGTAGTACAGCACGTGTGGAGTGAGGGGGAATGATTCTCCAGGTACAGTGTAGTACAGCACGTGTGGAGTAATGGGGAATGATTCTCCAGGTACAGTGTAGTACAGCACGTGTGGAGTGAGGGGGAATGATTCTCCAGGTACAGTGTAGTACAGCACGTGTGGAGTAATGGGGAATGATTCTCCAGGTACAGTGTAGTGCAGCACGTGTGGAGTAACGGGGAATGATTCTCCAGGTACACTGTAGTACAGCACGTGTGGAGTAACGGGGAATGATTCTCCAGGTACAGTGTGGTACAGCACGTGTGGAGTAATGGGGAATGATTCTCCAGGTACAGTATAGTACAGCACGTGTGGAGTGAGGGGGAATGATTCCCCAGGTACAGTGTCGTACTGAGCGTGTGGAGTAATGGGGAATGATTCTCCAGGTACAGTGTAGTACAGCATGTGTGGAGTGAGGGGGAATGATTCTCCAGGTACAGTGTAGTACTTTGCGTGTGGAGTAACGGGGAATGATTCTCCAGGTGCAGTGTAGTACAGCGCGTGTGGAGTAACGGGGAATGATTCTCCAGGTACAGTGTAGTTCAGCACGTGTGGAGTGAGGGGGAATGATTCTCCAGGTACAGTGTAGTACAGAGCGTGTGGAGTAACGGGGAATGATTCTCCAGGTACAGTGTAGTACAGCATGTGTGGAGTGACGGGGAAATGATTCTCCAGGTACACTGTAGTACAGCACGTGTGGAGTAACGGGGAATGATTCTCCAGGTACAGTGTGGTACAGCACGTGTGGAGTGAGGGGGAATGATTCTCCAGGTACAGTGTAGTACAGCATGTGTGGAGTAACGGGGAATGATTCTCCAGGTACAGTGTAGTACAGCATGTGTGGAGTGACGGGGAAATGATTCTCCAGGTACAGTGTAGTACAGCATGTGTGGAGTGACGGGGAAATGATTCTCCAGGTACAGTGTAGTACAGCATGTGTGGAGTGACGGGGAAATGATTCTCCAGGTACAGTGTAGTACAGCACGTGTGGAGTGAGGGGGAATGATTCTCCAGGTACAGTGTAGTACAGCACGTGTGGAGTGAGGGGGAATGATTCTCCAGGTACAGTGTAGTACAGCATGTGTGGAGTAACGGGGAATGATTCTCCAGGTACAGTGTAGTACAGCACGTGTGGAGTAACAGGGAATGATTCTCCAGGTACAGTGTAGTACAGCACGTGTGGAGTGAAGGGGAATGATTCTCCAGGTACAGTGTAGTGCAGCACGTGTGGAGTGAAGGGGAATGATTCTCCAGGTACAGTGTAGTACAGCACGTGTGGAGTGAAGGGGAATGATTCTCCAGGTACAGTGCAGTACAGCACGTGTGGAGTGAAGGGGAATGATTCTCCAGGTACAGTGTAGTGCAGCACGTGTGGAGTGAAGGGGAATGATTCTCCAGGTACAGTGTAGTACAGCACGTGTGGAGTAACGGGGAATGATTCTCCAGGTACAGTGTAGTACAGTGCGTGTGGAGTAATGGGGAATGATTCTCCAGGTACAATGTAGTACAGCACGTGTGGAGTAACGGGGAATGATTCTCCAGGTACAGTGTAGTACAGCACGTGTGGAGTGAGGGGGAATGATTCTCCAGGTACAGTGTAGGACAGCACGTGTGGAGTAATGGGGAATGATTCTCCAGGTACAGTGTAGTACAGTGCGTGTGGAGTAATGGGGAATGATTCTCCAGGTACAGTGTAGTACAGTGCGTGTGGAGTGAGGGGGAATGATTCTCCAGGTACAGTGTAGTACAGCATGTGTGGAGTGACGGGGAAATGATTCTCCAGGTACAGTGTAGTACAGCGCGTGTGGAGTGACGGGGAATGATTCTCCAGGTACAGTGTAGTACAGGCGTGTGGAGTGACGGGGAATGATTCTCCAGGTACAGTGTAGTACAGGCGTGTGGAGTGACGGGGAAATGATTCTCCAGGTACAGTGTAGTACAGCACGTGTGGAGTAACGGGGAATGATTCTCCAGGTACAGTGTAGTACAGCACGTGTGGAGTAATGGGGAATGATTCTCCAGGTACAGTGCAGTACTGTGCGTGTGGAGTAACGGGGAATGATTCTCCAGGTACAGTGTAGTACAGCACGTGTGGAGTAACAGGGAATGATTCTCCAGGTACAGTGCAGTGCAGCACGTGTGGAGTGAGGGGGAATGATTCTCCAGGTACAGTGTAGTACAGCACGTGTGGAGTGAGGGGGAATGATTCTCCAGGTACAGTGTAGTACAGCACGTGTGGAGTGACGGGGAATGATTCTCCAGGTACAGTGTCGTTCAGAGCGTGTGGAGTGAGGGGGAATGATTCTCCAGGTACAGTGTAGTGCAGCACGTGTGGAGTAACGGGGAATGATTCTCCAGGTACAGTGTAGTACAGAGCGTGTGGAGTCACGGGGAATGATTCTCCAGGTACAGTGTAGTACATCACGTGTGGAGTAACGGGGAATGATTCTCCAGGTACAGTGTAGTACAGCGCGTGTGGAGTAATGGGGAATGATTCTCCAGGTACAGTGTCGTACAGCGCGTTTGGAGTGAGGGGGATTGATACTCCAGGTACAGTGCAGTACAGCACGTGTGGAGTGACGGGGAATGATTCTCCAGGTACAGTGTAGTACAGCGCGTGTGGAGTAATGGGGAATGATTCTCCGGGGACAGTGTCGTACAGCGCGTTTGGAGTGAGGGGGAATGATACTCCAGGTACAGTGTAGTACAGCACGTGTGGAGTAACAGGGAATGATTCTCCAGGTACAGTGTAGTACAGCACCTGTGGAGTAACGGGGAATGATTCTCCAGGTACAGTGTAGTACAGCACGTGTGGAGTAACGGGGAATGATTCTCCAGGTACAGTGTAGTACAGCACGTGTGGAGTGACGGGGAATGATTCTCCAGGTACAGTGTAGTACAGCGCGTGTGGAGTAACGGGGAATGATTCTCCAGGTACAGTGTCGTACAGAACGTGTGGAGTAACGGGGAATGATTCTCCAGGTACAGTGTAGTACAGCACGTGTGGAGTAACGGGGAATGATTCTCCAGGTACAGTGTCGTACAGAACGTGTGGAGTAATGGGGCATGATTCTCCAGGTACAGTGTCGTACAGCGCGTTTGGAGTGAGGGTGATTGATTCTCCAGGTACAGTGTAGTACTGTGCGTGTGGAGTAACGGGGAATGATTCTCCAGGTACAGTGTAGTACAGTGCGTGTGGAGTAACGGGGAATGATTCTCCAGGTACAGTGTAGTACAGCACGTGTGGAGTAACGGGGAATGATTCTCCAGGTACAGTGTCGTACAGAACGTGTGGAGTAATGGGGAATGATTCTCCAGGTACAGTGTCGTACAGCGCGTTTGGAGTGAGGGGGATTGATACTCCAGGTACTGTATAGTACAGCGCGTGTGGAGTAACGGGGAATGATTCTCCAGGTACAGTGTAGTACAGTGCGTGTGGAGTAACGGGGAATGATTCTCCAGGTACAGTGTAGTACAGTGCGTGTGGAGTAACGGGGAATGATTCTCCAGGTACAGTGTAGTACAGCACGTGTGGAGTAACAGGGAATGATTCTCCAGGTACAGTGTAGTACAGCACGTGTGGAGTAACGGGGAATGATTCTCCAGGGACAGTGTAGTACAGCACGTGTGGAGTAACGGGGAATGATTCTCCAGGTACAGTGTCGTACAGCACGTGTGGAGTAACGGGGAATGATTCTCCAGTTACAGTGTAGTACAGCGCGTGTGGAGTAACGGGGAATGATTCTCCAGGTACAGTGTAGTACAGTGCTTGTGGAGTAACGGGGAATGATTCTCCAGGTACAGTGTAGTACAGCACGTGTGGAGTCACAGGGAATGATTCTCCAGGTACAGTGTAGTACAGCACGTGTGGAGTCACGGGGAATGATTCTCCAGGTACAGAGTAGTACAGAGCGTGTGGAGTAACGGGGAATGATTCTCCAGTTACAGTGTAGTACAGCACGTGTGGAGTAACGGGGAATGATTCTCCAGGTACAGTGTCGTACAGCGCGTTTGGAGTGAGGGGGATTGATACTCCAGGTACAGTGCAGTACAGCACGTGTGGAGTGACGGGGAATGATTCTCCAGGTCCAGTGTAGTACAGCGCGTGTGGAGTAATGGGGAATGATTCTCCAGGTACAGTGTAGTACAGCACGTGTGGAGTAACGGGGAATGATTCTCCAGGTACAGTGTAGTACAGCGCGTGTGGTGTAACGGGGAATGATTCTCCAGGTACAGTGTCGTACAGCGCGTTTGGAGTGAGGGGGATTGATACTCCAGGTACAGTGCAGTACAGCACGTGTGGAGTAACGGGGAATGATTCTCCAGGTACTGTATAGTACAGCGCGTGTGGAGTAATGGGGAATGATTCTCCAGGTACAGTGTAGTACAGCACGTGTGGAGTAACGGGGAATGATTCTCCAGGTACAGTGTAGTACAGCGCGTGTGGTGTAACGGGGAATGATTCTCCAGGTACAGTGTAGTACAGCACGTGTGGAGTAACGGGGAATGATTCTCCAGGTACAGTGTAGTACAGCACGTGTGGAGTAACGGGGAATGATTCTCCAGGTACAGTGTAGTACAGCACGTGTGGAGTGACGGGGAATGATTCTCCAGGTACAGTGTAGTACAGCGCGTGTGGAGTAACGGGGAATGATTCTCCAGGTACAGTGTCGTACAGAACGTGTGGAGTAACGGGGAATGATTCTCCAGGTACAGTGTAGTACAGCACGTGTGGAGTAACGGGGAATGATTCTCCAGGTACAGTGTCGTACAGAACGTGTGGAGTAATGGGGAATGATTCTCCAGGTACAGTGTCGTACAGCGCGTTTGGAGTGAGGGGGATTGATACTCCAGGTACTGTATAGTACAGCGCGTGTGGAGTAACGGGGAATGATTCTCCAGGTACAGTGTAGTACAGTGCGTGTGGAGTAACGGGGAATGATTCTCCAGGTACAGTGTAGTACAGCACGTATGGAGTAACAGGGAATGATTCTCCAGGTACAGTGTAGTACAGCACGTGTGGAGTAACGGGGAATGATTCTCCAGGTACAGTGTAGTACAGCACGTGTGGAGTAACGGGGAATGATTCTCCAGGGACAGTGTAGTACAGTGCTTGTGGAGTAACGGGGAATGACTCTCCAGGTACAGTGTAGTACAGCACGTGTGGAGTAACGGGGAATGATTCTCCAGTTACAGTGTAGTACAGCGCGTGTGGAGTAACGGGGAATGATTCTCCAGGTACAGTGTAGTACAGTGCTTGTGGAGTAACGGGGAATGATTCTCCAGGTACAGTGTAGTACAGCACGTGTGGAGTAACTGGGAATGATTCTCCAGGTACAGTGTAGTACAGTGCGTGTGGAGTAACGGGGAATGATTCTCCAGGTACAGTGTAGTACAGCACGTGTGGAGTAACGGGGAATGATTCTCCAGGTACAGTGTCGTACAGAACGTGTGGAGTAACGGGGAATGATTCTCCAGGTACAGTGTAGTACAGCACGTGTGGACTAACTGGGAATGATTCTCCAGGTACAGTGTAGTACAGTGCGTGTGGAGTAATGGGGAATGATTCTCCAGCTACAGTGTAGTACAGCACGTGTGGAGTAACTGGGAATGATTCTCCAGGTACAGTGTAGTACAGTGCGTGTGGAGTAATGGGGAATGATTCTCCAGGTACAGTGTAGTACAGCGCGTGTGGAGTAACGGGGAATGATTCTCCAGGTACAGTGTAGTACAGCGCGTGTGGAGTAACGGGGAATGATTCTCCAGGTACAGTGTAGTACAGCGCGTGTGGAGTAACAGGGAATGATTCTCCAGGTACAGTGTAGTACAGTGCGTGTGGAGTAACAGGGAATGATTCTCCAGGTACAGTGCAGTACAGCGCGTGTGGAGTA
This sequence comes from Heterodontus francisci, assembly GCF_036365525.1. Lineage (NCBI taxonomy): Eukaryota > Metazoa > Chordata > Chondrichthyes > Heterodontiformes > Heterodontidae > Heterodontus > Heterodontus francisci. The sequence goes on from NW_027141350.1 coordinate 197,370, forward strand.
ACTGGTAATGATTCTCCAGGTGCAGTGTAGTACAGCACGTGTGGAGTAACAGGGAATGATTCTCCAGGTACAGTGCAGTGCAGCACGTGTGGAGTGAGGGGGAATGATTCTCCAGGTACAGTGTAGTACAGCACGTGTGGAGTAATGGGGAATGATTCTCCAAATACAGTGTAGTACAGCACGTGTGGAGTAACGGGGAATGATTCTCCAGGTACAGTGTAGTACAGCACGTGTGGAGTAACAGGGAATGATTCTCCAGGTACAGTGCAGTACAGCACGTGTGGAGTAACGGGGAATGATTCTCCAGGTACAGTGTAGTACAGCACGTGTGGAGTAACGGGGAATGATTCTCCAGGGACAGTGTAGTACAGTGCTTGTGGAGTAACGGGGAATGACTCTCCAGGTACAGTGTAGTACAGCACGTGTGGAGTAACGGGGAATGATTCTCCAGTTACAGTGTAGTACAGCGCGTGTGGAGTAACGGGGAATGATTCTCCAGGTACAGTGTAGTACAGTGCTTGTGGAGTAACGGGGAATGATTCTCCAGGTACAGTGTAGTACAGCACGTGTGGAGTAACTGGGAATGATTCTCCAGGTACAGTGTAGTACAGTGCGTGTGGAGTAACGGGGAATGATTCTCCAGGTACAGTGTAGTACAGCACGTGTGGAGTAACGGGGAATGATTCTCCAGGTACAGTGTCGTACAGAACGTGTGGAGTAACGGGGAATGATTCTCCAGGTACAGTGTAGTACAGCACGTGTGGACTAACTGGGAATGATTCTCCAGGTACAGTGTAGTACAGTGCGTGTGGAGTAATGGGGAATGATTCTCCAGCTACAGTGTAGTACAGCACGTGTGGAGTAACTGGGAATGATTCTCCAGGTACAGTGTAGTACAGTGCGTGTGGAGTAATGGGGAATGATTCTCCAGGTACAGTGTAGTACAGCGCGTGTGGAGTAACGGGGAATGATTCTCCAGGTACAGTGTAGTACAGCGCGTGTGGAGTAACGGGGAATGATTCTCCAGGTACAGTGTAGTACAGCGCGTGTGGAGTAACAGGGAATGATTCTCCAGGTACAGTGTAGTACAGTGCGTGTGGAGTAACAGGGAATGATTCTCCAGGTACAGTGCAGTACAGCGCGTGTGGAGTAACTGGTAATGATTCTCCAGGTGCAGTGTAGTACAGCACGTGTGGAGTAACAGGGAATGATTCTCCAGGTACAGTGCAGTGCAGCACGTGTGGAGTGAGGGGGAATGATTCTCCAGGTACAGTGTAGTACAGCACGTGTGGAGTAATGGGGAATGATTCTCCAAATACAGTGTAGTACAGCACGTGTGGAGTAACGGGGAATGATTCTCCAGGTACAGTGTAGTACAGCACGTGTGGAGTAACAGGGAATGATTCTCCAGGTACAGTGCAGTGCAGCACGTGTGGAGTAACGGGGAATGATTCTCCAGGTACAGTGTAGTACAGTGCGTGTGGAGTAATGGGGAATGATTCTCCAGGTACAGTGTAGTACAGCACGTGTGGAGAAATGGGGAATGATTCTCCAAATACAGTGTAGTACAGCACGTGTGGAGTAACGGGGAATGTTTCTCCAGGTACAGTGTAGTACAGCGCGTGTGGAGTAACGGGGAATGATTCTCCAGGTACAGTGTAGTACAGCGCGTGTGGAGTAACTGGTAATGATTCTCCAGGTACAGTGTAGTACAGCGCGTGTGGAGTAACTGGTAATGATTCTCCAGGTACAGTGTAGTACAGCGCGTGTGGAGTAACTGGTAATGATTCTCCAGGTACAGTGTAGTACAGCACGTGTGGAGTAACTGGTAATGATTCTCCAGGTACAGTGTAGTACAGCACGTGTGGAGTAACGGGGAATGATTCTCCAGGTACAGTGTAGTACAGCGCGTGTGGAGTAACGGGGAATGATTCTCCAGGTACAGTGTAGTACAGCACGTGTGGAGTAACGGGGAATGATTCTCCAGGTACAGTGTAGTACAGCGCGTGTGGAGTCACGGGGAATGATTCTCCAGGTACAGTGTAGTACAGCACGTGTGGAGTAACGGGGAATGATTCTCCAGGTACAGTGTAGTACAGCGCGTGTGGAGTGAGGGGGAATGATTCTCCAGGTACAGTGTCGTACAGAGCGTGTGGAGTGAGGGGGAATGATTCTCCAGGTACAGTGTCGTACAGCACGTGTGGAGTAACGGGGAATGTTTCTCCAGGTACAGTGTAGTACAGCGCGTGTGGAGTAACGGGGAATGATTCTCCAGGTACAGTGTAGTACAGCGCGTGTGGAGTAACTGGTAATGATTCTCCAGGTACAGTGTAGTACAGCACGTGTGGAGTAATGGGGAATGATTCTCCAGGTACAGTGTAGTACAGCACGTGTGGAGTGAGGGGGAATGATTCTCCAGGTACAGTGTAGTACAGCACGTGTGGAGTGAGGGGGAATGATTCTCCAGGTACAGTGTAGTACAGTGCGTGTGGAGTAATGGGGAATGATTCTCCAGGTACATTGTCGTACAGCACGTGTGGAGTAATGGGGAATGATTCTCCAGGTACAGTGTAGTACAGCACGTGTGGAGTAATGGGGAATGATTCTCCAGGTACAGTGTAGTACAGTGCGTGTGGAGTAACGGGGAATGATTCTCCAGGTACAGTGTAGTACAGCACGTGTGGAGTAACGGGGAATGATTCTCCAGGTACAGTGTCGTACAGAACGTGTGGAGTAACGGGGAATGATTCTCCAGGTACAGTGTAGTACAGCACGTGTGGACTAACTGGGAATGATTCTCCAGGTACAGTGTAGTACAGTGCGTGTGGAGTAATGGGGAATGATTCTCCAGCTACAGTGTAGTACAGCACGTGTGGAGTAACTGGGAATGATTCTCCAGGTACAGTGTAGTACAGTGCGTGTGGAGTAATGGGGAATGATTCTCCAGGTACAGTGTAGTACAGCGCGTGTGGAGTAACGGGGAATGATTCTCCAGGTACAGTGTAGTACAGCGCGTGTGGAGTAACGGGGAATGATTCTCCAGGTACAGTGTAGTACAGCGCGTGTGGAGTAACAGGGAATGATTCTCCAGGTACAGTGTAGTACAGTGCGTGTGGAGTAACAGGGAATGATTCTCCAGGTACAGTGCAGTACAGCGCGTGTGGAGTAACTGGTAATGATTCTCCAGGTGCAGTGTAGTACAGCACGTGTGGAGTAACAGGGAATGATTCTCCAGGTACAGTGCAGTGCAGCACGTGTGGAGTGAGGGGGAATGATTCTCCAGGTACAGTGTAGTACAGCACGTGTGGAGTAATGGGGAATGATTCTCCAAATACAGTGTAGTACAGCACGTGTGGAGTAACGGGGAATGATTCTCCAGGTACAGTGTAGTACAGCACGTGTGGAGTAACAGGGAATGATTCTCCAGGTACAGTGCAGTGCAGCACGTGTGGAGTAACGGGGAATGATTCTCCAGGTACAGTGTAGTACAGTGCGTGTGGAGTAATGGGGAATGATTCTCCAGGTACAGTGTAGTACAGCACGTGTGGAGAAATGGGGAATGATTCTCCAAATACAGTGTAGTACAGCACGTGTGGAGTAACGGGGAATGTTTCTCCAGGTACAGTGTAGTACAGCGCGTGTGGAGTAACGGGGAATGATTCTCCAGGTACAGTGTAGTACAGCGCGTGTGGAGTAACTGGTAATGATTCTCCAGGTACAGTGTAGTACAGCGCGTGTGGAGTAACTGGTAATGATTCTCCAGGTACAGTGTAGTACAGCGCGTGTGGAGTAACTGGTAATGATTCTCCAGGTACAGTGTAGTACAGCACGTGTGGAGTAACTGGTAATGATTCTCCAGGTACAGTGTAGTACAGCACGTGTGGAGTAACGGGGAATGATTCTCCAGGTACAGTGTAGTACAGCGCGTGTGGAGTAACGGGGAATGATTCTCCAGGTACAGTGTAGTACAGCACGTGTGGAGTAACGGGGAATGATTCTCCAGGTACAGTGTAGTACAGCGCGTGTGGAGTCACGGGGAATGATTCTCCAGGTACAGTGTAGTACAGCACGTGTGGAGTAACGGGGAATGATTCTCCAGGTACAGTGTAGTACAGCGCGTGTGGAGTGAGGGGGAATGATTCTCCAGGTACAGTGTCGTACAGAGCGTGTGGAGTGAGGGGGAATGATTCTCCAGGTACAGTGTCGTACAGCACGTGTGGAGTAACGGGGAATGTTTCTCCAGGTACAGTGTAGTACAGCGCGTGTGGAGTAACGGGGAATGATTCTCCAGGTACAGTGTAGTACAGCGCGTGTGGAGTAACTGGTAATGATTCTCCAGGTACAGTGTAGTACAGCGCGTGTGGAGTAACTGGTAATGATTCTCCAGGTACAGTGTAGTACAGCACGTGTGGAGTAATGGGGAATGATTCTCCAGGTACAGTGTAGTACAGCACGTGTGGAGTGAGGGGGAATGATTCTCCAGGTACAGTGTAGTACAGCACGTGTGGAGTGAGGGGGAATGATTCTCCAGGTACAGTGTAGTACAGTGCGTGTGGAGTAATGGGGAATGATTCTCCAGGTACATTGTCGTACAGCACGTGTGGAGTAATGGGGAATGATTCTCCAGGTACAGTGTAGTACAGCACGTGTGGAGTAATGGGGAATGATTCTCCAGGTACAGTGTAGTACAGCACGTGTGGAGTAATGGGGAATGATTCTCCAGGTACAGTGTAGTACAGCACGTGTGGAGTAATGGGGAATGATTCTCCAGGTACAGTGTAGTACTGTGCGTGTGGAGTAATGGGGAATGATTCTCCAGGTACAGTGTAGTACAGCACGTGTGGAGTAACGGGGAATGATTCTCCAGGTACAGTGTAGTACAGCACGTGTGGAGTGACGGGGAAATGATTCTCCAGGTACAGTGTAGTACAGCACGTGTGGAGTAATGGGGAATGATTCTCCAGGTACAGTGTAGTACAGCACGTGTGGAGTAATGGGGAATGATTCTCCAGGTACAGTGTAGTACAGCACGTGTGGAGTGACGGGGAAATGATTCTCCAGGTACAGTGTCGTACAGCACGTGTGGAGTGACGGGGAAATGATTCTCCAGGTACAGTGTAGTACAGCACGTGTGGAGTGAGGGGGAATGATTCTCCAGGTACAGTGTCGTACTGTGCGTGTGGAGTAATGGGGAATGATTCTCCAGGTACAGTGTAGTACTGTGCGTGTGGAGTAACGGGGAATGATTCTCCAGGTACAGTGTAGTACAGCACGTGTGCAGTAACGGGGAATGATTCTCCAGGTACAGTGTAGTACAGCACGTGTGGAGTAATGGGGAATGATTCTCCAGGTACAGTGTAGTACAGCACGTGTGGAGTAATGGGGAATGATTCTCCAGGTACAGTGTAGTACAGCACGTGTGGAGTAATGGGGAATGATTCTCCAGGTACAGTGTAGTACAGCACGTGTGGAGTAATGGGGAATGATTCTCCAGGTACAGTGTAGTACAGCGCGTGTGGAGTAACGGGGAATGATTCTCCAGGTACAGTGCAGTACAGTGCGTGTGGAGTAATGGGGAATGATTCTCCAGGTACAGTGTAGTACAGCACGTGTGGAGTAACGGGGAATGATTCTCCAGGTACAGTGTAGTACAGCACGTGTGGAGTGACGGGGAAATGATTCTCCAGGTACAGTGTAGTACAGCACGTGTGGAGTAATGGGGAATGATTCTCCAGGTACAGTGTAGTACAGCACGTGTGGAGTAACAGGGAATGATTCTCCAGGTACAGTGTCGTACAGCACGTGTGGAGTAACGGGGAATGATTCTCCAGGTACAGTGTAGTACAGCACGTGTGGAGTGACGGGGAAATGATTCTCCAGGTACAGTGTAGTACAGCACGTGTGGAGTAATGGGGAATGATTCTCCAGGTACAGTGTACTACAGCACGTGTGGAGTGACGGGGAAATGATTCTCCAGGTACAGTGTAGTACAGCACGTGTGGAGTGACGGGGAAATGATTCTCCAGGTACAGTGTAGTACAGCACGTGTGGAGTGAGGGGGAATGATTCTCCAGGTACAGTGTCGTACTGTGCGTGTGGAGTAATGGGGAATGATTCTCCAGGTACAGTGTAGTACTGTGCGTGTGGAGTAACGGGGAATGATTCTCCAGGTACAGTGTAGTACAGCACGTGTGGAGTAACGGGGAATGATTCTCCAGGTACAGTGTAGTACAGCACGTGTGGAGTGACGGGGAAATGATTCTCCAGGTACAGTGTAGTACAGCACGTGTGGAGTGAGGGGGAATGATTCTCCAGGTACAGTGTAGTACAGCACGTGTGGAGTGACGGGGAAATGATTCTCCAGGTACAGTGTAGTACAGCACGTGTGGAGTAATGGGGAATGATTCTCCAGGTACAGTGTAGTACAGCACGTGTGGAGTAATGGGGAATGATTCTCCAGGTACAGTGTAGTACAGCACGTGTGGAGTGACGGGGAAATGATTCTCCAGGTACAGTGTAGTACAGCACGTGTGGAGTGAGGGGGAATGATTCTCCAGGTACAGTGTCGTACTGTGCGTGTGGAGTAATGGGGAATGATTCTCCAGGTACAGTGTAGTACTGTGCGTGTGGAGTAACGGGGAATGATTCTCCAGGTACAGTGTAGTACAGCACGTGTGGAGTAACGGGGAATGATTCTCCAGCTACAGTGTAGTACAGCACGTGTGGAGTAATGGGAAATGATTCTCCAGGTACAGTGTAGTACAGCACGTGTGGAGTAATGGGGAATGATTCTCCAGGTACAGTGTAGTACAGCACGTGTGGAGTAATGGGGAATGATTCTCCAGGTACAGTGTAGTACAGCACGTGTGGAGTAATGGGGAATGATTCTCCAGGTACAGTGTAGTACAGCGCGTGTGGAGTAACGGGGAATGATTCTCCAGGTACAGTGCAGTACAGTGCGTGTGGAGTAATGGGGAATGATTCTCCAGGTACAGTGTAGTACAGCACGTGTGGAGTAACGGGGAATGATTCTCCAGGTACAGTGTAGTACAGCACGTGTGGAGTGACGGGGAAATGATTCTCCAGGTACAGTGTAGTACAGCACGTGTGGAGTAACTGGTAATGATTCTCCAGGTACAGTGCAGTACAGCACGTGTGGAGTAATGGGGAATGATTCTCCAGGTACAGTGTAGTACAGCACGTGTGGAGTAATGGGGAATGATTCTCCAGGTACAGTGTAGTACAGCACGTGTGGAGTGACGGGGAAATGATTCTCCAGGTACAGTGTAGTACAGCACGTGTGGAGTAATGGGGAATGATTCTCCAGGTACAGTGTAGTACAGCACGTGTGGAGTGACGGGGAAATGATTCTCCAGGTACAGTGTAGTACAGCACGTGTGGAGTGACGGGGAAATGATTCTCCAGGTACAGTGTAGTACAGCACGTGTGGAGTGAGGGGGAATGATTCTCCAGGTACAGTGTCGTACTGTGCGTGTGGAGTAATGGGGAATGATTCTCCAGGTACAGTGTAGTACTGTGCGTGTGGAGTAACGGGGAATGATTCTCCAGGTACAGTGTAGTACAGCACGTGTGGAGTAACGGGGAATGATTCTCCAGGTACAGTGTAGTACAGCACGTGTGGAGTGACGGGGAAATGATTCTCCAGGTACAGTGTAGTACAGCACGTGTGGAGTGAGGGGGAATGATTCTCCAGGTACAGTGTTGTACTGTGCGTGTGGAGTAATGGGGAATGATTCTCCAGGTACAGTGTAGTACTGTGCGTGTGGAGTAACGGGGAATGATTCTCCAGGTACAGTGTAGTACAGCGCGTGTGGAGTAACGGGGAATGATTCTCCAGGTACAGTGTAGTACAGCGCGTGTGGAGTAACGGGGAATGATTCTCCAGGTACAGTGTAGTACAGCACGTGTGGAGTAACGGGGAATGATTCTCCAGGTACAGTGTAGTACTGTGCGTGTGGAGTGACGGGGAATGATTCTCCAGGTACAGTGTAGTACAGTGCTTGTGGAGTAACGGGGAATGATTCTCCAGGTACAGTGTAGTACAGTGCGTGTGGAGTGAGGGGGAATGATTCTCCAGGTACAGTGTAGTACTGTGCGTGTGGAGTGACGGGGAATGATTCTCCAGGTACAGTGTAGTACAGTGCGTGTGGAGTGAGGGGAAATGATTCTCCAGGTACAGTGTAGAACAGCATGTGTGGAGTGACGGGGAAATGATTCTCCAGGTACACTGTAGTACAGCACGTGTCGAGTGATGGGGAATGATTCTCCAGGTACAGTGTAGTACAGCACGTGTGGAGTGACGGGGAAATGATTCTCCAGGTACAGTGTAGTACAGCACGTGTGGAGTAATGGGGAATGATTCTCCAGGTACAGTGTAGTACAGCACGTGTGGAGTAACGGGGAATGATTCTCCAGGTACAGTGTAGTACTGTGCGTGTGGAGTAACGGGGAATGATTCTCCAGGTACAGTGTAGTACAGCACGGGTGGAGTGAGGGGGAATGATTCTCCAGGTACAGTGTCGTACTGTGCGTGTGGAGTAATGGGGAATGATTCTCCAGGTACAGTGTAGTACAGCACGGGTGGAGTGAGGGGGAATGATTCTCCAGGTACAGTGTCGTACTGTGCGTGTGGAGTAATGGGGAATGATTCTCCAGGTACAGTGTAGTACTGTGCGTGTGGAGTAACGGGGAATGATTCTCCAGGTACAGTGTAGTACTGTGCGTGTGGAGTAACGGGGAATGATTCTCCAGGTACAGTGTAGTACAGCGCGTGTGGAGTAACGGGGAATGATTCTCCAGGTACAGTGTAGTACAACACGTGTGGAGTAACGGGGAATGATTCTCCAGGTACAGTGTAGTACTGTGCGTGTGGAGTGACGGGGAATGATTCTCCAGGTACAGTGTAGAACAGCATGTGTGGAGTGACGGGGAAATGATTCTCCAGGTACACTGTAGTACAGCACGTGTGGAGTGATGGGGAATGATTCTCCAGGTACAGTGTAGTACAGCACGTGTGGAGTGAGGGGGAATGATTCCCCAGGTACAGTGTGGTACAGCACGTGTGGAGTGAGGGGGAATGATTCTCCAGGTACAGTGTAGTACAGCATGTTTTGGAGTGACGGGGAAATGATTCTCCAGGTACAGTGTAGTACAGTGCGTGTGGAGTGAGGGGGAATGATTCTCCAGGTACAGTGTAGTACAGCATGTGTGGAGTAACGGGGAATGATTCTCCAGGTACAGTGTAGTACAGCACGTGTGGAGTGAGGGGGAATGATTCTCCAGGTACAGTGTAGTCCTGTGCGTGTGGAGTAACGGGGAATGATTCTGCAGGTACAGTGCAGTGCAGCACGTGTGGAGTGAGGGGGAATGATTCTCCAGGTACAGTGTAGTACTGTGCGTGTGGAGTGACGGGGAATGATTCTCCAGGTACAGTGTAGTACTGTGCGTGTGGAGTGACGGGGAATGATTCTCCAGGTACAGTGTAGTACAGCATGTGTGGAGTGACGGGGAATGATTCTCCAGGTACAGTGTCGTACAGTGCGTGTGGAGTAATGGGGAATGATTCTCCAGGTACAGTGTAGTACAGCAGGTGTGGAGTAACAGGGAATGATTCTCCAGGTACAGTGTAGTACAGCACGTGTGGTGTAATGGGGAATGATTCTCCAGGTACAGTGTCGTACAGTGCGTGTGGAGTAATGGGGAATGATTCTCCAGGTACAGTGTAGTACAGCGTGTGTGGAGTAACGGGGAATGATTCTCCAGGTACAGTGTAGTACAGCAGGTGTGGAGTAACAGGGAATGATTCTCCAGGTACAGTGCAGTGCAGCACGTGTGGAGTGAGGGGGAATGATTCTCCAGGTACAGTGTAGTACAGCACGTGTGGAGTAACGGAGAATGATTCTCCAGGTACAGTGTAGTACAGAGCGTGTGGAGTCACGGGGAATGATTCTCCAGGTACAGTGTAGTACAGCACGTGTGGAGTAACGGGGAATGATTCTCCAGGTACAGTGTAGTACAGAGCGTGTGGAGTAACGGGGAATGATTCTCCAGTTACAGTGTAGTACAGCACGTGTGGAGTAACGGGGAATGATTCTCCAGGTACAGTGTAGTACAGCACGTGTGGAGTAACGGGGAATGATTCTCCAGTTACAGTGTAGTACAGCACGTGTGGAGTAACGGGGAATGATTCTCCAGGTACAGTGTAGTACAGCACGTGTGGAGTGACGGGGAATGATTCTCCAGGTACAGTGTAGTACAGCACGTGTGGAGTAACGGGGAATGATTCTCCAGGTACAGTGTAGTACAGCACGTGTGGAGTAACGGGGAATGATTCTCCAGGTACAGTGCAGTACAGCACGTGTGGAGTAATGGGGAATGATCCTCCAGGTACAGTGTAGTACAGCGCGTGTGGAGTAATGGGGAATGATTCTCCAGGTACAGTGTAGTACAGCGCGTGTGGAGTAATGGGGAATGATTCTCCAGGTACAGTGTAGTACAGCACGTGTGGAGTAATGGGGAATGATTCTCCAGGTACAGTGTAGTACTGTGCGTGTGGAGTGAGGGGGAATGATTCTCCAGGTACAGTGTAGTACAGCACGTGTGGAGTAACGGGGAATGATTCTCCAGGTACAGTGTAGTACAGCACGTGTGGAGTAACGGGGAATGATTCTCCAGGTACAGTGTAGTACAGCGCGTGTGGAGTAACGGGGAATGATTCTCCAGGTACTGTATAGTACAGCGCGTGTGGAGTAATGGGGAATGATTCTCCAGGTACAGTGTAGTACAGCACGTGTGGAGTAATGGGGAATGATTCTCCAGGTACAGTGTAGTACAGCGCGTGTGGAGTGAGGGGCAATGATTCCCCAGGTACAGTGTAGTACAGTGCGTCTGGAGTGACGGGGAATGATTCTCCAGGTACAGTGTAGTACAGCGCGTGTGGAGTAACGGGGAATGATTCTCCAGGTACATTGTAGTACAGTGCTTGTGGAGTAACGGGGAATGATTCTCCAGGTACAGTGTAGTACAGCACGTGTGGAGTAACAGGGAATGATTCTCCAGGTACAGTGTAGTACAGCACGTGTGGAGTAACGGGGAATGATTCTCCAGGTACAGTGTAGTACAGCACGTGTGGAGTAACGGGGAATGATTCTCCAGGTACAGTGTAGTACAGCACGTGTGGAGTGACGGGGAATGATTCTCCAGGTACAGTGTAGTACAGCACGTGTGGAGTAACGGGGAATGATTCTCCAGGTACAGTGTCGTACAGAACGTGTGGAGTCATGGGGAATGATTCTCCAGGTACAGTGTAGTACAGCGCGTGTGGAGTAACGGGGAATGATTCTCCAGGTACAGTGTCGTGCAGAACGTGTGGAGTAATGGGGAATGATTCTCCAGGTACAGTGTCGTACAGCGCGTTTGGAGTGAGGGGGATTGATACTCCAGGTACTGTATAGTACAGCGCGTGTGGAGTAACAGGGAATGATTCTCCAGGTACAGTGTAGTACAGCACGTGTGGAGTAACGGGGAATGATTCTCCAGGTACAGTGTAGTACAGTGCTTGTGGAGTAACGGGGAATGATTCTCCAGTTACAGTGTAGTACAGCGCGTGTGGAGTAACGGGGAATGATTCTCCAGGTACAGTGTAGTACAGTGCTTGTGGAGTAACGGGGAATGATTCTCCAGTTACAGTGTAGTACAGCACGTGTGGAGTAACAGGGAATGATTCTCCAGGTATAGTGTAGTACAGCACGTGTGGAGTAACAGGGAATGATTCTCCAGTTACAGTGTAGTACAGCAAGTGTGGAGTAACAGGGAATGATTCTCCAGGTACAGTGTAGTACAGCACGTGTGGAGTAACAGGGAATGATTCTCCAGTTACAGTGTAGTACAGCACGTGTGGAGTCACGGGAAATGATTCTCCAGGTACAGTGTAGTACAGCACGTGAGGAGTAACGGGGAATGATTCTCCAGTTACAGTGTAGTACAGCGCGTGTGGAGTAACGGGGAATGATTCTCCAGGTACAGTGTAGTACAGCGCGTGTGGAGTAACGGGGAATGATTCTCCAGGTACAGTGTAGGACAGTGCTTGTGGAGTAACGGGGAATGATTCTCCAGGTACAGTGTAGTACAGTGCTTGTGGAGTAACGGGGAATGATTCTCCAGGTACAGTGTAGTACAGCACGTGAGGAGTAACGGGGAATGATTCTCCAGTTACAGTGTAGTACAGCGCGTGTGGAGTAACGGGGAATGATTCTCCAGGTACAGTGTAGTACAGCGCGTGTGGAGTAACGGGGAATGATTCTCCAGGTACAGTGTAGGACAGTGCTTGTGGAGTAACGGGGAATGATTCTCCAGATACAGTGTAGTACAGTGCTTGTGGAGTAACGGGGAATGATTCTCCAGGTACAGTGTAGTACAGCGCGTGTGGAGTAACAGGGAATGATTCTCCAGGTACAGTGTAGTACAGTGCGTGTGGAGTAATGGGGAATGATTCTCCAGGTACAGTGTAGTACAGCACGTGTGGAGTAACTGGGAATGATTCTCCAGGTACAGTGTAGTACAGCACGTGTGGAGTAACTGGGAATGATTCTCCAGGTACAGTGTAGTACAGCGCGTGTGGAGTAACTAGTAATGATTCTCCAGGTACAGTGTAGTACAGCACGTGTGGAGTAACAGGGAATGGTTCTCCAGGTACAGTGTAGTACAGCACGTGTGGAGTAACAGGGAATGATTCTCCAGGTACAGTGCAGTACAGTGCGTGTGGAGTAACTGGTAATGATTCTCCAGGTACAGTGTAGTACAGTGCGTGTGGAGTAACTGGTAATGATTCTCCAGGTACAGTGCAGTACAGCACGTGTGGAGTAACAGGGAATGATTCTCCAGGTACAGTGCAGTACAGCGCGTGTGGAGTAACGGGGTATGATTCTCCAGGTACAGTGCAGTACAGCGCGTGTGGAGTCACGGGGAATGATTCTCCAGGTACAGTGCAGTACAGCGCGTGTGGAGTAACTGGTAATGATTCTCCAGGTACAGTGTAGTACAGCACGTGTGGAGTAACGGGGAATGATTCTCCAGGTACAGTGTAGTGCAGCACGTGTGGAGTAACTGGTAATGATTCTCCAGGTACAGTGTAGTACAGCACGTGTGGAGTAACGGGGAATGATTCTCCAGGTACAGTGTAGTACAGTGCGTGTGGAGTGAGGGGGAATGATTCTCCAGGTACAGTGTAGTACAGCACGTGTGGAGTAATGGGGAATGATTCTCCAGGTACAGTGTAGTACAGCGCGTGTGGAGGAACAGGGAATGATTCTCCAGGTACAGTGTAGTACAGCACGTGTGGAGTAACGGGGAATGATTCTCCAGGTACAGTGTAGTACAGCGCGTGTGGAGGAACAGGGAATGATTCTCCAGGTACAGTGTAGTACAGAGCGTGTGGAGTGAGGGGGAATGATTCTCCAGGTACAGTGTCGTACAGCACGTGTGGAGTAACGGGGAATGATTCTCCAGGTACAGTGTGGTACAGCACGTGTGGAGTGAGGGGGAATGATTCTCCAGGTACAGTGTAGTACTGTGCGTGTGGAGTAATGGGGAATGATTCTCCAGGTACAGTGTAGTACAGCACGTGTGGAGTAATGGGGAATGATTCTCCAGGTACAGTGTAGTACAGCACGTGTGGAGTAATGGGGAATGATTCTCCAGGTACAGTGTAGTACAGCACGTGTGGAGTAATGGGGAATGATTCTCCAGGTACAGTGCAGTACAGCACGTGTGGTGTAATGGGGAATGATTCTCCAGGTACAGTGTCGTACTGTGCGTGTGGAGTAACGGGGAATGATTCTCCAGGTACAGTGTCGTACAGCACGTGTGGAGTAACAGGGAATGATTCTCCAGGTACAGTGTAGTACAGCATGTGTGGAGTGACGGGGAAATGATTCTCCAGGTACAGTGTAGTACAGCACGTGTGGAGTGAGGGGGAATGATTCTCCAGGTACAGTGTCGTACTGTGCGTGTGGAGTAACGGGGAATGATTCTCCAGGTACAGTGTCGTACAGCACGTGTGGAGTAACAGGGAATGATTCTCCAGGTACAGTGTAGTACAGCACGTGTGGAGTGAGGGGGAATGATTCTCCAGGTACAGTGTCGTACTGTGCGTGTGGAGTAATGGGGAATGATTCTCCAGGTACAATGTCGTACTGTGCGTGTGGAGTAACGGGGAATGATTCTCCAGGTACAGTGTCGTACAGCACGTGTGGAGTAACGGGGAATGATTCTCCAGGTACAGTGTAGTACAGCACGTGTGGAGTAATGGGGAATGATTCTCCAGGTACAGTGTAGTACTGTGCGTGTGGAGTGACGGGGAATGATTCTCCAGGTACAGTGTAGTACAGTGCGTGTGGAGTGAGGGGGAATGATTCTCCAGGTACAGTGTAGAACAGCATGTGTGGAGTGACGGGGAAATGATTCTCCAGGTACACTGTAGTACAGCACGTGTGGAGTGAGGGGGAATGATTCTCCAGGTACAGTGTAGTACAGCACGTGTGGAGTAACGGGGAATGATTCTCCAGGTACAGTGTAGTACAGCGCGTGTGGAGGAACAGGGAATGATTCTCCAGGTACAGTGTAGTACAGAGCGTGTGGAGTGAGGGGGAATGATTCTCCAGGTACAGTGTCGTACAGCACGTGTGGAGTAACGGGGAATGATTCTCCAGGTACAGTGTGGTACAGCACGTGTGGAGTGAGGGGGAATGATTCTCCAGGTACAGTGTAGTACTGTGCGTGTGGAGTAATGGGGAATGATTCTCCAGGTACAGTGTAGTACAGCACGTGTGGAGTAATGGGGAATGATTCTCCAGGTACAGTGTAGTACAGCACGTGTGGAGTAATGGGGAATGATTCTCCAGGTACAGTGTCGTACTGTGCGTGTGGAGTAACGGGGAATGATTCTCCAGGTACAGTGTCGTACAGCACGTGTGGAGTAACAGGGAATGATTCTCCAGGTACAGTGTAGTACAGCATGTGTGGAGTGACGGGGAATGATTCTCCAGGTACAGTGTAGTACTGTGCGTGTGGAGTAACGGGGAATGATTCTCCAGGTACAGTGTAGTACAGCACGTGTGGAGTGACGGGGAATGATTCTCCAGGTACACTGTAGTACAGCACGTGTGGAGTGAGGGGGAATGATTCTCCAGGTACAGTGCAGTACAGCACGTGTGGAGTAACGGGGAAATGATTCTCCAGGTACAGTGTAGTACAGCGCGTGTGGAGTGACGGGGAATGATTCTCCAGGTACAGTGTAGTACAGCGCGTGTGGAGTAACGGGGAATGATTCTCCAGGTACAGTGTAGTACAGCACGTGTGGAGTAACGGGGAATGATTCTCCAGGTACAGTGTAGTACAGCGCGTGTGGAGTAACGGGGAATGATTCTCCAGGTACAGTGTATTACAGCGCATCTGGAGTAACGGGGAATGATTCTCCAGGTACAGTATCGTACAACGCGTGTGGAGTAACGGGGAATGATTCTCCAGGTACAGTGTAGTACAGCGCGTGTGGAGTAATGGGGAATGATTCTCCAGGTACAGTGTAGTACAGCGCATGTGGAGTAATGGGGAATGATTTTCCAGGTACAGTGTAGTACAGCACGTGTGGAGTGAGGGGGAATGATTCTCCAGGTACAGTGTAGTACAGCACGTGTGGAGTAATGGGGAATGATTCTCCAGGTACAGTGTAGTACAGCACGTGTGGAGTGAGGGGGAATGATTCTCCAGGTACAGTATAGTACAGCACGTGTGGAGTGAGGGGGAATGATTCTCCAGGTACAGTGTAGTACAGCACGTGTGGAGTAATGGGGAATGATTCTCCAGGTACAGTGTAGTACAGAACGTGTGGAGTAACAGGGAATGATTCTCCAGGTACAGTGTAGTACAGCACGTGTGGAGTGATGGGGAATGATTCTCCAGGTACAGTGTCGTACAGCACGTGTGGAGTGAGGGGGAATGATTCTCCAGGTACTGTGTAGTACAGCACGTGTGGAGTAACGGGGAATGATTCTCCAGGTACAGTGTAGTACAGCACGTGTGGAGTAATGGGGAATGATTCTCCAGGTACAGTGTAGTACAGCACGTGTGGAGTGAGGGGGAATGATTCTCCAGGTACAGTGTAGTGCAGCACGTGTGGAGTAATGGGGAATGATTCTCCAGGTACAGTGTAGTGCAGCACGTGTGGAGTAACGGGGAATGATTCTCCAGGTACAGTGTAGTACAGTGCGTGTGGAGTAACGGGGAATGATTCTCCAGGTACAGTGTAGTGCAGCACGTGTGGAGTAACAGGGAATGATTCTCCAGGTACAGTGTAGTACAGCACGTGTGGAGTAACGGGGAATGATTCTCCAGGTACAGTGTGGTACAGCACGTGTGGAGTAATGGGGAATGATTCTCCAGGGACAGTGTAGTACAGCACGTGTGGAGTGAGGGGGAAATGATTCTCCAGGTACAGTGTAGTACAGCACGTGTGGAGTAACGGGGAATGATTCTCCAGGTACAGTGTAGTACAGCATGTGTGGAGTGACGGGGAAATGATTCTCCAGGTACAGTGCAGTACAGCACGTGTGGAGTGAGGGGCAATGATTCTCCAGGTACAGTGTCGTACTGTGCGTGTGGAGTAATGGGGAATGATTCTCCAGGGACAGTGTAGTACTTTGCGTGTGGAGTAACGGGGAATGATTCTCCAGGTGCAGTGTAGTACAGCGCGTGTGGAGTAACGGGGAATGATTCTCCAGGTACAGTGTAGTACAGCGCGTGTGGAGTAACGGGGAATGATTCTCCAGGTACAGTGTAGTACAGCACGTGTGGAGTAATGGGGAATGATTCTCCAGGTACAGTGTAGTACAGCACGTGTGGAGTAATGGGGAATGATTCTCCAGGTACAGTGTAGTACAGCACGTGTGGAGTAATGGGGAATGATTCTCCAGGTACAGTGCAGTACAGCACGTGTGGTGTAATGGGGAATGATTCTCCAGGTACAGTGTCGTACTGTGCGTGTGGAGTAACGGGGAATGATTCTCCAGGTACAGTGTCGTACAGCACGTGTGGAGTAACAGGGAATGATTCTCCAGGTACAGTGTAGTACAGCACGTGTGGAGTGACGGGGAAATGATTCTCCAGGTACAGTGTAGTACAGCACGTGTGGAGTGAGGGGGAATGATTCTCCAGGTACAGTGTCGTACTGTGCGTGTGGAGTAACGGGGAATGATTCTCCAGGTACAGTGTCGTACAGCACGTGTGGAGTAACAGGGAATGATTCTCCAGGTACAGTGTAGTACAGCACGTGTGGAGTGAGGGGGAATGATTCTCCAGGTACAGTGTCGTACTGCGCGTGTGGAGTAATGGGGAATGATTCTCCAGGTACAGTGTAGTACTGTGCGTGTGGAGTAACGGGGAATGATTCTCCAGGTACAGTGTAGTACAGCATGTGTGGAGTGACGGGGAAATGATTCTCCAGGTACAGTGCAGTACAGCATGTGTGGAGTGAGGGGGAATGATTCTCCAGGTACAGTGTAGTACAGCACGTGTGGAGTAACAGGGAATGACACTCCAGGTACAGTGTAGTACAGTGCGTGTGGAGTGAGGGGGAATGATTCTCCAGGTACAGTGTAGTACAGCACGTGTGTAGTAACGGGGAATGATTCTCCAGGGACAGTGTCGTACAGCGCGTGTGGAGTAACGGGGAAATGATTCTCCAGGTACAGTGTAGTACAGCACGTGTGGAGTGAGGGGGAATGATTCTCCAGGTACAATGTAGTACAGCACGTGTGGAGTAACGGGGAATGATTCTCCAGGTACAGTGTAGTACAGTGCGTGTGGAGTAATGGGGAATGATTCTCCAGGTACAGTGTAGTACAGCACGTGTGGAGTGAGGGGGAATGATTCTCCAGGTACAGTGTAGTACAGCACGTGTGGAGTAATGGGGAATGATTCTCCAGGTACAGTGTAGTACAGCACGTGTGGAGTAATGGGGAATGATTCTCCAGGTACAGTGTAGTACAGTGCGTGTGGAGTAATGGGGAATGATTCTCCAGGTACAGTGTAGTACAGCACGTGTGGAGTGAGGGGGAATGATTCTCCAGGTACAGTGTAGTACAGCACGTGTGGAGTGAGGGGGAATGATTCTCCAGGTACAGTGTAGTACAGCACGTGTGGAGTAACGGGGAATGATTCTCCAGGTACAGTGTAGTACAGCACGTGTGGAGTGAGGGGGAATGATTCTCCAGGTACAGTGTAGTACAGCGCGTGTGGAGTGACGGGGAATGATTCTCCAGGTACAGTGTAGTACTGCACGTGTGGAGTAATGGGGAATGATTCTCCAGGTACAGTGTAGTACAGCATGTGTGGAGTGACGGGGAAATGATTCTCCAGGTACAGTGCAGTACAGCACGTGTGGAGTGAGGGGCAATGATTCTCCAGGTACAGTGTCGTACTGTGCGTGTGGAGTAATGGGGAATGATTCTCCAGGGACAGTGTAGTACTTTGCGTGTGGAGTAACGGGGAATGATTCTCCAGGTGCAGTGTAGTACAGCGCGTGTGGAGTAACGGGGAATGATTCTCCAGGTACAGTGTAGTACAGCGCGTGTGGAGTAACGGGGAATGATTCTCCAGGTACAGTGTAGTCCAGCACGTGTGGAGTAATGGGGAATGATTCTCCAGGTACAGTGTAGTACAGCATGTGTGGAGTGACGGGGAAATGATTCTCCAGGTACAGTGTAGTACAGCACGTGTGGAGTAACGGGGAATGATTCTCCAGGTACTGTGTAGTACAGCATGTGTGGAGTGAGGGGGAATGATTCTCCAGGTACAGTGTCGTACTGTGCGTGTGGAGTAATGGGGAATGATTCTCCAGGTACAGTGTAGTACAGCATGTGTGGAGTGACGGGGAAATGATTCTCCAGGTACAGTGCAGTACAGCACGTGTGGAGTGAGGGGCAATGATTCTCCAGGTACAGTGTCGTACTGTGCGTGTGGAGTAATGGGGAATGATTCTCCAGGGACAGTGTAGTACTTTGCGTGTGGAGTAACGGGGAATGATTCTCCAGGTGCAGTGTAGTACAGCGCGTGTGGAGTAACGGGGAATGATTCTCCAGGTACAGTGTAGTACAGCGCATGTGGAGTAACGGGGAATGATTCTCCAGGTACGGTGTAGTACAGCACGTGTGGAGTAATGGGGAATGATTCTCCAGGTACAGTGTGGTACAGCACGTGTGGAGTGAGGGGGAATGATTCTCCAGGTACAGTGTAGTACAGCATGTGTGGAGTAACGGGGAATGATTCTCCAGGTACAGTGTAGTACAGCATGTGTGGAGTGACGGGGAATGATTCTCCAGGTACAGTGTTGTACAGTGCGTGTGGAGTGAGGGGGAATGATTCTCCAGGTACAGTGTAGTACAGTGCGTGTGGAGTAATGGGGAATGATTCTCCAGGTACAGTGTAGTACAGCGCGTGTGGAGTGAGGGGGAATGATTCTCCAGGTACAGTGTAGTACAGCACGTGTGGAGTGAGGGGGAATGATTCTCCAGGTACAGTGTAGTACAGCACGTGTGGAGTAATGGGGAATGATTCTCCAGGTACAGTGTAGTACAGTGCGTGTGGAGTAATGGGGAATGATTCTCCAGGTACAGTGTAGTACAGCACGTGTGGAGTGAGGGGGAATGATTCTCCAGGTACAGTGTAGTACAGCACGTGTGGAGTAACGGGGAATGATTCTCCAGGTACAGTGTAGTACAGCACGTGTGGAGTGAGGGGGAATGATTCTCCAGGTACAGTGTAGTACAGCGCGTGTGGAGTGACGGGGAATGATTCTCCAGGTACAGTGTAGTACAGTGCGTGTGGAGTGAGGGGGAATGATTCTCCAGGTACAGTGTAGTACAGCACGTGTGGAGTAATGGGGAATGATTCTCCAGGTACAGTGTAGTACAGCACGTGTGGAGTGAGGGGGAATGATTCTCCAGGTACAGTGTAGTACAGTGCGTGTGGAGTGAGGGGGAATGATTCTCCAGGTACAATGTAGTACAGCACGTGTGGAGTAACGGGGAATGATTCTCCAGGTACAGTGTAGTACAGTGCGTGTGGAGTAATGGGGAATGATTCTCCAGGTACAGTGTAGTACAGCACGTGTGGAGTGAGGGGGAATGATTCTCCAGGTACAGTGTAGTACAGCACGTGTGGAGTAATGGGGAATGATTCTCCAGGTACAGTGTAGTACAGCACGTGTGGAGTAATGGGGAATGATTCTCCAGGTACAGTGTAGTACAGTGCGTGTGGAGTAATGGGGAATGATTCTCCAGGTACAGTGTAGTACAGCACGTGTGGAGTGAGGGGGAATGATTCTCCAGGTACAGTGTAGTACAGCACGTGTGGAGTGAGGGGGAATGATTCTCCAGGTACAGTGTAGTACAGCACGTGTGGAGTAACGGGGAATGATTCTCCAGGTACAGTGTAGTACAGCACGTGTGGAGTGAGGGGGAATGATTCTCCAGGTACAGTGTAGTACAGCGCGTGTGGAGTGACGGGGAATGATTCTCCAGGTACAGTGTAGTACTGCACGTGTGGAGTAATGGGGAATGATTCTCCAGGTACAGTGTAGTACAGCATGTGTGGAGTGACGGGGAAATGATTCTCCAGGTACAGTGCAGTACAGCACGTGTGGAGTGAGGGGCAATGATTCTCCAGGTACAGTGTCGTACTGTGCGTGTGGAGTAATGGGGAATGATTCTCCAGGGACAGTGTAGTACTTTGCGTGTGGAGTAACGGGGAATGATTCTCCAGGTGCAGTGTAGTACAGCGCGTGTGGAGTAACGGGGAATGATTCTCCAGGTACAGTGTAGTACAGCGCGTGTGGAGTAACGGGGAATGATTCTCCAGGTACAGTGTAGTCCAGCACGTGTGGAGTAATGGGGAATGATTCTCCAGGTACAGTGTAGTACAGCATGTGTGGAGTGACGGGGAAATGATTCTCCAGGTACAGTGTAGTACAGCACGTGTGGAGTAACGGGGAATGATTCTCCAGGTACTGTGTAGTACAGCATGTGTGGAGTGAGGGGGAATGATTCTCCAGGTACAGTGTCGTACTGTGCGTGTGGAGTAATGGGGAATGATTCTCCAGGTACAGTGTAGTACAGCATGTGTGGAGTGACGGGGAAATGATTCTCCAGGTACAGTGCAGTACAGCACGTGTGGAGTGAGGGGCAATGATTCTCCAGGTACAGTGTCGTACTGTGCGTGTGGAGTAATGGGGAATGATTCTCCAGGGACAGTGTAGTACTTTGCGTGTGGAGTAACGGGGAATGATTCTCCAGGTGCAGTGTAGTACAGCGCGTGTGGAGTAACGGGGAATGATTCTCCAGGTACAGTGTAGTACAGCGCATGTGGAGTAACGGGGAATGATTCTCCAGGTACGGTGTAGTACAGCACGTGTGGAGTAATGGGGAATGATTCTCCAGGTACAGTGTGGTACAGCACGTGTGGAGTGAGGGGGAATGATTCTCCAGGTACAGTGTAGTACAGCATGTGTGGAGTAACGGGGAATGATTCTCCAGGTACAGTGTAGTACAGCATGTGTGGAGTGACGGGGAATGATTCTCCAGGTACAGTGTTGTACAGTGCGTGTGGAGTGAGGGGGAATGATTCTCCAGGTACAGTGTAGTACAGTGCGTGTGGAGTAATGGGGAATGATTCTCCAGGTACAGTGTAGTACAGCGCGTGTGGAGTGAGGGGGAATGATTCTCCAGGTACAGTGTAGTACAGCACGTGTGGAGTGAGGGGGAATGATTCTCCAGGTACAGTGTAGTACAGCACGTGTGGAGTAATGGGGAATGATTCTCCAGGTACAGTGTAGTACAGTGCGTGTGGAGTAATGGGGAATGATTCTCCAGGTACAGTGTAGTACAGCACGTGTGGAGTGAGGGGGAATGATTCTCCAGGTACAGTGTAGTACAGCACGTGTGGAGTAACGGGGAATGATTCTCCAGGTACAGTGTAGTACAGCACGTGTGGAGTGAGGGGGAATGATTCTCCAGGTACAGTGTAGTACAGCGCGTGTGGAGTGACGGGGAATGATTCTCCAGGTACAGTGTAGTACAGTGCGTGTGGAGTGAGGGGGAATGATTCTCCAGGTACAGTGTAGTACAGCACGTGTGGAGTAATGGGGAATGATTCTCCAGGTACAGTGTAGTACAGCACGTGTGGAGTGAGGGGGAATGATTCTCCAGGTACAGTGTAGTACAGTGCGTGTGGAGTGAGGGGGAATGATTCTCCAGGTACAGTGTAGTGCAGCACGTGTGGAGTGAGGGGCAATGATTCTCCAGGTACAGTGTAGTACAGTGCGTGTGGAGTAATGGGGAATGATTCTCCAGGTACAGTGTAGTGCAGCACGTGTGGAGTGAGGGGGAATGATTCTCCAGGTACAGTGTAGTACAGCACGTGTGGAGTAACGGGGAATGATTCTCCAGGTACAGTGTAGTACAGCACGTGTGGAGTAACGGGGAATGATTCTCCAGGTACAGTGTACTACAGTGCGTGTGGAGTAATGGGGAATGATTCTCCAGGTACAGTGTAGTACAGTGCGTGTGGAGTGAGGGGGAATGATTCTCCAGGTACAGTGTAGTGCAGCACGTGTGGAGTGAGGGGGAATGATTCTCCAGGTACAGTGTAGTACAGTGCGTGTGGAGTAACGGGGAATGATTCTCCAGGTACAGTGTATTACAGTGCGTGTGGAGTAACGGGGAATGATTCTCCAGGTACAGTGTAGTACAGTGCGTGTGGAGTAATGGGGAATGATTCTCCAGGTACAGTGTAGTACAGCACGTGTGGAGTAATGGGGAATGATTCTCCAGGTACAGTGTAGTACAGCGCGTGTGGAGTAACGGGGAATGATTCTCCTGGTACAGTGTATTGCAGCACGTGTGGAGTAACGGGGAATGATTCTCCAGGTACAGTGTAGTACAGTGCGTTGGAGTGAGGGGGAATGATTCTCCAGGTACAGTGTAGAACAGCACGTGTGGAGTGAGGGGGAATGATTCTCCAGGTACAGTGTAGTACAGCACGTGTGGAGTGAGGGGGAATGATTCTCCAGGTACAGTGTAGTACAGCACGTGTGGAGTGAGGGGGAATGATTCTCCAGGTACAGTGTAGTACAGCACGTGTGGAGTGATGGGGAATGATTCTCCAGGTACAGTGTAGTACAGCATGTGTGGAGTAATGGGGAATGATTCTCCAGGTACAGTGTATTGCAGCACGTGTGGAGTAACGGGGAATGATTCTCCAGGTACAGTGTAGTACAGTGCGTGTGGAGTAACGGGGAATGATTCTCCAGGTACAGTGTAGTACAGTGCGTGTGGAGTGAGGGGGATTGATTCTCCAGGTACAGTGTAGTACAGCACGTGTGGAGTAACGGGGAATGATTCTCCAGGTACAGTGCAGTACAGCACGTGTGGAGTAACGGGGAATGATTCTCCAGGTACAGTGTAGTACAGCACGTGTGGAGTAACGGGGAATGATTCTCCAGGTACAGTGTAGTACAGCACGTGTGGAGTAACGGGGAATGATTCTCCAGGTACAGTGTAGTACAGTGCGTGTGGAGTGAGGGGGATTGATTCTCCAGGTACAGTGTAGTACAGCACGTGTGGAGTAACGGGGAATGATTCTCCAGGTACAGTGCAGTACAGCACGTGTGGAGTAACGGGGAATGATTCTCCAGGTACAGTGTAGTACAGCACGTGTGGAGTAACGGGGAATGACACTCCAGGTACAGTGTAGTACAGCGCGTGTGGAGTAACGGGGAATGATTCTCCAGGTACAGTGTAGTACAGCGCTTGTGGAGTGACGGGGAAATGATTCTCCAGGTACAGTGTAGTACAGCACGTGTGGAGTGACGGGGAATGATTCTCCAGGTACAGTGTAGTACAGCACGTGTGGAGTAACGGGGAATGACACTCCAGGTACAGTGTAGTACAGCACGTGTGGAGTGACGGGGGAATGACACTCCAGGTACAGTGTAGTACAGCACGTGTGGAGTGACGGGGAAATGATTCTCCAGGTACAGTGTAGTACAGCACATGTGGAGTGACGGGGAAATGATTCTCCAGGTACAGTGTAGTACAGCACGTGTGGAGTGACGGGGAAATGATTCTCCAGGTACAGTGTAGTACAGCACGTGTGGAGTAACGGGGAATGATTCTCCAGGTACAGTGTAGTACAGCACGTGTGGAGTGACGGGGAAATGATTCTCCAGGTACAGTGTCGTACAGCACGTGTGGAGTGACGGGGAAATGATTCTCCAGGTACAGTGTAGTACAGCACGTGTGGAGTAACGGGGAATGATTCTCCAGGTACAGTGTAGTACAGCGCGTGTGGAGTAACGGGGAATGATTCTCCAGGTACAGTGTAGTACAGCACGTGTGGAGTGACGGGGAAATGATTCTCCAGGTACAGTGTCGTACAGCACGTGTGGAGTGACGGGGAAATGATTCTCCAGGTACAGTGTAGTACAGTGCGTGTGGAGTGAGGGGGAATGATTCTCCAGGTACAGTGTAGTACAGCACGTGTGGAGTGACGGGGAAATGATTCTCCAGGTACAGTGTAGTACAGCACGTGTGGAGTAACGGGGAATGATTCTCCAGGTACAGTGTAGTACAGCACGTGTGGAGTGAGGGGGAATGATTCTCCAGGTACAGTGTAGTACAGCACGTGTGGAGTGACGGGGAAATGATTCTCCAGGTACAGTGTAGTACAGCACGTGTGGAGTAACGGGGAATGATTCTCCAGGTACAGTGTAGTACAGCACGTGTGGAGTGACGGGGAAATGATTCTCCAGGTACAGTGTAGTACAGCACGTGTGGAGTGACGGGGAAATGATTCTCCAGGTACAGTGTAGTACAGCACGTGTGGAGTAACGGGGAATGACACTCCAGGTACAGTGTAGTACAGCGCGTGTGGAGTGACGGGGAAATGATTCTCCAGGTACAGTGTCGTACAGCACGTGTGGAGTGAGGGGGAATGATTCTCCAGGTACAGTGTAGTACAGCACGTGTGGAGTAACGGGGAATGATTCTCCAGGTACAGTGTAGTACAGCACGTGTGGAGTAATGGATATTGATAGTTGGGGCACACTATTGTACAGCGTGGGCAGAGTTTTGGGAACGCTGCTTTGAACAAGTATTTTGTATCCGTCTCATGGAAGAAGACACAAAAAATATTCCAAGCGTCGGAGAAAATCAAGGGGCAAAATGGAGGAAGGCACTTAAAGCACTCACTATCACTGGAGAAAAAGTACTCAGAAAACTAATGGGACTACAGGCTGTCAAGTCCGCTGGACTTGATCACCTGCATCCTAGGATCTTAAAAGAAGTGGCTGCAGAGATAGTGGATGCATTGGTTATAATCTTCCAAAATTCCCTCGATTCGGGAAGGGTTCCAGTGGATTGGAAAACTGCAAATGTAACACCTCTGTTCAAGAAAGGAGAGAGACAGAAAGCCGTAAGCTATAGGCCAGTTAGCCTAAAATCCATCATTGGAAAATTCTGGAATCCATTACTAAGGAAGTAGTAGCAGGACATTTAGAAAATCACAATACAATCAGGCAGAGTCAATATGTTTTGTGAAAGGGAAATCGTGTTTGACAAATTTATTGGAATTCTTTGAGGATGTAACAAGCAGGGTGGATAAAGGGGGACAAGTAGATGTAGTGTATTTGGATTTCCAAAAGGCATTCTATAAGGTGCCACATAAAAGGTTACTACACAAGATCAGAGCTCATGGAGTTGGGGGTAATATATTAGCACGGATAGAGGATTGGCTAACAGGAAACAGAGTCAGGATAAATGGATAATTTTCAGGTTGCCAAATAGTAACTCGTGGAGTGCCACAGAGATTAGTGATGGGGCCTCAACTATTTACAATCTCTACTCATGAATTGGATAAAGAGACCGAGTGCACAGTAGCCAAATTTGCTGACGATACAAAGATCGGTAGGAAAACAAGTTGTGAGGAGGACACTATCTGCAAAGGGATATAGATAGGTTAAGTGAGTGGGAAAAATTTGGCAGATGGAGTATAATGTGGGAAAATATGAGTTTGTCCATTTTGGCGGGAAGAATAGCAAAGCAGAATATTATTTAAATGGAGAGAGACTGCAGAATGCTGTAGTACAGAGAGATTTGGGTGTATTCGTACATGAATCACAAAAGATTAGCAAGCAGGTACAGCAAGTAATTGGGAAGGCAAATGGAATTTTGGCCTTTATTACAAGGGGGATGGAGTATAAAAGTAGGGAAGTCTTGCTACAACTGTACAGGGTATTGGTGAGACTCCACCTAGAGCACTGCCTACAGTTTTGGTCGCCTTATATAAGGAATAATATATTTGCATTTGAGGCAGTTCAGAGAAGGTTCACTTGGCTGATTCCTGGGATGAAGGGCTGATCTTATGAGGAAAGGTTGCGCAGATTGGGCCTATACTCATTGGAGTTTAGAAGAATGAGAGGTGATCTTATTGAAACATGCAAGATTCTGAGGGGGCTCGACAGGGTAGGTGCTGAGAGGATGTTACCCCTCGTGGGGGAATCTAGAACTCGGGGGTACAGTTTCAAAATAAGGGGTCTCCCTTTTAAGATGGAGATGAGGAGGAATTTCTTCTCTCAGAGGGTCATTAATCTTTGGAATTCTCTACCCCAGAGAGCAGTGGCGTCTGGGTCATTGAATATATTCAAAGCTGAGTTAGATAGGTTTTTGATCTACAAGTGAATCAAAGGTTTTGGGGGGCAGGCAGGAAAGTGGAGTTAAAGCCATAATCAGATCAGCTATGATCTAATTGGTGGAGAAGGCTCGAGGGGTCTAATGGCCTGCTCTGCTCCTATTTCTTATGTTCTTATGTTTTAAGAGCGTGTGCAGAGTGACAGAGAACGATACTCTGTGTACACTGTAACACCTCATGTGCAGATACTTCAGGTACCCTGCCATATATCATGGGCTGGATTTTGTGGCACCAGGGGGTTCCCAGCGCTGGGATGAAAAGGCAGGAGGAAGCCCACCTCGGCCTTTCTGAGCCCCCACCCCCTGACTCCCGGTGCGATCTTTCGTTGTTCTGGCATTTGAGTGGCCAGTGATGGGATCCCTGTCCCTTTAAAGACGGGGAATCCCGTCTCCAAGCGTTTCGCAGGATTGGCGGCTCAGCAATATCGGCAGCGCCACCAGGAGTGGTGGTCACTGGCGGTACTGCAGAGGCTTTGAATCCAGGCCCGGCACTGGAGACCCAGACCAGAGTTAGGTGAGGCAGGGTCACCGGGGCCAGGTTGACAGGCTACAGCAAGGAGTGGGGTGGAGAGGGGTCCAGGGAGGTGGAGTTTTTCCCAGCGGGGGTCCTCCATGGGCCACAGATTTCTCACGGAGGAGGGACACCCCCTCCCCAAGCCCGCAGGGAAGGCGTCTCATATCACTGGGTGAGCTCCCCGCGTGGAGGAGGCTCACTCTGCTGCTAATTAAATCCTAGAGGAGGGGGAAAGAGGCCCTTAAGCGGCCATTAATAGGGTGCTTAAGGGCCTCAATTGGCCTCTGGGTGGAAAGGCTATCATCAGCCAGTCCTCCCCCTCCACGCCTCCCGCCTCCTGTCACATTTCTATGGGCCCCCCTCCCCCGCCTCTGACCCTGCCTCAGAGGGGTCCATATAATCCATCCCCACATGTGGACTAACAGAGAATCATACTCCGGGTACACTGTAGTACAGCATGTGCAGAGTCTGCTCCCAACCCCATATTCCCCATCATCCCCTTGACCTTGCCCTCTCATGCGGCCTCACTACTCCTGTCATATCAATCACAGAACAGGCTGTCTCTAATCACACTGCACCCACATTCCCCTTCCCCTTCCAAACCCTACTTACTTCTGTGTCCACCGCCAGAAAAAACTCTCTCCCAATTCACTTACAACTCACCTCCAAATCCCAACTGGCTAACCCTTAACCCTCCAATGTCCATGATATTTCTGTAGTTATCGATCTGCTCAACTGCACCCTCACCTCCACCTTCAATGCCCTGGTCCCCACTAAAATCATTACTCTCTCTCCTCTCAGTGCTCATCTTGTCCATGAGACCCAGCTCCTGCTCCCTTGACCGTATTCCCACTAAACTGCTGACCGCTCAACTTCCCTTCCTGGCTCCCATGTTCGTTGACATTATTTACAGTTCTCTCTCTTCAGGTGTTGTCCCTCTCCTTTAAATCTGCCACCATAATCCCTCTCCACAAGAAAAACAACCCTTGACCCCACCATCCTTGCAACCTACCATCTCATCACCAACCTCCCTTTCCTCTCCAAAGCCCTTGAGCGTGTTGTTGCCTCACAAATCCATTCCCTTCTTTCCCAGAACTCCATGTTTGAATCCCTCTGATCAGGTTTCTGCCCCTGTCACAGTACATTGTACAGGTACACAGTAACACCTTGTGAGCAGACTGACCAAGAATGATACTCCAGATACCGTGTCGTACATCATGGGTTGGTTTTTGTGGCACCAGCGGTGCTCTTATCAATGTCACAACTACAATTGTGACAATAGTTAACTATTCTTCCTCTTCCTTCTCCACCTGTCTGCAGTATTTGACACAGTTGACCACACCACCTGCCTCCAACACTGTCATTCAGCTGGGATGGCATTCGCCCTGTTCTATTCTTATCTAATCGTGGCCAGAGAATCACCTGCAATGGCTTCTCTTCCCTCTCTTGCACTGTTACCTCCTAAGAATCTATCCTCGGCCCCCTCCTATTTCTCATCTACACGCTGCCCCTCAGCGACACCATCCGAAAGCACAGTGTTAGTTTTCACATGTACGCTGATGACACTTAACTCTCCCTCTCCACCTCTCTTGACTCCTCCATTGTTGCTAAACTATCAGACTGCTAATCCGACATCCATTACTGGATAAGCAGTAATTTCCTCTTGCTAAGTATTGGGGAGACTGGAGTCATTGTTTTCGGTCCCTGCGCCAAACTCTGTTCCCTCTCCCTGGCAATTCTCTCAGACTAAACCAGTTTGTTCTCAATCTTGGTGTCATATTTGACCCCAAAATGAGCTTTCAACCACATATTCACGCCATCACTAAGACCTCCTATTTCCCCTTCTGTAATATTGCCCCACTTCATCCCAGTCTCAGCTCATCTGCTGCTGAAATCCTCATTCATGCCTTCGTTACCTCTAGACTTGACTATTCCAATGCACTCCTGACTGGTCTCCCACATTCTACCCTCTGTAAACTTGAGGTCATCCAAAACTCTGCTGCCCTTATTTTAACTCGCATCAACTCCCGTTCCCCTATCATCCCTGTGTTCGCTGACCTACACTGCCTCTCAGTCAAGCAATGTCTTGATTTTAAAATTCCCATCCTTATTTTCAAATTTCTCCATGGCCTCACCCTTCCCTATCCCTATAATCTCCTCCAGCCCCACAACCTTCCAAGGTATCTGTGCTCCTCCAATTCTGGACTTGTGAGCATCCCAAATTTTAACTGCTATACCATTGGGGCCATGCTTTCAGTTGCCGAGGCCCCAAGCTCTGGAATACCCTCCCTAAACCTCTCTGCCTTTCTACCTCTCTCTCATACTTTAAGACACTCCTTAAAACCTACCTCTTTGACCAAGCTTTTAGTCACCTGCCCTAACATCTTACATGGCTCTGCATCATACTTTGTTTTGTAATGCTCCTTTGAAGCACCTTGGGATGTTTTTTAGACTAAAGGCGCTATATAAATATAAGTTGTTGTTGATCCTCTATGTACATTATAGTACATTGTGTGCAGAGTAATGGACATTGGCATTGTAAAGTGGCAGAAGGTGAACATGTGGTCCCACAAGGATCAGTGCTGTGACCATTGTTTTTCACAATTTATATTAACAACTTAGAGTTTGGAATCAATACGCAATTTCTAAATTTACAGGTGGCACCAAATTAGGAGATTGTCAATACTGAAGAGGACTACAATAAATCAAAAAGCTATGAATGAACTCACAGAATCGGCACATAATGGGCAAATGAATTTCAACATGGATAAATGTGAACTATTACATTTTGGCAAGAAAAATAAGGAGACTGCATATCAGAAAATAAGGATCTAAATGGGGTAGAGGAGCAAAGGGATCTGGGAGTACAAACACACAAATCACTAAAAGTAGCGACACGGGTTAACAAGGTCTTAAAAAAAACAAAACAAGCACTTGTTTTTTTTTTCTAGAGGGATAGAATTGAAAATGAAGACGTTTTGCTAAACTGATATCGAAGCTTGGTTAGCCCACACCTGGAGAACTCTGTACAGTTCTCGTCACCATATTATAAAAAGAACGTAGAAGCACTGGAGAGAGTACAATAAATATTTATAAGGATGGTAGCAGAAATGTGAGGTTTAGTTTTAGGTTTTAGAGATACAGCACTGAAACAGGCCCTTCGGCCCACCGAGTCTGTGCCGACCATCAACCACCCATTTATACTAATCCTACACTAATCCCATATTCCTACCACATCCCCACCTGTCCCCATATATTTCCCTACCACCGACCTATACTAGGGGCAATTGCTAATGGCCAATTAACCTATCAACCTGCAAGTCTTTGGCATGTGGGAGGAAACCGGAGCACCGGGCGGAAACCCACGCAGACACAGGGAGAACTTGCAAACTCCACACAGGCAGTACCCGGAATTGAACCCGGGTCCCTGGAGCTGTGAGGCTGCGGTGCTAACCACTGCGCCACTGTGCCGCCCTATATACATCAGGAAACTATGAGCCACTTGGGTCAACTTTCTTTTAAAAAGAGAAGCTGAGGGGTGACCTAATGGAGGTCTTTAAAACCATGAAAGGTCTTGATGGAGTGGATAGAGAGAGAATGTTTCCACTTGTGGGGAACAGCATAACTCGAGGCCATTGATATAAGATAGTGACCAAGAAATGCAATAGGGAATTCAGAAGAAACTTTTTTTTTACCCAGAGATCGGTGAGAATGTAGAATTCGCTACCACAGGGAGTTGCTGAAGCGAATAGATGTATTTAAGGGGAAGCTAGATAAGCAAATGAGAGAGAAAGGAATAGAATGTTTCATTGATAGAGTTAGATGAGGAAAGATGGGGGGAGGCTTGAGTGGAGCATGGTAAATGCTAGCATGGACTGGATGGGCCGAATGGCCTGTTTCTGCGCCGTCGATTCAATGTAATTCTCTGCAAATGTGATTTTGGGAAATTTTTGTTTTTGAAAGGAAAAATTGCACAATTGTTTCATTTGGTTGCTGTCTCCATGGTGACCAGCCTTTTACTGATAATTGCTCTGGTTCTCCATTAAGTGGGCTTTTGGAATCACAGACCCAATCTGCACTAGAACCCACCATGGACCTGTCCATCTCACTAGTCCCAGCTTCTCCAGCACCATTTTGTACACAGGATTGATGCGTCAGCGGTTTGCTGACCCCCCTTTTTCCAGCACTTTCCATGCCCCTGCTCTCCTCTGCTGCAGTGTGTCTGATATATGGTGTATCAGTTGTCATGGTAGCGTTAAGGAACGTGAAGGATGCAAATAGAAAGTAATGAATAAAGAGAGAGAAAGAGACATCAGTGTAAGAGTTAAGCAGCAATCATGAATCAGTGAGAGCACATTAGCACTGACAGGCTGTGATCATTGTTAACAACTCCCTTTCAGACCTACTCCCACACATAGGGAGGCTGAATAGAAATCCTGGGCAATTAATGACTGTAGCCTGGTAACGAGGTGGCACTTTCAGCATTTATGTAACAGGTATAAGAAATTCCCAACACCGAAAGCATTTCAGGACCCTGTCCCAAAATATCACAGGGACACCACTACCTCTAAAGACTGTACTACAGTGTACCTGGAGTAACATTCCCCATTACTCCACACACATGGTACTACAGCATACCCAGAGTATCGGTCCTCATTACTCCAAACACGCTGTACTGCATTGTACCCAGAGTATTGTTCCCCATCACTACACACATGCTGTGCTACGGTGTACCTGGTTGGTTCTCATTATTGAATAATGGTTGGAAGGATTGTGAACTGTAGGTCATTGGGTTACGCGAGAGCTGGTACATGTCAAATACACTAGGATAAGTTGCTCTCTGAGAGTTCGAGCACCTGGTGGTCAATGTTGCTTTTGGTCATTTTATTCCTGCATCTCCTCCTCCTCTCCTTCCACTTTCACCTCCACTCCCTCAACAACGTCCTCTTCCTCCTGTTCCTCTACCTCCTCTTCCTCCTCTTACACCTCGTCTCCCTCTACCTCCTCTTCCTCCTCTTACTCTTTGTCTTCCTCTACCTCCTTTTCCTCCTCCTCCTGGTGGTGTTGCTCCTGGTGGTCAGGACTTGTCCCTCGTGATGGTAAAGTCATGGAGCATGCAGCAGCTGACACAAATCGAGATACTTGTGTATAGGGGTGTACTTACTGCAAAGCTCCTCCCGAACAGTGCAGGCAGTAGAAGTGTTGCTTGAGGACACTGATTGTTTGTTTGCTCGATGAAGTTCCTTGTAGCAGCATGGCTCTTGTAGGTCTGCTCTGCAGCCGTGCCCACGTTCCTGACTGTCATGAGCCATGTCTGATAGCCTTGTCACCCAGTAGCCAGCCTGTAACTTGGCGGCCTGGTTGGAATAAAGGTGGCATGGAGGACTGGCACAGGATGAAAGAATCATGATTGGTGCTGGGATAGCAGACGCAGACCTGCATCGTGCACTGCCTGTAACTCATAAACCTCTTGGATGTTGAGGGAGTGGAATCCCTTTCTATTCAGAAAGATGCCAAACTGGTGATGGTAATGTGTGTGCGGCCTATGGTATCTTGTACCCTGGAAAAGCCTGCCATGCAGGTCAAGCCGAGTGCTCCCTCCTGCTTCATTTTGTCGGTGTTTCTCATGGTGTACAGAGACTCTGTGACCGCCCTGAAACACAGGTATCTGAGTAATATTACCCGGGGGAATACCTGTGTGTATCTGAGTAATATTACCTGGGGGAATACCTGTGTGTATCTGAGTAATATTACCCGGGGGAATACCTGTGTGTATTTGAGTAATATTACCCAGGGGAATACCTGTGTGTATCTGAGTAATATTACCTGGGGGAATACCTGTGTGTATCTGAGTAATATTACCCGGGGGAATACCTGTGTGTATTTGAGTAATATTACCCAGGCGAATACCTGTGTGTATCTGAGTAATATTACCTGGGGAAAACCTGTGTGTATCTGAGTCATATTACCCAGGGGAATACCTGTGTGTATCTGAGTCATATTACCCAAGGGAATACCTGTGTGTATCTCAGTAATATTACCTGGGGAATACCTGTGTGTATCTGAGTAATATTACCCAGGAGAATACCTGTGTGTATCTGAGTAATATTACCCAGGGGAATACCTGTGTGTATCTGAGTAATATTACCCAGGGGAATACCTGGGTGTATCTGAGTAATATTACCCAGGGGAATACCTGTGTGTATCTGAGTAATATTACCCGGGGGAATACCTGTGTGTATCTGAGTAATATTACCCGGGGGAATACCTATGTGTATCTGAGTAATATTACCTGGGGGAATACCTGTGTGTATCTGAGTAATATTACCTGCGGAATACCTGTGTGTATCTGAGTCATATTACCCATTGGAATACCTGTGTGTATCTGAGTAATAGTACCCAGGGGAATACCTGTGTGTATCGGAGTAATATTACCCAGGAGAATACCTGTGTGTATCTGAGTAATATTACCCAGGGGAATACCTGTGTGTATATGAGTAATATTACCCAGGGGAATACCTGTGTTTATCTGAGTAATATTACCCAGGGGAATACCTGTGTGTATGTGAGTAATATTACTCAGGGGAATACCTGTGTGTATCTGAGTAATATTACCCAGGGGAATACCTGTGTGTATCTGAGTAATATTACCTGGGGAATACCTGTGTGTATCTGAGTAATATTACCCAGGAGAATACCTGTGTGTATGTGAGTAATATTACCTGGGGAATACCTGTGTGTATCTGAGTAATATTACCCAGGGGAATACCTGTGTGTATCTGAGTAATATTACCTGGGGAATACCTGTGTGTATCTGAGTAATATTACCCAGGAGAATACCTGTGTGTATCTGAGTAATATTACCCAGGAGAATACCTGTGTGTATCTGAGTAATATTACCTGGGGAATACCTGTGTGTATCTGAGTAATATTACCCAGGAGAATACCTGTGTGTATCTGAGTAATATTACTCAGGGGAATGCCTGTGTGTATGTGAGTAATATTACCCAGGGGAATACCTGTGTGTATGAGTAATATTACCCGGGGGAATACCTGTGTGTATCTGAGTAATATTACCCAGGGGAATACCTGTGTGTATCTGAGTAATAATACCCTGGGGAATACCTGTGTGTATGTGAGTAATATTACCCTGGGGAATACCTGTGTGTATGTGAGTAATATTACCCAGGGGAATACCTGTGTGTATCTGAGTAATATTACCCGGGGGAATACCTGTGTGTATCTGAGTAATATTACCCAGGGGAATACCTGTGTGTATCTGAGTAATAATACCCTGGGGAAAAGCTGTGTGTATGTGAGTAATATTACTCAGGGGAATACCTGTGTGTATCTGAGTAATATTACCCAGGGGAATACCTGTCTGTATGTGAGTAATATTACCTGGGGAATACCTGTGTGTATCTGAGTAAAATTACCCAGGAGAATACCTGTGTGTATGTGAGTAATATTACCCGGGGGAATACCTGTGTGTATGTGAGTAATATTACCCAGGGGAATACCTGTGTGTATCTGAGTAATATTACCCAGGGGAATACCTGTGTGTATGTGAGTAATATTACCCAGGGGACGACCTGTGTGTATCTGAGTAATATTACCCCGGAGAATACCTGTGTGTATCTGAGTAATATTACCCAGGGGAATACCTGTGTGTCTGTGAGTAATATTACCCAGGGGAATACCTGTGTGTATCTGAGTCATATTACCCAGGGGAATACCTGTGTGTATCTGAGTAATATTATCCAGGACAATACCTGTGTGTATGTGAGTAATATTACCCAGGAGAATACCTGTGTGTATGTGAGTAATATTACCCAGGGGAATACCTGTGTGTATCTGAGTAATATTACCTGGGGAATACCTGTGTGTATGTGAGTAATATTACCCAGGTGAATACCTGTGTGTATCTGAGAAATATTACCCAGGGGAATACCTGTGTGTAGCTGAGTAATATTACTCAGGGGAATACCTGTGTGTATCTGAGTAATATTACCCAGGGGAATACCTGTGTGTATCTGAGTATTATTACCCAGGGGAATACCTGTGTGTATCTGTTTAATATTATCCAGGAGAATACCTGTGTGTATCTGAGTAATATTACCCAGGAGAATACCTGTGTGCATCTGAGTAACAATTCCCAGGGGAATACCTGTGTGTATCTGAGTAATATTACCTGGAGAATACCTGTGTGTATCTGAGTAACATTACCCAGGGGAATACCTGTGTGTATGAGTAACATGACCCAGGAGAATACCTGTGTGTATCTGAGTAATATTACCCAGGGGAATACCTGAGTGTATCTGAGTAATATTACCCAGGAGAATACCTGTGTGTATCTGAGAAATATTACCCAGGGGAATACCTGTGTGTTGCTGAGTAATATTACTCAGGGGAATACCTGTGTGTATCTGAGTAATATTACCCAGGGGAATACCTGTGTGTATCTGAGTCATATTACCCAGGGGAATACCTGTGTGTATCTGAGTAATATTACCCAGGGGAATACCTGTGTGTCTGTGAGTAATATTACCCAGGAGAATACCTGTGTGTCTGTGAGTAATATTACCCAGGGGAATACCTGTGTGTCTGTGAGTAATATTACCCAGGGGAATACCTGTGTGTATCTGAGTAATATTACCTCGGGAATACCTGTGTGTATGTGAGTAATATTCCCCAGGAGAATACCTGTGTGTATCTGAGTAACAATTCCCAGGGGAATACCTGTGTGTATCTGAGTAATATTACCTGGAGAATACCTGTGTGTATCTGAGTAATATTACCTGGGGAATACCTGTGTGTATGTGAGTAATATTATCCAGGAGAATACCTGTGTGTATCTGAGTAATATTACCCAGGAGAATACCTGTGTGTATCTCAGTAACAATTCCCAGGGGAATACCTGTGTGTATCTGAGTAACAATTCCCAGGGGAATACCTGTGTGTATCTGAGTAATATTACCCAGGAGAATACCTGTGTGTATCTGAGTAACATGACCCAGGAGAATACCTGTGTGTATCTGAGTAATATTACCCAGGGGAATACCTGTGTGTATGTGAGTAATATTACCCAGGGGAATACCTGTGTGTCTGTGAGTAATATTACCCAGGGGAATACCTGTGTGTATCTGAGTCATATTACCCAGGGGAATACCTGTGTGTATCTGAGTAATATTACCCAGGAGAATACCTGTGTGTATCTGAGTAACATGACCCAGGAGAATACCTGTGTGTATCTGAGTAATATTACCCAGGGGAATACCTGTGTGTATGTGAGTAATATTACCCAGGGGAATACCTGTGTGTCTGTGAGTAATATTACCCAGGGGAATACCTGTGTGTATCTGAGTCATATTACCCAGGGGAATACCTGTGTGTATCTGAGTAATATTACCCAGGGGAATACCTGTGTGTATGTGAGTAATATTACCCAGGGGAATACCTGTGTGTATCTGAGTAATATTACCCAGGGGAATACCTGTGTGTATGTGAGTAATATTACCCAGGGGACTACCTGTGTATATCTGAGTAATATTACCCCGGAGAATACCTGTGTGTATCTGAGTAATATTACCCAGGGGAATACCTGTGTGTATCTGAGTAATATTACCCAGGGGAATACCTGTGTGTCTGTGAGTAATATTACCCAGGGGAATACCTGTGTGTATCTGAGTCATATTACCCAGGGGAATACCTGTGTGTATCTGAGTAATATTACCCAGGACAATACCTGTGTGTATGTGAGTAATATTACCCAGGAGAATACCTGTGTGTATGTGAGTAATATTACCCAGCGGAATACCTGTGTGTATCTGAGTAATATTACCTGGGGAATACCTGTGTGTATCTGAGTAATATTACCTGGGGAATACCTGTGTGTATGTGAGTAATATTACCCAGGTGAATACCTGTGTGTATCTGAGAAATATTACCCAGGGGAATACCTGTGTGTAGCTGAGTAATATTACTCAGGGGTATACCTGTGTGTATCTGAGTAATATTACCCAGGGGAATACCTGTGTGTATCTGAGTATTATTACCCAGGGGAATACCTGTGTGTATCTGAGTAATATTATCCAGGAGAATACCTGTGTGTATCAGAGTAATATTACCCAGGAGAATACCTGTGTGTATCTGAGTAACAATTCCCAGGGGAATACCTGTGTGTATCTGAGTAATATTACCTGGAGAATACCTGTGTGTATCTGAGTAACATTACCCAGGGGAATACCTGTGTGTATCTGAGTAACATGACCCAGGAGAATACCTGTGTGTATCTGAGTAATATTACCCAGGGGAATACCTGAGTGTATCTGAGTAATATTACCCAGGAGAATACCTGTGTGTATCTGAGTAATATTACCTGGGGAATACCTGTGTGTATGTGAGTAATATTACCCAGGTGAATACCTGTGTGTATCTGCCAAATATTACCCAGGTGAATACCTGTGTGTTGCTGAGTAATATTACTCAGGGGAATACCTGTGTGTATCTGAGTAATATTACCCAGGGGAATACCTGTGTGTATCTGAGTATTATTACCCAGGGGAATACCTGTGTGTATCTGAGTAATATTATCCAGGAGAATACCTGTGTGTATCTGAGTTATATTACCCAGGAGAATACCTGTGTGTATCTGAGTAACAATTCCCAGGGGAATACCTGTGTGTATCTGAGTAATATTACCTGGAGAATACCTGTCTGTATCTGAGTAACATGACCCAGGAGAATACCTGTGTGTATCTGAGTAATATTACCCAGGGGAATACCTGAGTGTATCTGAGTAATATTACCCAGGAGAATACCTGTGTGTATCTGAGTAATATTACCTGGGGAATACCTGTGTGTATGTGAGTAATATTACCCAGGTGAATACCTGTGTGTATCTGAGAAATATTACCCAGGGGAATACCTGTGTGTTGCTGAGTAATATTACTCAGGGGAATACCTGTGTGTATCTGAGTAATATTGCCCAGGGGAATACCTGTGTGTATCTGAGTATTATTACCCAGGGGAATGCCTGTGTGTATCTGAGTTATATTACCCAGGAGAATACCTGTGTGTATCTGAGTAACAATTCCCAGGGGAATACCTGTGTGTATCTGAGTAATATTACCTGGAGAATACCTGTGTGTATCTGAGTAACATGACCCAGGAGAATATCTGTGTGTATCTGAGTAACATGACCCAGGAGAATACCTGTGTGTATCTGAGTAATATTACCCCGGAGAATACCTGTGTGTATCTGAGTAACAATTCCCAGGGGAATACCTGTGTGTATCTGAGTAATATTACCTGGAGAATACCTGTGTGCATCTGAGTAATATTACCAGGGGAATACCTGTGTGTATGTGAGTAATATTATCCAGGAGAATACCTGTGTGTATCTGAGTAATATTACCCAGGAGAATACCTGTGTGTATCTGAGTCATATTACCCAGGGGAATACCTGTGTGTATCTGAGTAATATTACCCAGGACAATACCTGTGTGTATGTGAGTAATATTACCCAGGAGAATACCTGTGTGTATGTGAGTAATATTACCCAGCGGAATACCTGTGTGTATCTGAGTAATATTACCTGGGGAATACCTGTGTGTAGCTGAGTAATATTACTCAGGGGAATACCTGTGTGTATCTGAGTAATATTACCCAGGGGAATACCTGTGTGTATCTGAGTATTATTACCCAGGGGAATACCTGTGTGTATCTGAGTAATATTATCCAAGAGAATACCTTTGTGTATCTGAGTAATATTACCCAGGGGAATACCTGAGTGTATCTGAGTAATATTACCCAGGAGAATACCTGTGTGTATCTGAGTAATATTACCTGGGGAATACCTGTGTGTATGTGAGTAATATTACCCAGGTGAATACCTGTGTGTATCTGAGAAATATTACCCAGGGGAATACCTGTGTGTTGCTGAGTAATATTACTCAGGGGAATACCTGTGTGTATCTGAGTAATATTACCCAGGGGAATACCTGTGTGTATCTGAGTAATATTACCCAGGGGAATACCTGTGTGTATGTGAGTAATATTACCCAGGGGAATACCTGTGTGTCTGTGAGTAATATTACCCAGGGGAATACCTGTGTGTATCGGAGTCATATTACCCAGGGGAATACCTGTGTGTATCTGAGTAATATTACCCAGGGGAATACCTGTGTGTATGTGAGTAATATTACCCAGGGGACTACCTGTGTGTATCTGAGTAATATTACCCAGGGGAATACCTGTGTGTATCTGAGTAATATTACCTGGGGAATACCTGTGTGTATGTGAGTAATATTACCCAGGTGAATACCTGTGTGTATCTGAGAAATATTACCCAGGGGAATACCTGTGTGTAGCTGAGTAATATTACTCAGGGGTATACCTGTGTGTATCTGAGTAATATTACCCAGGGGAATACCTGTGTGTATCTGAGTATTATTACCCAGGGGAATACCTGTGTGTATCTGAGTAATATTATCCAGGAGAATACCTGTGTGTATCTGAGTAATATTACCCAGGAGAATACCTGTGTGTATCTGAGTAACAATTCCCAGGGGAATACCTGTGTGTATCTGAGTAATATTACCTGGAGAATACCTGTGTGTATCTGAGTAACATTACCCAGGGGAATACCTGTGTGTATCTGAGTAACATGACCCAGGAGAATACCTGTGTGTATCTGAGTAATATTACCCAGGGGAATACCTGAGTGTATCTGAGTAATATTACCCAGGAGAATACCTGTGTGTATCTGAGTAATATTACCTGGGGAATACCTGTGTGTATGTGAGTAATATTACCCAGGTGAATACCTGTGTGTATCTGCCAAATATTACCCAGGGGAATACCTGTGTGTTGCTGAGTAATATTACTCAGGGGAATACCTGTGTGTATCTGAGTAATATTACCCAGGGGAATACCTGTGTGTATCTGAGTATTATTACCCAGGGGAATACCTGTGTGTATCTGAGTAATATTATCCAGGAGAATACCTGTGTGTATCTGAGTTATATTACCCAGGAGAATACCTGTGTGTATCTGAGTAACAATTCCCAGGGGAATACCTGTGTGTATCTGAGTAATATTACCTGGAGAATACCTGTCTGTATCTGAGTAACATGACCCAGGAGAATACCTGTGTGTATCTGAGTAATATTACCCAGGGGAATACCTGAGTGTATCTGAGTAATATTACCCAGGAGAATACCTGTGTGTATCTGAGTAATATTACCTGGGGAATACCTGTGTGTATGTGAGTAATATTACCCAGGTGAATACCTGTGTGTATCTGAGAAATATTACCCAGGGGAATACCTGTGTGTTGCTGAGTAATATTACTCAGGGGAATACCTGTGTGTATCTGAGTAATATTACCCAGGGGAATACCTGTGTGTATCTGAGTATTATTACCCAGGGGAATACCTGTGTGTATCTGAGTAATATTATCCAGGAGAATACCTGTGTGTATCTGAGTTATATTACCCAGGAGAATACCTGTGTGTATCTGAGTAACAATTCCCAGGGGAATACCTGTGTGTATCTGAGTAATATTACCTGGAGAATACCTGTGTGTATCTGAGTAACATGACCCAGGAGAATATCTGTGTGTATCTGAGTAACATGACCCAGGAGAATACCTGTGTGTATCTGAGTAATATTACCCCGGAGAATACCTGTGTGTATCTGAGTAACAATTCCCAGGGGAATACCTGTGTGTATCTGAGTAATATTACCTGGAGAATACCTGTGTGTATCTGAGTAATATTACCTGGGGAATACCTGTGTGTATGTGAGTAATATTATCCAGGAGAATACCTGTGTGTATCTGAGTAATATTACCCAGGAGAATACCTGTGTGTATCTCAGTAACAATTCCCAGGGGAATACCTGTGTGTATCTGAGTAACAATTCCCAGGGGAATACCTGTGTGTATCTGAGTAATATTACCCAGGAGAATACCTGTGTGTATCTGAGTAACATGACCCAGGAGAATACCTGTGTGTATCTGAGTAATATTACCCAGGGGAATACCTGTGTGTATGTGAGTAATATTACCCAGGGGAATACCTGTGTGTCTGTGAGTAATATTACCCAGGGGAATACCTGTGTGTATCTGAGTAATATTACCCAGGAGAATACCTGTGTGTATCTGAGTAACATGACCCAGGAGAATACCTGTGTGTATCTGAGTAATATTACCCAGGGGAATACCTGTGTGTATGTGAGTAATATTACCCAGGGGAATACCTGTGTGTCTGTGAGTAATATTACCCAGGGGAATACCTGTGTGTATCTGAGTCATATTACCCAGGGGAATACCTGTGTGTATCTGAGTAATATTACCCAGGGGAATACCTGTGTGTATGTGAGTAATATTACCCAGGGGAATACCTGTGTGTATCTGAGTAATATTACCCAGGGGAATACCTGTGTGTATGTGAGTAATATTACCCAGGGGACTACCTGTGTATATCTGAGTAATATTACCCCGGAGAATACCTGTGTGTATCTGAGTAATATTACCCAGGGGAATACCTGTGTGTATCTGAGTAATATTACCCAGGGGAATACCTGAGTGTATCTGAGTAATATTACCCAGGAGAATACCTGTGTGTATCTGAGTAATATTACCTGGGGAATACCTGTGTGTATGTGAGTATTATTACCCAGGGGAATACCTGTGTGTATCTGAGTAATATTATCCAGGAGAATACCTTTGTGTATCTGAGTAATATTACCCAGGGGAATACCTGAGTGTATCTGAGTAATATTACCCAGGAGAATACCTGTGTGTATCTGAGTAATATTACCTGGGGAATACCTGTGTGTATGTGAGTAATATTACCCAGGTGAATACCTGTGTGTATCTGAGAAATATTACCCAGGGGAATACCTGTGTGTTGCTGAGTAATATTACTCAGGGGAATACCTGTGTGTATCTGAGTAATATTACCCAGGGGAATACCTGTGTGTATCTGAGTAATATTACCCAGGGGAATACCTGTGTGTATGTGAGTAATATTACCCAGGGGAATACCTGTGTGTCTGTGAGTAATATTACCCAGGGGAATACCTGTGTGTATCGGAGTCATATTACCCAGGGGAATACCTGTGTGTATCTGAGTAATATTACCCAGGGGAATACCTGTGTGTATGTGAGTAATATTACCCAGGGGACTACCTGTGTGTATCTGAGTAATATTACCCAGGGGAATACCTGTGTGTATCTGAGTAATATTACCTGGGGAATACCTGTGTGTATGTGAGTAATATTACCCAGGTGAATACCTGTGTGTATCTGAGAAATATTACCCAGGGGAATACCTGTGTGTAGCTGAGTAATATTACTCAGGGGTATACCTGTGTGTATCTGAGTAATATTACCCAGGGGAATACCTGTGTGTATCTGAGTATTATTACCCAGGGGAATACCTGTGTGTATCTGAGTAATATTATCCAGGAGAATACCTGTGTGTATCTGAGTAATATTACCCAGGAGAATACCTGTGTGTATCTGAGTAACAATTCCCAGGGGAATACCTGTGTGTATCTGAGTAATATTACCTGGAGAATACCTGTGTGTATCTGAGTAACATTACCCAGGGGAATACCTGTGTGTATCTGAGTAACATGACCCAGGAGAATACCTGTGTGTATCTGAGTAATATTACCCAGGGGAATACCTGAGTGTATCTGAGTAATATTACCCAGGAGAATACCTGTGTGTATCTGAGTAATATTACCTGGGGAATACCTGTGTGTATGTGAGTAATATTACCCAGGTGAATACCTGTGTGTATCTGCCAAATATTACCCAGGGGAATACCTGTGTGTTGCTGAGTAATATTACTCAGGGGAATACCTGTGTGTATCTGAGTAATATTACCCAGGGGAATACCTGTGTGTATCTGAGTATTATTACCCAGGGGAATACCTGTGTGTATCTGAGTAATATTATCCAGGAGAATACCTGTGTGTATCTGAGTTATATTACCCAGGAGAATACCTGTGTGTATCTGAGTAACAATTCCCAGGGGAATACCTGTGTGTATGTGAGTAATATTACCCAGGGGACTACCTGTGTATATCTGAGTAATATTACCCCGGAGAATACCTGTGTGTATCTGAGTAATATTACCCAGGGGAATACCTGTGTGTATCTGAGTAATATTACCCAGGGGAATACCTGAGTGTATCTGAGTAATATTACCCAGGAGAATACCTGTGTGTATCTGAGTAATATTACCTGGGGAATACCTGTGTGTATGTGAGTATTATTACCCAGGGGAATACCTGTGTGTATCTGAGTAATATTATCCAGGAGAATACCTTTGTGTATCTGAGTAATATTACCCAGGGGAATACCTGAGTGTATCTGAGTAATATTACCCAGGAGAATACCTGTGTGTATCTGAGTAATATTACCTGGGGAATACCTGTGTGTATGTGAGTAATAT
This sequence comes from Heterodontus francisci, assembly GCF_036365525.1. NCBI lineage: Eukaryota > Metazoa > Chordata > Chondrichthyes > Heterodontiformes > Heterodontidae > Heterodontus > Heterodontus francisci. The sequence goes on from NW_027141350.1 coordinate 241,172, forward strand.
TACCCAGGTGAATACCTGTGTGTATCTGAGAAATATTACCCAGGGGAATACCTGTGTGTTGCTGAGTAATATTACTCAGGGGAATACCTGTGTGTATCTGAGTAATATTACCCAGGGGAATACCTGTGTGTATCTGAGTAATATTACCCAGGGGAATACCTGTGTGTATGTGAGTAATATTACCCAGGGGAATACCTGTGTGTCTGTGAGTAATATTACCCAGGGGAATACCTGTGTGTATCGGAGTCATATTACCCAGGGGAATACCTGTGTGTATCTGAGTAATATTACCCAGGGGAATACCTGTGTGTATGTGAGTAATATTACCCAGGGGACTACCTGTGTGTATCTGAGTAATATTACCCAGGGGAATACCTGTGTGTATCTGAGTAATATTACCTGGGGAATACCTGTGTGTATGTGAGTAATATTACCCAGGTGAATACCTGTGTGTATCTGAGAAATATTACCCAGGGGAATACCTGTGTGTAGCTGAGTAATATTACTCAGGGGTATACCTGTGTGTATCTGAGTAATATTACCCAGGGGAATACCTGTGTGTATCTGAGTATTATTACCCAGGGGAATACCTGTGTGTATCTGAGTAATATTATCCAGGAGAATACCTGTGTGTATCTGAGTAATATTACCCAGGAGAATACCTGTGTGTATCTGAGTAACAATTCCCAGGGGAATACCTGTGTGTATCTGAGTAATATTACCTGGAGAATACCTGTGTGTATCTGAGTAACATTACCCAGGGGAATACCTGTGTGTATCTGAGTAACATGACCCAGGAGAATACCTGTGTGTATCTGAGTAATATTACCCAGGGGAATACCTGAGTGTATCTGAGTAATATTACCCAGGAGAATACCTGTGTGTATCTGAGTAATATTACCTGGGGAATACCTGTGTGTATGTGAGTAATATTACCCAGGTGAATACCTGTGTGTATCTGCCAAATATTACCCAGGGGAATACCTGTGTGTTGCTGAGTAATATTACTCAGGGGAATACCTGTGTGTATCTGAGTAATATTACCCAGGGGAATACCTGTGTGTATCTGAGTATTATTACCCAGGGGAATACCTGTGTGTATCTGAGTAATATTATCCAGGAGAATACCTGTGTGTATCTGAGTTATATTACCCAGGAGAATACCTGTGTGTATCTGAGTAACAATTCCCAGGGGAATACCTGTGTGTATCTGAGTAATATTACCTGGAGAATACCTGTCTGTATCTGAGTAACATGACCCAGGAGAATACCTGTGTGTATCTGAGTAATATTACCCAGGGGAATACCTGAGTGTATCTGAGTAATATTACCCAGGAGAATACCTGTGTGTATCTGAGTAATATTACCTGGGGAATACCTGTGTGTATGTGAGTAATATTACCCAGGTGAATACCTGTGTGCATCTGAGAAATATTACCCAGGGGAATACCTGTGTGTTGCTGAGTAATATTACTCAGGGGAATACCTGTGTGTATCTGAGTAATATTACCCAGGGGAATACCTGTGTGTATCTGAGTATTATTACCCAGGGGAATACCTGTGTGTATCTGAGTAATATTATCCAGGAGAATACCTGTGTGTATCTGAGTTATATTACCCAGGAGAATACCTGTGTGTATCTGAGTAACAATTCCCAGGGGAATACCTGTGTGTATCTGAGTAATATTACCTGGAGAATACCTGTGTGTATCTGAGTAACATGACCCAGGAGAATATCTGTGTGTATCTGAGTAACATGACCCAGGAGAATACCTGTGTGTATCTGAGTAACATGACCCAGGAGAATACCTGTGTGTATCTGAGTAATATTACCCAGGGGAATACCTGAGTGTATCTGAGTAATATTACCCGGGGGAATACCTGTGTGTATCTGAGTAATATTACCCAGGGGAATACCTGAGTGTATCTGAGTAATATTACCCGGGGGAATACCTGTGTGTATCTGAGTAATATTACCCAGGAGAATACCTGTGTGTATCTGAGTAATATTACCCAGGAGAATTCCTGTGTGTATCTGAGTAATATTACCCAGGGGAATACCTGTGTGTATCTGAGTAATATTACCCAGGAGAATACTTGTGTGTATCCATCACGAATCTAATACAGTTATTGGGTTGCTGAGAGATTGGTGTGAGAGTGATGTGTGACAGAACCATCCAGTCTTACCCATTTCTGGGGCCCCCCAGAGTGCTATAGTTAGCACACATGTAGTATTGCAAGTTCCTGTTAACCACTGAACTTCCTCAACAGGTATGGGCTACCCACTGGCTGAATGTCCAGGACTAGACCAGACGCAGAGTCCTTCACATGAATTCCAGATTTACAGGGAGTTGCCATGAAGCCTCCATCCTGAGGAATTCTGTCCTTCATGAGCTCCTCAAGGAAGATAGTTGTGGCTAGATGGCTCACTAGTGGCGAAACTCTCCTAACTGGCCTCCCACCTTCCACCCTCTGTAAACCTCATCCAAAACTCTGCTGCCTGTATCCTAACCTGCACTGGGTCCCGTTCACCCATCACCCCTGTGCTTGCGTGACCTACATTGGTTCGCAGTCTGGCAACGTCTCAACTTTAGAATTCTCAACCTTATTTACAGATCCCTACATGATCCACACAAGATCAGGGGGCAGGTTGTTCAACCTTGCCCGTCTAAGAGCGAAGTCCAAAGTACGGAAAGTCCTCATCAGGGAACTCCTCTTTGCTGACGATGCTGCTTTAACATCTCACACTGAAGAGTGCCTGCAGAGTCTCATCGACAGGTTTGCGGCTGCCTGCAATGAATTTGGCCTAACCATCAGCCTCAAGAAAACAAACATCATGGGGCAGGATGTCAGAAATGCTCCATCCATCAATATTGGCGACCACGCTCTGGAAGTGGTTCAAGAGTTTACCTACCTCGGCTCAACTATCACCAGTAACCTGTCTCTAGATGCAGAAATCAACAAGCGCATGGGAAAGGCTTCCACTGCTATGTCCAGACTGGCCAAGAGTGTGTGGGAAAATGGCGCAGACACGGAACACAAAAGTCCGAGTGTATCAGGCCTGTGTCCTCAGTACCTTGCTCTATGGCAGCGAGGCCTGGACAACGTATGTCAGCCAAGAGCGACGTCTCAATTCATTCCATCTTCGCTGCCTCCGGAGAATACTTGGCATCAGGTGGCAGGACCGTATCTCCAACACAGAAGTCCTCGAGGCGGCCAACATCCCCAGCTTGTACACACTACTGAGTCAGCGGCGCTTGAGATGGCTTGGCCATGTGAGCCGCATGGAAGATGGCAGGATCCCCAAAGACACATTGTACAGCAAGCTCGCCACTGGTATCAGACCCACCGGCCGTCCATGTCTCCGCTATAAAGACGTCTGCAAACGCGACATGAAGTCCTGTGACATTGATCACAAGTCGTGGGAGTCAGTTGCCAGCGTTCGCCAGAGCTGGCGGGCAGCCATAAAGACGGGGCTAAAATGTGGCGAGTCGAAGAGACTTAGTAGTTGGCAGGAAAAAAGACAGAGGCGCAAGGGGAGAGCCAACTGTGTAACAGCCCCGACAAACAAATTTCTCTGCAGCACCTGTGGAAAAGCCTGTCACTCTAGAATTGGCCTTGATAGCCACTCCAGGCACTGCTTCACAAACCACTGACCACCTCCAGGCGCGTATCCATTGTCTCTCGAGATAAGGAGGCCCAAAAGAAAAAAGAAAGACATGGCCTTGTCCCTCCTTACCTCTGTAAGCTCCTCCAGCCCCACAACCCTCCGAGCTATCTGCACTCATCTAATTCCGGCCTCTTGTGCATCTCCGATTTTAATCGCTCCAGCATTGGTGGCCACGTCTTCAGTTCCCTGGGCCTTAAGCTCTAGAATGCTCTCCCTAAATCTCTCCACCTCTCAACTTCTCTTTCCTCCTTTAAGACACTCCTTGAAACCTACCTCTTTGACCAAGCTTTTGATCATCTGACCTAATATCTCCTTATGTGGCTCGGTGTTATATTGGTTTGATAATGCTTTTGTTTTATTGCATTGCTGGAGAGAGAGGATATCCTGGAGGGGTGATGATCTCAATCTATTTTGGTTAGAGTTAAGAAACAAGAACTGTAGAGAAGTATATTATCCTAATATAGACTGGGATAGTAGTATTATAAAAGGCAGAGAGGGGGAAGAGTTTCTGAAGTGTGTTCAGGAGAATTTTCTCTTTCAATTTGTTTCCAGTCCATCGAGGAAGGAGGCATTGCTGGATCTGGTTCTGGGGAATGAGGTGGGACAAGCGGATCGTATGTCAGTTGGGGAACATTTAGGGAAGAATGATCGTGGTATCATAAGGTTTAGATTAGCTATGGAAAAGGGCAACGAGCAATCCAGGGTAAAGATAATTAATTGGGGGAGGACCAATTTCAATGGGGTGAGAACAGATCTGTCCCAGGTGAAAGGGTAGTAAAAGAAGGGGTGGGACCCATCAGGGAGTAAAACGGGGATTTATCTACACATGGAGGCAGAGGGCACGGCTGAGGTATTGACTGAGATGCTGCCCAAGTCATAGTGAAAGAGGAGGTCGTTGAGATGCTGCATGGGCTAAAAATTGAGGAGTCTTAGAAAGACTGGCTGCATTTAAAGTTGATAAATCAGCAGGACCGGATGGGACACATCTGAGAATATTGAGGGAAGTAAGGGAGGAAATTACTTGAGTTGAATTGAATTGTTTGCATTGAGTCCCCCAACCCCAAACAACCCGCCTCTCCCTCCTTCCTAAGATCCACAAACAGGACTGTGCCGGTAGACCTTGTGTTTCAGCCTGTTCCTGCCCCACTGAACTGATTTCATCTGATCGCAACTCTACGTTTCTCCCTTTGTCCAGTCTCTTCCCACCTACATCCATGAGTCTTCCGTTGCCTTCCGCCACTTTAGCAGTTTCCAATTTCCTGGTCCTATCAAACTCTTCTTCCAACATGGATGTCCAATCTCTCTGAACCTCCACCCCGACCAGAATGGCCTGAGGGCTCGCCACTTCTTCCTTGAACGGAGGCCCAACCAATCCCTATCCACCACCTTCCTGGCTGAACTTATTCTCACGTTAAACAACTTCTTCAACTCCACTCACTTCCTCTAAATAAAAGATGTTGCTATGGGTACCCACATGGGTCCTAGCTATGCCTACCTTTTTGTGGGATGTGTGGAACATTCCTTGTTCCAGTCCTATTTGGGCCCCCCGCCCTCACCTGTTTTTCCTGTACATTAATCACAGTATCGGTGTTGTTTCCTGCTCTCGCCCTGAACTGGAAAATTTCACCAACTTTGCTTCTGTAGGATATGGGTCTGAAAGGGTTAATCTTGAGAGGGTGTAAAGAATACCTCCTACCATGATAATATATGAGATCACATGTGAGAGAGAATTGAAGATAGATGCAGTGTGACTTTGGAGGAGTCACACAGACTAGTATGAAGATGTACATCGTTATAATGTAATAAATGTTGTTCTAATTACTCCAGACTAAAGAATCTCTCTAAACTAGACTAACTAAGATGGCAGTGTACCAAACAAACATACAACATGGTGATCGATGGTGTGATGGAGAACAACAGGGGTTCTTACCATGCTACACCCAGAAGAAGAATTTGAAAGAATTTGAAGCAAGAATTTGAAGAGGTCTGACCTGAAAAAGTACCAAAACTGCAGGACTCGAGAAGAGGCTGTGGAAAAGCTCCAGAGCTCCAAATGTGGAGAGTTAGGAAATCAACGGTAGAAATCCAATCCAGCGAGCGCAGGCTTCAAGTTGGAGATCCAAGCAAAGTTCAAGGATCTGGTGAGCAACCCTGAAGGAGGGTAAAAATAATAATCTGTTCCATAACGGTACTAGCCAGGCAGCACCGGGAAAGACCTTAGCAAGGGCTGATCCAAAGTCGACGCCATTATATGTGGTGTCCGGAGCGAAACAAAAGCAAGTAATGAGGTTGCAAATACTCAATTCTCTATGAGACGTGAGTTAAACGAGTATAGCAGTAACTCTATACAACTGAGGTTAATACAAAGAGAAAAATAAAATAATCCTTCGTCTTACAGTGAGATTTTTAAGGCCGAAATGTTGGCCATGGCAGGAATCAGTGCGGAGCTGAAAAAGCACAGGAAACTGTATGGAAAAATTCAAAAGTGAAATTGAAGCAATGGAGCTTACATTCTCAATTCCAGAGAGGTTTGGACACATGGGAGGACCAAATCAAACTCAAAATTGGTTACTCGGGCAAAAAAGGTTTCTCAGATACAGAATTGCTTCCACATTAGACAGCCAGTCTGAAGCAGAGCAAGTTAACACTTAATTATATTCTATTGGGGCTATAGCAGATGATGTTACTGCAAGGCAAGGTATTAATGAGACATCTGCCAAATTCGATGAAGCTTTAAAAGCTTTTGATTCTTATTTCAACTCATGGAGCAATAAGATTTTAGAACAAGATTCAACAGAAGGATCCAGAAACCGGGTGAAACAGTCGATGCTTTTATCAATGACCTACATAAGCTAGCTGAAGGATGTGAATATACCTTAAAGCAGAATTAATAAGAGACCGCATTGTACGAGGTATTGCTGATGAATACCAACAGATTTATTGCAGTCTAAAGAAGACCTCACCCTGGACGAAGTTATTCAGCTGGTGAGACAAGCAGAAGTCGTCAAGAACAACAGAGCAATCATGAGAGGTGAAGAAAGACCTTGGTTCAGGAAACCTCCAGGAACCATACAGTTCCTTAATCAGAGGCTGTGAAACAGGCACCAGAACAAAAGGTACACTGTGGGGGATTGGGGGCGCAGTGGGCAGGGAAGTGAAAGACGCCATTAAACCCTACCAGTGATGTGGCACCAAAAGTACCCACAGGCGCGAACAGTGTACTGCAAACAAAGCAGAATGCTTCCACTGTAAGAAAATAGAGCATTTTGGTAAAATGTGCCAAATTAAAATCTCTACTCTCACAAGTGCAAAAGAAAGCATTCAAGAATAGAGTGGTTAACAAAGTTAAACAACCTTCTTCAGAAGAACCCTGTTTCCTGTAAGGAATCCATCCCATTCTCCAAATGTCTCCGTCTCCGATGCAACTGTTCTGATGATGCCACCTTCCACGACAGCGCTTCTGATACATCTTCCTTTTTCCTCAACCGAGGAATCCCCTCAACTGTGTCTGACCTATTTCCCTATTTCCCGCACTCCTGCCCTCACCCCTTCCTCCCAGAACTGTGACAGGGTTCTTTTTGTCCTCACTTTCCACCCCACCAGCCTCCACATCCAAAAGATCATCCTCCGCCATTTCCACCAGCACCAGTGTGATGCCACCACCAAAAACATCTTCCCTTCCCTTCCCCTGTCAGCATTCCCAAGGGATCCTTCTCTCCGTGACACCCTGGTCCACTCCTCCATCTCCCCTGACAACTCGTCCCCTTCCCAGACACCTTCCCATGCAATCACAGGAGGTGTAATACCTGCCCTTTTACGCCCTCTCTCCTCACCATCCAAGGCCCCGAGCACTCCTTCCAGATGAAGGAGCGATTTACTTGTACTTCCTTTAATTATTACACTCTATTCACTGCTCACAATGCAGATTGGGTGACTACTTTGCAGAACACCTCTGCTCAGTCCAACAGCATGAACCCGAGCTTCAGGTTGCTTGCCATTTTAACACCGCCCCCACCCCGCTCTCTTGCCAACATTTCTGTCTTTGGCCTGCTCCAGTGTTCCATTGACCATCAACACAAGCTCGAGGAACAGCACCTGATCTTTCGATTAGGTATGCTGCAGCCTTGCAGACTGAACATTGAGTTCAATAACTTTTATTTTTTTTTTTAACGATGTGCCTGTTTTTTCATGTAGTCAGAGCTGCTCATTATTCTGCTATTAACACTCTCTCTAGACGAATGCTTTGTCTTTCACCACAAGTATTAACACACTCTTTGCCTTTGTCCCAGGACAGCTTTGTTATTTAATCTCTCCTGCCCTCTGCCCTATCACACACCTTCCCTTCAGTTCTCTTCCCCACCATCCCCCATCCCCCACCCCTTCACTTGCTTAAAACCTAATTCTTTTCTAACCTTTGCCAGTTCTGATGAAAGGTCACTGACCTGAAACGTTAACTCTGCTTCTCTCTCCACAGATGCTGCCAGACCTGCTGAGTATTTCCAGCACTTTCTGTTTTTATTTTAACCAGTACACTTTCTTGGTGAGCTCAATGATCCTAATCAGGCATTTTGGTCTTCAGATATATATGCCAACGGACATATCACTAATTTTAAACTCAACAGCAGAGCAAGTGTGACAGTCTTATCAGACGAAGAGCTGTGATTATCAACACATTTTCTGCAACCAACAGAAACTCAGTTACATGGCCCAGGAGGGATTGAACTCCAAGTAAAGGGGAAACTACAGCAACGCTCCAGTACAGGGGAAAGGTAATATTAGAAACATTGTATGTTCTAAAAAATCAGGAATTCTCTCTCTTCAGTATAAAGAAAATAGAAGAAGTTAAGCAACAAAAATCCGGGAGTCACTTCCAAGAGGAATTCCAGAAATTGTTTACTGGTCTAGGCAGACTGAAGACCAACTATAGTATTACTTTGAGAAAAGATGCTAAACCAGTTTGTCTTTTCACACCTAGGAAGATTCTACAGCCACTAATGAAGCAAGTCCAACAACAACTAGAAGACACGACCAGGATGGGAGTCATTTCTCCTGTCACTGAACCTACAGAGTGGTGTTTGGGAATGGTTCCATTTCCTAAACCCAACAGTAATCTTTGTATTTGTGTAGACTTCACTCAACTTAATAAGGCTGTGGCACGAGAAGTTCATCCAATGTCCTCATTGGACAAAAGCTTGACAAAGTTATCCAAAAGTACCGTCTTCACGAAGCTTGACGCAAATAGTGGCTTTTGTCAAGTTCCGTTGGATAAGAAGTCAAGGTCATTGACAACCTTCATTACTCTGTTTGAAAGATTTTGTTTTAACCGTCTATCATTCAGTATCTTGTCAGCACAGGAAATATTCCAGAGAACAATGTCAAATATTCTGCAGGGCCTTGAAGGTATAATATCCAAAATGGATGACATCTTAGTTCATGGCGAGTGCGTTGAAGAACATAACCTGAGGATTAGAGTGGTTTTGAATCACCTGCAGGACGAAGGCCTAAAACTTAATGAGAAGTGCGAGTTTTCAGAGATTGGGTGCCCTGCATCATTAGAGTTTCCTGTGCACCATCTAGGAGAAACTAGCCTTTCCTGGGGAGATGGCCCCAGCTGGTTTGGAGGCCGGGGAGTCACAGGAGTGTCAACATTTGGAGGAGTGTTCAGTGACAGCTGCAGAGCCTGACACTGAGGTATTCTCATCTGTTAGTCTCTCACGCAGCACCATCATCATTCCTTATTGGCCACATTCAACAAAATGACAAAATCTTCCACACAATCCCCACTCCAGAGCATCATTATCCCAGTGTAGCAGCAGGTAGCTGTGACACATACTTGGCAAACTGACTTATACTGTGTTAAATCCTGTGGAAAGGCAGGTTGATCATAGTCTGCTACTCAAACTGCCATGTGATCAAGCAGAAAGTCTTGCATTTACATTTTTTTTATCCATTTCTGGGATGTAGGCCAGCATTTATTGGACTGAGTGGCTTGCTAGACCATTTCAGAGGGCATTTTAAGAGTCAACCACATTGCTGTGGGTCTGGAGTCACATGTAGGCCAGACCAGGTAAGGACAGCAGATTTCCTTCCCTAAAGGACATTAGTGAACCAGATGGGTTTTTACGACAATTGACAATGGTTTCATGATTATCATTAGTGTAGCTTTTAATTCCAGATTTATTAATTGAAATCAAATTTCACCATCTGTTGTGGTGGGATATTCGAACCCATATCCTCAGTTCTGAATTACTAGTCTAGTGACATCACCACTACACCACCACCTCCCCTTATATAGCACCAACATAGGACATCACAAAGTGCCTTATAGCCAATGAGCTAGATTTAAAGTGTAGTCACAGTTGTAATGTAGGAAACACAGCAGCCAATTGGTGCACAGCAAGATCCCACAATCATTACAGTGATAATGGCCAGATAATCTGTTTAGCCATGGTGATTGAGGGATAAACATTGGCCAGGACACCGGGGAGAACTGTGCAGCTGTTCTTGGGATAGTATCAGAATACTCAGTTTAAATGGCAGACGGGCATCTGGTTCATCATCTGATCTGATATATGGTACCTCTGGCAGTGCAGCACTCCCTCAGTACTGACCCTCCGACAGTGCAATGCTCCCTCAGTACTGACCCTCCGAAAGTACGGCGCTCCCTCTGTACTGACCCTCTGACAGTGCAGCACTCCCTCAGTACTGACCCTCTGACAATGCAACATTCCCTCAGTACTGACCCTCTGACCGTGCGGCACTCCCTCAGTACTGACCCTGCGACAGTGCGATGCTCCCTCAGTACTGATCCTCTGACAGTGCAGCACTCCCTCGGTACTGACGCTCTGACCGTACGGCACTCCCTCAGTACTGACCCTCTGACAGTGCGGCACTCCCTGAGTACTGACCCTCTGACACTGCAGCACTCCCTCAGTACTGACCTTCTGACAGTGCAGCACTCCCTCAGTACTGACCCTCTGACCATGCGGCACTCCTCAGTACTGACCCTCCGACAGTGCGATGCTCCCTCAGTACTGACCCTCTGACAGTGCAGCACTCCCTCAGTACGGACCCTCCGAAAGTACGGCGCTCCATCTGTACTGACCCTCTGGCAGTGCAGCACTCCCTCAGTACTGACCCACCGACAGTGCAACGCTCCCTCAGTACTGACCCTCCGACAGTGCAACGCTCCCTCAGTACTGACCCTCTGGCAGTGCAGCACTCCCTCAGTACTGACCCTCTGAAGGTACGGCGCTCCCTCTGTACTGACCCTCCGACAGTGCGATGCTTCCTCAGTACTGACCCTCCGACAGTACAACGCTCCCTCAGTACTGACCCTCCGACAGTGCAATGCTCCCTCAGTACTGTCCTCCGACAGTGCAACGCTCCCTCAGTACTGACCCTCTGGCAGTGCAGCACTCCCTCAGTACTGACCCTCCGAAAGTACGGCGCTCCCTCTATACTGACCCTCTGACAGTGCAGCACTCCCTCAGTACTGACCCTGACAGTGCAATGCTCCCTCAGTACTAACGCTCCGACAGTGCAATGCTCCCTCAGTACTAACCCTCCGACAGGGCAACGCTCCCTCAGTACTGACCCTCTGGCAGTGCAGCACTCCCTCTGTACTGACCCTCTGACAGTGCAGCACTCCCTCAGTACGGACCCTCCGAAAGTACGGCGCTCCATCTGTACTGACCCTCTGGCAGTGCAGCACTCCCTCAGTACTGACCCACCGACAGTGCAACGCTCCCTCAGTACTGACCCTCCGACAGTGCAACGCTCCCTCAGTACTGACCCTCTGGCAGTGCAGCACTCCCTCAGTACTGACCCTCTGAAGGTACGGCGCTCCCTCTGTACTGACCCTCCGACAGTGCGATGCTTCCTCAGTACTGACCCTCCGACAGTACAACGCTCCCTCAGTACTGACCCTCCGACAGTGCAACGCTCCCTCAGTACTGACCCTCTGGCAGTGCAGCACTCCCTCAGTACTGACCCTCCGAAAGTACGGCGCTCCCTCTATACTGACCCTCTGACAGTGCAGCACTCCCTCAGTACTGACCCTGACAGTGCAATGCTCCCTCAGTACTAACGCTCCGACAGTGCAATGCTCCCTCAGTACTAACCCTCCGACAGGGCAACGCTCCCTCAGTACTGACCCTTTGGCAGTGCAGCACTCCCTCTGTACTGACCCTCTGACAGTGCAGCACTCCCTCAGTACTGACCCTCTGACAATGCAGCATTCCCTCAGTACTGACCCTCCGACAGTGCGGCACTCCCTCAGTACTGACCCTCCGACAGTGCAATGCTCCTTCAGTACTGACGCTCCGACAGTGCGACGCTCCCTCAGTACTGACCCTCTGGCAGTGCAGCACTCCCTCAGTACTGACCCTCCGAAAGTACGGCGCTCCCTCTATACTGACCCTCTGACAGTGCAGCACTCCCTCTGTACTGACCCTGACAGAGCAATGTACCCTCAGTACTGACCCTCCGACAGTGCAACGCTCCCTCAGTACTGACCCTCCGACAGTGCAGCACTCCCTCAGTACTGACCCTCCGAAAGTACGGCGCTCCCTCTGTACTGACCCTCTGACAGTGCAGCACTCCCTCAGTACTGACCCTCTGACATAGCGGCACTCCCTCATTACTGACCCTCTGACCGTGCAGCACTCCCTCAGTACTGACCCTCTGACAGTGCGGTTCTCCCTCAGTACTGACCCTCTGACAGTGCGGCACTCCCTCAGTACTGACCCTCCGACAGTGCAATGCTCCCTCACTACTGACCCTCTGACAGTACAACGCTCCCTCAGTACTGACCCTCTGACAGTGCAGCACTCCCTCAGTACTGACCCTCTGACACTGCAGCACTCCCTCAGTACTGACCCTCTGACCATGCGGCACTCCCTCAGTACTGACCCTCCGACAGTGCAACGCTCCCTCAGTACTGACCCTCCGAAGGTACGGCGCTCCCTCTGTACTGACCCTCCGACAGTGCGAGGCTTCCTCAGTACTGAACCTCCGACAGTACAACGCTCCCTCAGTACTGACCCTCCGACAGTGCAATGCTCCCTCAGTACTGTCCTCCGACAGTGCAACGCTCCCTCAGTACTGACCCTCTGACAGTGCAGCACTCCCTCAGTACTGACCCTGACAGTGCAATGCTCCCTCAGTACTGACGCTCCGACAGTGCAACGCTCCCTCAGTACTAACCCTCCGACAGTGCAACGCTCCCTCAGTACTGACCCTCCGAAAGTACGGCGCTCCCTCTGTACTGACCCTCTGACAGTGCAGCACTCCCTCAGTACTGACCCTCTGACAATGCAGCACTCCCTCATTACTGACCCTCTGACCGTGCGGCACTCCCTCAGTACTGACCCTCCGACAGTGCAACGCTCCCTCAGTACTGACCCTCCGAAAGTACGGCGCTCCCTCTGTACTGACCCTCTGACAGTGCAGCACTCCCTCAGTACTGACCCTCTGACAATGCAGCACTCCCTCATTACTGACCCTCTGACCGTGCGGCACTCCCTCAGTACTGACCCTCCGACAGTGCAGCACTCCCTCAGTACTGACCCTCTGACAATGCAGCATTCCCTCAGTACTGACCCTCTGACAGTGCGGTTCTCCCTCAGTACTGACCCTCTGACAGTGCGGCACTCCCTCAGTACTGACCCTCCGACAGTGCAATGCTCCCTCACTACTGACCCTCTGACAGTGCAGCACTCCCTCAGTACTGACCCTCTGACAGTGCAGCACTCCCTCAGTACTGACCCTCTGACCATGCGGCACTCCCTCAGTACTGACCCTCCGACAGTGCAACGCTCCCTCAGTACTGACCCTCCGAAGGTACGGCGCTCCCTCTGTACTGACCCTCCGACAGTGCGAGGCTTCCTCAGTACTGACCCTCCGACAGAGCAACGCTCCCTCAGTACTGACCCTCCGACAGTGCAATGCTCCCTCAGTACTGTCCTCCGACAGTGCAACGCTCCCTCAGTACTGACCCTCTGGCAGTGCAGCACTCCCTCAGTACTGACCCTCTGAAAGTACGGCGCTCCCTCTATACTGACCCTCTGACAGTGCAGCACTCCCTCAGTACTGACCCTGACAGTGCAATGCTCCCTCAGTACTGACGCTCCGACAGTGCAACGCTCCCTCAGTACTAACCCTCCGACAGTGCAACGCTCCCTCAGTACTGACCCTCTGACAGTGCAGCACTCCCTCAGTACTGACCCTCTGACAATGCAGCATTCCCTCAGTACTGACCCTCCGACAGTGCGGCACTCCCTCAGTACTGACCCTCCGACAGTGCAATGCTCCCTCAGTACTGACGCTCCGACAGTGCGACGCTCCCTCAGTACTGACCCTCTGGCAGTGCAGCACTCCCTCAGTATGACCCTCCGAAAGTACGGCGCTCCCTCTATACTGGCCCTCTGACAGTGCAGCACTCCCTCTGTACTGACCCTGACAGAGAAATGTACCCTCAGTACTGACCCTCCGACAGTGCAACGCTCCCTCAGTACTGACCCTCCGAAAGTACGGCGCTCCCTCTGTACTGACCCTCTGACAGTGCAGCACTCCCTCAGTACTGACCCTCTGACAATGCAGCACTCCCTCATTACTGACCCTCTGACCGTGCGGCACTCCCTCAGTACTGACCCTCCGACAGTGCAGCACTCTCTCAGTACTGACCCTCTGACAATGCAGCATTCCCTCAGTACTGACCCTCTGACAGTGCGGTTCTCCCTCAGTACTGACCCTCTGACAGTGCGGCACTCCCTCAGTACTGACTCTCTGACAGTGCGGCACTCCCTCAGTACTGACCCTCTGACAGTGCAGCACTCCATCAGTACTGACACTCCGACAGTGCGGCACTCCCTCAGTACTGACTCTCTGACAGTGCGGCACTCCCTCAGTACTGACTCTCTGACAGTGCAGCACTCCATCAGTACTGACACTCCGACAGTGCGGCACTCCCTCAGTAGTGACCCACCCCCACTAATGACACAAATTTGTTTATCCCTGTTCCTGACCGCTGTGTTGCCCACAGACAATATGCTTGGCGAATGATTGTGCCCTTGCTGCTTGATCTATTTTATTTGCTGAAAATGTTTGAATTAAAGTTCTCTCTATTCCCAGTGTATGTTGGTCTTGCTCTAAATTAACACAGTACTTTTTCTTTTCCAGTGACCTCTTCAGTGCAGGTTGTGGAGCAGGAATGTGGCTTGTTGTTTAAACCTTGTTATACAGGACGAATAATCGGCCTGCAACGCTCAGCAGACAGAGGCAGGCAGCCAAATAGGAGCCACATACATGGCATGTCACCAGGGGAGGCACGTCTGTTCAGAAAGGATTTTTTGCTCCATTGGGGTGAGGTGCTGGACAAGCTGGAACATGCTGCGTGTGCACTAAAGCATGGCACTTCAGCTTAACCCAATAATCCCCTGAAACCGGCATTGCTCAACAGTCAGCCAAGGATCCTGTGACAACCAGCCCAGTGGTAATCTCATGCAATGGCCAGTGGCCTGGTCCTGTGACCACTGCAGAGCTGGGCAGGGGTTCAGAATGTATCCTTAACAAAACACGCGCACAACATAGAAACAAACGCATAATGCACGATGCTCTCAGGGGCATTGCGATAATATTAGCTGAGAGGGTAACCCGAAACAGATTGGTAATGGTAATGGCATTGGCTGTAATGGTTGGTAATGCATTGGCTGTAATGGTTGGTAATGCATTGGCTGTAATGGTTGGTAATGCATTGACTGTAATTGTTGGCAATGCATTGGCTGTAATGGTTGGTAATGCATTGGCTGTAATGGTTGGTAATTCATTGGCTGTAATGGTTGGTAATTCATTGGCTGTAATGGTTGGTAATGCATTGGCTGTAATGGTTGGTAATGCATTGACTGTAATTGTTGGCAATGCATTGGCTGTAATGGTTGGTAATGCATTGGCTGTAATGGTTGGTAATGCATTGGCTGTAATGGTTAGTAATGCATTGGCTATAATGGTTGGTAATGTATTGGCTGTAATGGTTGGTAATGGCATTGGCTGTAATGGTTCGTAATGCATTGGCTGTGATAGTTGGTAATGCATTGGCTATAATGGTTGGTAATGCATTGGCTTTAATGGTTGGTAATGCATTGGCTGTAATGGTTAGCAATGCATTGACTATAATGGTTGGTAATGCATTGGCTGTAATGGTTACTATTGATTGGCTATAATGGTTGGTAATGCATTGGCTGTAATGGTTGGTAATGCATTGGCTGTAATGGTTGGTAATGCATTGACTATAATGGTTGGTAATGCATTGGCTGTAATGGTTGGTAATGCATTGGCTGTAATGGTTGGTAATGCATTGGCTGTAATGGTTCGTAATGCATTGGCTGTAATGGTTAGTAATGCATTGGTTATAATGGTTGGTAATGCATTGGCTGTAATGGTTAGTAATGCATTGGCTATATTGGTTGGTAATGCATTGGCTGTAATGGTTGGTAATGCATTGGCTGTAATGGTTGGTAATGCATTGACTATAATGGTTGGTAATGCATTGACTATAATGGTTGGTAATGCATTGACTATAATGGTTGGTAATGCATTGGCTATAATGGTTGGTAATGCATTGGCTGTAATGGTTGGTAATGCATTGACTATAATGGTTGGTAATGCATTGGCTGTAATGGTTGGTAATTCATTGGCTGTAATGGTTGGTAATGCATTGGCTGTAATGGTTAGTAATGCATTGGCTATAATGGTTGGTAATGCATTGGCTGTAATGGTTGGTAATGCATTGACTATAATGGTTGGTAATGCATTGGCTGTAATGGTTGGTAATTCATTGGCTGTAATGGTTGGTAATGCATTGACTATAATGGTTAGTAATGCATTGGCTATAATGGTTGGTAATGCATTGGCTGTAATGGTTAGTAATGCATTGCTACTCTGACCCACCAATCCTGTGTTCAGGGATCCTGCAGATTCCAGTGCTTTTTCTTTACATGCTCTCTCTGATTGGAGAAGAGAATGTTTGTTCAGTCAGAACCAAAGAACAAAAAACAAAGAACAGTACAACACAGGAACAGGCCATTCAGCCCTCCAAGCCTGCCCCGATCTTGATGCCTGCCTAAACTAAAACCTTCTGCACATCCAGTGACCATATCCCTCTATTCCCATCCTATTCATGTATTTGTCAAGATGCCTCTTAAACATCGCTATCGTACCTGCTTCCACCACCTCCCCCAGCAGCAAGTTCCAGGCCTCACCACCCTCTGTGTAAAAAGCTTGCCTCGCATATCCCCTCTAAACTTTGCCCCTCGCACCTTAAACCTATGTCCCCTAGTAACTGACTCTACCACCCTGGGAAAAAGCTTCTGACTGTCCACTCTGTCCATGCCACTTATAACTTTGTAAACCTCTATCATGTCGCCCCTCCACCTCCGTCATTCCAGTGAAAACAATCCGAGTTTTTCCAACCTCTCCTCATAGCTAATGCCCTCCAGACCAGGCAACATCCTGGTAAACCTCCTCTGTACCCTCTCCAAAGCCTCCACGTCCTTCTGGTAGTGTGGCGACCAGAATTGCACGCAATATTCCAAGTATGGCCTAACTAAAGTTCTGTACAGCTGCAGCATGACTTGCCAATTTTTATACTCTACTTGCCTGATATTTGCCTGATCTTTGACCCGGTATTCAAAGGTTAGGACAGAGTAAGGGCCAAGATCAGGGTGAAGGCCAAGTACAGTGTCAGGGCCAAAGTAAGGGTAGGGTCATGGTCAATGTAAGAATCAGGGTTAAGTTCAGGTTAAGAGTAAGGATAAAGCCCAGGTTCAGGGTTTTGTTTACGGCCTGTGGTAAGATTGAGGGTCAGGATCAGAATAAAGGTCAGATTTAGGAGCAGGCTTAGGGTCCAGGCAAGGTCAAGGTCAGGATCAGGGTAAGGGCAAAGGTCAGGGTTAGGGTCAGATTTGTTTCATTACCCATTGGATGCAGTATGGCTCAGTTACTAACAACGAAATGACTCAGATTTCATTACAGTTTGGATTAAACTCTTAGTCTTGCTACATAAACTGAACTGGAGTAGCCATATAAATACAGTGACTACAAGAGCAGGTCAGAGTCCTGGGCCCTCTCTCTGTGATCTCCCTGTCCTGGGCCCTCTCTCTCCAGAATTCCCCCAGTCCTGGGCTCTCTCTCTGTGATCTCCCTGTCCTGGGCCCTCTCTCTCTCCAGAATTCCCCCAGTCCTGGACCCTCTCTCTGGGATCTCCCTGTCCTGGACCCTCTCTCTCCAGAATTCCCCCAGTCCTGGGCCCTCTCTCTGGGATCTCCCTGTCCTGGGCCCTCTCTCTCCAGAATTCCCCCAGTCCTGGGCTCTCTCTCTGTGCTCTCCCTGTCCTGGGCCCTCTCTCGCTCTTGTTCAGCAGATAAGCAGGAAGTTTGCAAACTGTTTGAATGACTCAAACAGCACTGCTGTGTCCAGTTCTCCAGCCTTCCCATCTAGCTGGCCATACTTTGTGAGAGATGAACTTTCAGTTGCAGTGTGCAAGCTATTACTGTATTCACTGACTCTGTGTTTACGGAGGGAGGTTCAGGACCGGGTGAATGCTCGCTGCCCGAGAGCGCCGGTGTGTGCATTCCCATTGGACCCTCTCCTTCTGCGAATGCAGAGAGGATTTAAACAAAGGGCACGAGCACTGGCTTTGGCAGTTCACCAGACACCACTAAACCATCTTTCCCTACCACTCAGACTCTTGACAGCAGGGACAAGTCCTGTAACTCTACTCTGCAATGCCTCCAGCAATTATATATCTCCCTGGATCTCCGTGACTGGAACTGGACATGGTGCTCAAGGTGGCTCTGACCGGAACTGGACACGGTGCTCAAGGTGGCTCTGACCGGAACTGGACACGGTGCTCAAGGTGGCTCTGACCGGAACTGGACACGGTGCTCAAGGTGGCTCTGACCGGAACTGGACACGGTGCTCAAGGTGGCTCTGACCGGAACTGGGCACGGTGCTCAAGGTGGCTCTGACCGGAACTGGGCACGGTGCTCAAGGTGGCTCTGACCGGAACTGGGCACGGTGCTCAAGGTGGCTCTGACCGGAACTGGACACGGTGCTCAAGGTGGCTCTGACCGGAACTGGACACGGTGCTCAAGGTGGCTCTGACCGGAACTGGACACGGTGCTCAAGGTGGCTCTGACCAGATCCCTGTGCAGTTTGATCACGATTCTCCGGGTTTTTTCTGGCTCTAGTTCCACATCCAATTGGTTTTGTCAGTTGCTGCTTTGCATTAGTTGGACTTGTTGAATGTTGAGTCACTGAAGATTCCCTGGTCTCTTCATCCTGAATTATTTCACCCCCATCCATGGGGTATGTGTGTTTTTTTCCCCTCTCGTATTGTTCAACCCACTCACATATTATATCATACTCATTCTGTAATCTCTCACCTGTCTTATTTGATCATCCTGCCTCTCTCAATTTGGTACTGTCTGCAAATTTGACCAATTTATGCCCAGTTTCTGAGACCAGATTATTTATGTGTTTCTGGTCTTAACACTGTGCCCTGGGGCTCCTCACTCAGGACGTCCTCCACTCTGACATTACTGTTCTAACAAGAGTCATCACCTCTCTCTGCATCTCCCTCCAGAATGTCCATTCCCTTGTGAACAAGGCTCTTGCCATCTATAACCTTATTGTGGATAATTGCATTGACATCGTGACCTTGATGGAAAGTCGGTTCATTAGTCACTATTGAAGCCAACTACACCCTGCAGCACCTTGCGCACCCAGACCATCACAGTGTGGCCCCTATCACCAAAACACTCTTGGAGCCATCAAGTCATTTAGGGCACAGAAGGAGGCCATTCGATCCATTGAATCCATGCCAGCTCTCAACAGAACTATGCAGTCAGTCCCACTCCCCCACTCATCCCCGTAGCCCTGCAAATCTATTTCCTTCAGGTGGCCATCCAACTTCCTCTTGAAGTCATTGATCGTCTCCGCTTCCACCACCCTCGTGGGCAGTGAGTGCCAGGTCATTACCACCCACTACGTAACAAAGTTCTTCCTCATATTCCCCCTGCATCTTTTGCTCCAAACTTGCTATCTGTGTCCCCTAGACCTTGTACCATTCGTTAATGGGAACAGTTTTTTCTTGTCTAACTTATCTAAGTCTGTCATAATCTTGTACACTTTTATTAAATCTCCCCTCAATCTCCTTTGTTCTAAGGAGAACAAAACCAACTTTTCCAACCTACCCTTGTAACTAAAATCCCCCATCCCAGGAAACATTCTGGTAAATCTCCTCTGCACCCTTTCAAGGACCCTTGCATCCTTCCTAAAGTGTGGTGACCAGAACAGAATGCAATATTCCAGTTGGGTCCTAACCAAAGCTTTATAAACGGTCAACATAACTTCCCTGTTTTTGTACTCAATGCCTCTATTTATGAAGCCCAAGATCCCATATGCTTTACTAACCACTTTATCAATATGTCCTGCCACCTTCAAAGATCAATACACATGCACCCCATATCCCTCTGTACCTGCTCACTCTTTAGAACTTTGCCATTCAGTATATATTGCCTCTCCTTATTCCTTCTGTCAAAAGCATCACCTCACACTTGTCAGTATTAAATTCCATTTGCCACCTCTCTGCCCATTCTGCTAGCCTACCTGTTGCAGGCAGTTCATATCATCCTCACTAAAATAAAAGCAAAATACTGCGGATGCTGGAAATCTGAAATAAAAACAAGAAATGCTGGAACCACTCAGCAGGTCTGGCAGCATCTGTGGAAAGAGAAGCAGAGTTAATGTTTCGGGTCAGTGACCCTTCTTCTAAACATCCTCACTGTTTGCCAATCCTCCAAGTTTGATATGAGCAAATTTTGAGATTTTACTCTGTATTTAAAAAACAAAAAAAGCAGTGGTTCCAGCACTGACCCTTGGGAAACACCACTGTCTACCATCCTCCAGTCTGAAAAACAACTATTAACTATGATTTCTGCTGTTTTCTGTCTTTAAGCCAATTTTTTAACCAATTGGACACTGACCTTCCTATTCCATGAGCCTTAATTTTGTTAACCATCTTTTATGTGGTAATTTTTCAAACACTTTCATAAAATCCATATAAACAAGATCCACTGCATTCCTTTCATCAATCTTCTCTGTCCTTTCAAAAAATTATATTAGATTAGTCAGGCATGATCTTCCTTTATAAATCTATGTTGGCTATCCTTAATTAACTCAAACCTCTCCAAGTAGCTGTTGATTTTTTTCCTTGATTATTATTTCTGAAACCTTACCCACTGCTGATGTTAAACTGTCGTTGCTAGGACTGTCCTTACACCCTTTCTTGAATAAGGGTGTCACATTTGCCACTCTCCAATCTTCTAACACCTCCCCCATATCCAGGGAAGATTGGAAGATTATGACATGTCCTTCCATTATCTCAACCCCCACTTCCTTTGGCAACCTGGCTACCCAAACCAGGTGACTTATCTACCCTAAACATAGTTAGCATTTTTAGTACCTTCCCCCCTCTCAATTTTTATCCTATCCATTGCATCCACTCTCTTCGCTTCTACTGATATTTGGTCAGGTTCCATTTCCTTAGTGAACACTGATACAAAGTACTCATTAAGTATCTTAGCCTTGCCCTGTGCCTCTAAGCATATATTACCCACTTTGTCCCTAATAGGCCCCACTCCACCTTTTCGTGCTCATTTACTATTTACATGCTGGTAGAAGATCTTTGGGTTCCCTTTTATGTTGACTGCCATTCTATTCCTATATTCTCTCTTTGCCAGTCTTAGTTTCCTCTTCACCTCCCCCTTAACATATTGTATATGGCCCGGACACTTGCAGAGTTCACCTGACATGCATCATGCATCCTTGTTTTTTGTTTTATCATAATCCCTATCACCCTCATCATCCAAGGAGCCCTATTCTTGGTTTCCCTATCTTCCGCCCTTGTTGGAATGTACCTATCCTGTACATGAAGAGTGTCTTCCTTAAAGATAACTCATTGTTCCCATACAGCTCTTCTGGTCAGTTTTTAGTTCCATTCTACCCTGGCTAGATCCCTTCTCATCATGTTGAATTTAGCCCTCCTCCAATCTAGACATTCTACCTTATTTTGTTCCTTGCTTTTCTGCATTACTAGTCTAAACCTTATGATACAATGATCAATCTTACCCAAGTGCTCCCCCACAGACACTTGGTCCACTTGGCCCACCTCATTTCCCAGCGCCAGATCCAGCAATGCCTCTTTTTTAGTTGGGCTGAGAACATACACTACTGACAGCTTCTTCTCCTTTAAGCAGCTCACCTTGTTCCACTTCTCTCACCTCTCATTAAAATCCTTATTCTCGAACGCTCACCATCAATCCTCACTCTGAGATATCTTCACTGCTTTCCTCTCCCAGCCTTTGCAGCAAGCAGCTTCTCACCTTCGATGATTTCAACCTCCATCTCAACTCATAATGCTGTCTCTCCTCTGAATTCACTGCCCTCTTATCCTCCCTAAATCTCTCCCTCCATATAAACTCACCTACCCACATTCACAGCCACCCCCTCAACCTTGCAATCTCCTGTGCTTTTGTTCGTCTCATTGCATCAATCACAGATAAGGCCTTCTCTGATCACTTCCTTGTATTACTCTCCACCCACATCCCCCTTTCATGCTCCAACCCTACTTCCTTCTGTATTCATCCCTGGAAAAAAACTATCCTCCAAGTCACTTTCAAAATCCCCATTGTCTAGCTTTTATTCCTCCATTCACCACAACATTACTTCAGTTATCAGTCTGCTCAATCACACCCTCACCTCCATCTGCGATGGTAGCCAGAGAATCGGTGGTAATGACTTCTCTTCCCCTTCCTGACCTCTGGTGTCGCCCAAGCATCTATCCTTGCCCCCACCCCCTTATTCCTCATCTATATGTTGCCCCTCAGCAGCATCTTTTGAAAACACAGCATCAGGTTCTACATGTACTGAGCTCGACCTCACACCAACTCACTTGACCCCTCCCCTGTCACTATGTTGTCACGCTACTTGTCCAACATTCGGAACTGGATAAGCTGCAATTCTTACCGGTTAAATATTGGGATCAAAGCCATTGCCTTCAGTCACTGCCCCAAACTCCATTCCATTGCCATTGAGTCTGTAAGATTGATTGAAGTATCCGATTAGAATAAGTTTCCTCTTCTCACACACTCTTCATCAGTTTTCATAGAGCAAGTTGTCCTCTTTCTAACGTTGACCTGGAGGGTGTATGGACCACTCCAGATTGTCTTCGTATTAGAAATTTTGACCCAGAGTCCTCTCTCTAACTCTCTGTATCTTATTATCTCTCCCTCTCGCTCTCAGAATCTTACCCTGAATTTCTCTCAGTATCTCTCTGTCAGTACCTTGCTGTATCTCTGTGTAACTCACGGTATCTCACGCTGGATCACTGACAGCTTGTCTCTTTCTCTATTTATATATCAGGGTAGTACATGTAGAGGATCATACGGCACAGAAGGAGGCCATCTGTACGTACCCAGTTACACAAATGGAGTCTGGTTACATTTAGTTACAGTACAAGAAGATCAACCCTCACAATGTTTTGAAGCTCTGAAGTCATTTCTAGTTTGTCACTGCCTGATCTTACTAACAATTGATACTGCACCATTTAATCCCTCCCAGTTCCCAGGTGATATTTGAAATGGTGCTGCACTGGCTGTCAGCCTAGATTATTTGCTCAAATCTCTAGAGTGGGATTTGAACCCACGGACTCTGACACAGCAGCACACGCACCGAGTCACAGCTGCTCCATAAGAGTGTCACAGGTGACAGATTGTTCTGAACAGCATTCAAAACCAATTGCAGCTCAGAGTTTACAGTGGACCTCAGGATGGTGACATCTCCATCATCGAGGACAGATGACACAGGATAAAGAGGATAGGAAGGGGAGGGGAGGGGAGGAGGAGTTGGTGAGAGTGCTACATGGAATACGTTTACTGAAGGATTTAGTGACCCACAACCTTCTAAACATTAGTCAACAGCTTTTTAAGGAGATGGGGAATTTCCTGAGGAATTTTCCAATTCTGCTGCTGTAACTTTGGAGGAAAGAGTGTATTAATATAGTATAATAAGATGACCATCTTGGAGAAACAGACCTCTCCCGTTCTGATGTCAGATAACATTAGCTGAATGTAGTAAGAAACCAACTCAATAACTGCAGAGAGTGCAGTAAGATTTATGTACATAACCTGTGCTTTGAAGATTTGTTCAGAATGATTTTAGAGAAAAGTCCAAGTTATTAATCGATTCTGTGATGCCATTAAGTAATGCTGCATTATTGGCTCCATCTATGCCCTGTAAATGGATCCTGAAAATGCTTTTTGCTAAGCTTCCCCTCCCCCTAAAACCAATCCTCAAAATCACAGCCTTCCTCATTTAGAAACAGTGATTATTTTTCACAAATGCCAGAGAGAGATTTTCATGAAAATTCAATCTGCTAAAGATTGCAATCCTCAGATGTTTAAATGTGCATTTATTAAGTTGCTGGAGAGAGGTAACAGAGGCACTGATTGTGTAGCAACAATTCAAATCCACCTCTTCTTATACAATACCTGCGGTGTGCCTTTAAAACAGCAGTATTTACCAAGCACCTGCTAAAAGAGTCAGCAGCCAGTGAAAATGCCCACCCTTACTCATTGATGCACACAGATTGACAGATGCAGTTTGAGCTAAAGCCATGTTTAAACATTGCAGTGCAAAGCAGCGTAACATCACTTAAAATCACAGAGATTGAAATTGCATAACTTTTTTTAAAAAATAAAATGATCAAAATGCATCTGCAGGGATTTATGAGCCAGTGGTGGAGGATTGTTCTGGACATTTTTACAGAGTATCTGTGCAGGGTTTGATTGTGTGGGTTACTCTTATCTCTTCACATGAATCACTGCTGCAGTGTGACAGTATAATTCACAGTTACAATAACCCATCAGTCGCCGTACACCCACCCTTTCTGAAGGATGCTACAGCTTTGTACAAACAGAAAAGAGCTTTCCTTTACATTATACATAGTGCTGCTGTTGTCAGCTGCAAACCAATAGACTTGATGGAAGTTTGCTATTTAGGACAACAGGGCCATCATTTAGACGTTTGTTCTGTCATTACGATTAGGAAACGGTAGTTCTGATCCATTTTAGGATAGCTCTATGTATTAGGACCAATCTGGGTCCTGATACCTTGATAGACAACAATATTACTGGTTACAGATCCTATGTGGAAAATACAACGAACTTACTGATCGGCCATGATCCAGTTTAATAGCAGAAGAGGCTCAAGGGGCTGAGTGGCCTTTTCCTGTTCCTTTGAAGCAGGATTTTGATCCATTAAAACTGAGAGAAGAATGGCTCAATAATGCATATTCAATTTGGATATTGTTGGTTTATTCGATTGAGAGATGCAGAGAAAAAATGTATTCTCAATCAACAGGTATCAACAGTATCAGCCAAGGTTCAGTGGCCAGCATCATACCCAAAGGGTCAGAGGGTCACGAGTTCAAATCCCACTGCAGAGACAAGCAACTAACCCAGGCTGACTCTCCAGTGCAGTACTGAGGGAGTGCTGCATTGTCAGAGGGTCAGTACTGAGGGATTGCTGCACTGTCAGAGAGTCAGTACTGAAGGCGTGCCGCACTGTCAGAGGGTCAGTACTGAGGGAGTGCCGCACTGTCGGAGGGTCAGTACTGAGGGAGTGCTGCACTGTCGGAGGGTCAGTACTGAGGGAGTGCTGCACTGTCGGAGGTGCTGTTTTTCAAATGGGATGTTAATCCAAGGCCCCTTTTCCCCTCTCAGTTGAATGGAATAGATTCCATGGCACAATTTCAAGGAACAGAAGAGGGAATTCTCCCTAGTGTCCTGGTCAATATTTTTCCATCAACCAACATCAATGACAACAGATAATTTTCTCATTTACTGCATTGCTCTTTGTGGGATTATGCTGTGCAGAAAATGACTTCAAAAGTACTCTCTTGTCTGTGAAACGCTTTGGGACCTCCTGAGGCTGTGGAAGGTGTTAGAGTAAATGCAGCCTTTCTTTCAATGAGTTCTCCCATTGCTTTTTATAACCCCCATTGCTGTTGCTCACCAGTGGCTTCAGTAGATTCTAGATTACAAGCTGCTTAATCTGGGAGTCTACTCCACATTCAGGACCCCATCTGTAGAAACAATACTTCCACGAAGACAGTGAATAGGGAGCAGTGACTCACTCCCTGTGTCTCCAGCAACCTCTCATCATTCCACCTGATTTATTCTACCCACCTGTTCCCATAGCAACAGTGTCGTCAACGCTCTGTGCCACCCACGCAGGCTGAATGAGGCCCAGTTTATGTTGTCAGCCCATCGAGGGTCCTTCCTGTATGAACTGTCCACCCATCGAGGAGGGTAGAAGAGCTGGAGATTCAGACAACTCACTGGGACATATTTACATTTACTTTCAGCTACTGTCCCTCCCTGCTCTCCTGACTACACGGTCTATCACTGGGGTCCAGTACCATTCGGCACCTCACCCAAGTCAACAACAACTATTTATATTTATATAGCACCTTTAACAGAATAAAACACAGGAGCATTATAAGGCAAAACTAGCCACTAAGCCATGTAAGGGCAAATGGGCGAAAAGCTTGGTCAAAGAGGTAGGTTTTATAGAGAGTCTCAGGTAGAGAGGCTGAGCGGTTTAGAGAAGGAATTCCAGAGTTTGAGGCTTAGGCATCTGAAAGTATGATCACTGATGGTACAACAATTAAAATCAGGGATGCACGTGTGCCAGAATTAGAGGAGTGCAGATATATTGGAGGGTTGTGCGGCTGAACGGGATTACAGAGATAGTGAGGGGCGAGGTCATGGAGGGGTTCGAAAACAAGGATGAGAATTTTAAAATCAAGATGTTGCTTGACCGGGAGCCAATGTAGGTCAGTGAGCACAGGGGTGATAGGGGAATGGGACTTGGTGTGTGTTAATGTAGGTCAGTGAGCACAGGGGTGATAGGGAAATGGGACTTGGTGTGTGTTAATGTAGGTCAGTGAGCACAGGGGTGATAGGGGAATGGGACTTGGTGTGTGTTAATGTAGGTCAGTGAGCACAGGGGGTGATAGGGGAATGGGACTTGGTGTGTGTTAATGTAGGTCAGTGAGCACAGGGGTGATAGGGGAATGGGACTTGGTGTGTGTTAATGTAGGTCAGTGAGCACAGGGGGTGATAGGGGAATGGGACTTGGTGTGTGTTAATGTAGGTCAGTGAGCACAGGGGTGATAGGGGAATGGGACTTGGTGTGTGTTAATGTAGGTCAGTGAGCACAGGGGTGATAGGGAAATGGGACTTGGTGTGAGTTAAGTGATGGGCAGCAGAGTTTTGAATGAACTCAAATGTACGGAGGGTGGAATATGGGAGACCAGCCAGGAGTTCATTAAAACAGTCAAGTCTAGAGGTAACAAAGGCATGAATGAGGATTTCAGCAGCAGATGAGTTGAGGCAGGGACAAAGTCAGTCGATGTCATAGAGGTGGGAATAGGCGGTCTTAGTGATGGTGAGAATATAAGGTCGGCAGCTCAAATATAACATCAAGGTTTACAAACAGTCTGTTTCAGCCTTAGACAATTGCCATGGAGAGGGATTGAGTTGGTAGCTTGGGAATGGAGTTTATGCTGGGGACAGAAGATAATGGCTTCGGTCTTCCCAATATTTAATTCATCATTCAACTGCAAGAGACATCTAGAGTGGACAGGCTATTCAACAATGGGGCATCACACTCGAGACCCATCCTTTCTCCTGCAAATATTGACTCCTATAATTCCTAGCAGGGGTCACTGGACAGTGATCAGGAGCAGGAACCCTGGCTGATTTCACCTCTCTATAACCCAGGGGTCACTGGACAGTGATCAGGAGCAGGAACCCTGGCTGATTTCCCCTCTCTCTAACCCAGGGGTCACTGGACAGTGATCAGGAGCAGGAACCCTGGCTGATTTCCCCTCTCTCTAACCCAGGTGTCACTGGACAGTGATCAGGAGCAGGAACCCTGGCTGATTTCCCCTCTCTCTAACCCAGGGGTCACTGGACAGTGATCAGAAGCAGGAACCCTGGCTGATTTCCTCTCTCTCTAACCCAGGGGTCACTGGACAGTGATCAGGAGCAGGAGCCCTGGCTGATTTCCTCTCTCTCCTGGGTCACTGGACAAATGCTACTGATTTTTCAACCTCACAGCACATGATCCCAATGGAATGTTTGCAAAATATGGGCTGTCCTGGCCTGCTGTGTATTTACAATGGTGTTGCTCATTATTTACTGTGTTGGAGTCTCCTTCTGCTGCTACCTCCACTATTACAAACACTGCTTCCATCTGCCCACTCTCTCACCTTGAGACCCACAGCAATATGGTTGACTGTTACCTGCCCTCGGAAATGGCCTTGCAGACATTCAGTTGTACAAAACCACAACAGAAAAGTTGAAAAAGAATAAAACCGGACGGACCACCCGGCATCGACCCAGGCACCGGAAACAACAACAGCAAACTCAGCCCTGTTGACCCTGCAAAGTCCTCCTTACTAACATCTGGGGGCTTGTGCCTAAGTTGGGAGAGCTGTCCCACAGACTAGTCAAGCAACAGCCTGACATAGTCATACTCACGGAATCATACCTTACAGACAATGTCCCAGACACTGCCATCACCATCCCCGGGTACATCCTGTCCCACCGGCAGGACATACTCACCAGAGGTGGCGGCACAGTGGTATACAGTAGGGAGGGAGTTACCCTGGGATTCCTCAACATCGATTCTGGACTCGATGAAGTCTTATGGCATCAGGTCACACATGGACAAGGAAACCTCCTGCTAATTACCACCTGCTGCCCTCCCTCAGCTGTTGAGTTACTACTCCTCCATGTTGAACACCACTTGGAGGAAGCACCGAGGGTGGCAAGGGCGCAGAATGTACTCTGGTTGGGGGATTTCAATGTCCATCACCAAAAGTAGCTCAGTAGCATGATTACTGACCGAGCTGGCCAAATCCTAAAGGACATAGCTGCTAGACTGGGTCTGTGGGACAGTGAGGGAACCAACAAGAGGGAAAAACATACTAGACCTTGTCCTCACCAATCTACCTGTTGCAGATGCATCTGTCCATGACAGTATTGGTAGGAGTGACCACCGCACAGTCCTTGTGAAAACAAAGTCCTACCTTCACATTGAGCATACTCTCCATCATGTTCTCTGGCACTACCACCATGATAAATGGGATAGATTCAGAACAGATCTGGCAGACAAAACTGGGCATCCATGAGGCTCTGTGGACCATCAGCAACAGCAGAATTGCATTCAACTACAATCTGTAACCTCATGGTCCCCACTCTACCATTACCATCAATCCAGGGGATCAACCCTGGTTCAATGAAGAGTGCAGGAGGGCATGCCAGGAGCAGCACCAGGCATACCTCAAAAAGAAGTGCCAACCTGGTGAAGATACAACACAGGCCTACTTGCATGCCAAACAGCAGAAGCAGCATATGACAGACAGAGCTAAGAAATCCCACGACCAACGGATCAGATCTAAGCTCTGCAGTCCTGCCACATCCAGTCGTGAATGGCGGTGGACAATTAAACAACTATCAGGAGGCGGAGGGTCCACAAATATCCCCATCCTCAATGATGGGGGAGCCCATCACATCAGTGCAAAAGAAAAGGCTGAAGCATTTGCAACCATCTTCAGCCAGAAGTGCCGAGTGGATGATCCATCTCAGCCTCCTCCTGAGATCCCCAGCATCACATATACCAGTCTTCAGCCAATTCAATTCATTCCACGTGATATCAAGACACAGCTGAAGGCACTGGATACTGCAAAGGCTGTGGGCCCTGACAATATTCTGGCAATAGTACTGAAGACCTGTGCTCCAGAACTAGCCACACCACTAGCCAAGCTGTTCCAGTACAGCTACAACACTGGCATCTACCTGGCAATGTTAAAAATTGCTCAGTATGTCCTATCCACAAAAAGCAGGACAAATCCAACCCGGCCAATTACCTTCCCATCTGTCTACTCTCGATCATCAGTAAAGTGATGGAAGGTATCGTCGACAGTACTAGTAAGCGGCACTTACACAGCAATAACCTGCTCAGTGACGCTCAGTTTGGATTCCACCAGAGCGACTCAACTCCTGACCTCATTAGAGCCATGGTTTAAACATGGAAAAAACAGCAGAACTCCAGAGGTGAGGTGAGAGTGATTGCCAGGGATTTCAAGGCAGCATTTGACCAAGTATGGAATCAAGTAGTCCTAGCAAAACTGAAGTCAACGAGAATCGGGAGAAACTCTCCACCGGTTGGAGTCATACCCTAGCGCAAAGGAAGATGGTTGTGGTTGTTGGAGGTCAATCATCTCAGTCCCAGGACATCACTGCAGGAGTTCCTCAGGGTAGTGTCCTAGGCCCAACCATCTTCAGCTGCTTCATCAATGACCTTCCTTCAATCATAAGGTCAGAAGTGGGGATGTTCACTGATGATTGCACAATGTTCAGCACCATTTGTTACTCCTCAGATACTGAAGCAGCCCGTGTAGAAATGCAGCAAGACCTGGACAACATCCAGGCTTGGGCTGATAAGTGGCAAGTAACATTTGTGATACACAAGTGCCAGACAATGACCATCTCCAACAAGAGAGAATCTAACCATCTCCCCTTGACATTCAATGGCATTACCATCGCAGAATCCCCCACTATCAACATCCTGGGGGCTACCATTGACCAGAAACTGAACTGAAGCAGTCACATAAATACCGTGGCTACAAGAGCAGGTCAGAGGCTAGGAATCCTGCGGCGAGTAACTCACCTCCTGACTCCCCAGAGCGTGTCCACCATCCACAAGGCACAAGTCAGGATTGTGATGGAATACTCTCCACTTGCCTGGATGGGTGCAGCTCCAGCAACACTCAAGAAAACTTGACACCATCCAGGACAAAGCAGCCCGCTTGACCTTCAACATTCACTCCCTCCATCACCGACACACAGTGGCAGCAGTGTGTACCATCTACAAGATGCACTGCAGCAATGCACCAAGTTTCTTTCGACAGCACCTTCAAAACCCATGACCCCTTCCACCTAAAAGAACAAGGGCAGCAGATGCATGGGAACACCATTATCTGCAAGTTCCCTTCCAAGATGCACACTATCCTGACTTGAAATTAGATCATTGTTTCTTCACTGTCACTGGATCAGAATCTTGGAACTTCCTTCCTAACAGCACTGTGGGTGTACTTATGCCAGATAGACTGAAGCAGTTCAAGAAGGCAGCTCACCACCACTTTCTCTAGGGCAACTAGGGATGGGCTCTAAATGATGGCCTTGCCAGCGACACCCAGATCCCATGAAACGAATATTTTAAAAATCCCACCTATGCATCCTCTCACCATATCCCTCAATCCCACCTACTGTTATGTGAGCGCTTCTGTTTTACTTTGTAAAATATGCTTTAAGAAATTATAGTTGAATTTTGGACATTGAATCATCTGGAGATTACTGAACTTTGTGGGTTTTTATTAAAGGAAAGTCAACAGAAGTTTGACGAGCAAAAAAGATTTTACTGGAAGGCAGATGTTTGCAAAGAACCCAGCAAGGGTGGTGTTCTAACCTGAAGGGACAGATGTTTACAAGGAAATGACAGACCACAATTCATGGCTGTCACAGGATTGCTGCTGAACAGTTAGTTTCATTTTGAACTGTTAAAAAAAGGCAGTTGGTTTGGCTAAAAACAAGAAGTTGGAGTTTGCTTATTGACCTGCCAGGAGAACAGAAGAAAATCCAGACAAGTGTTATCTCTTTTTGAAGAATCCCTGCTCCTGAAAAGCAAATCCTGTATCAAGTTGTACTGTTGCCTCCTGTATTTGAAGAATTCCTAATTGTTTGCAGAAACCTTGCATCTTTAAAAGGACATTGCATCAAGTGTGTGAGAACTGAAGCCTTTGTTGTTGCAACCTGATGTAAGACCTATGTGAAGCCTTCTGTAGCTGCATTTCTTGAAAGCCTACCCAGACTGTTCATCAACATCGCCTGGAAAGATTCCTAGTGGCAGCCGCCTATTCGCCTTTGGGACACCTCACCAAAACAAAGGACTTCTGTCCCCATCTTCTCCAGTCTAAGTTTGTTTTTTGTTCATTCTATTTCTTTGTAACAGCTGTAAACAAAAATCCTTTTTTTCCTGGTTAACCGGGTGTGTGTGCGAGTGTGTGTAAGGGCTAGGATTAAACAAAAAGGGGGGTTTAATATTTCCATTACTTCATTATTGGTTAAGACTTGGTTGATAATAAATGGATAATTTAGTTGTTTATTAAATAAACCTGGTTGGTATGCTTTATTCTGGGGGGAAATAAAGTATCTGATTGACTGTTTCGGTAAGACGGAACATTTAAATATATGTCGTGACCTATGGAGAAGTGGGACTGAATTAACAGTGCACTCCTCCTGCCTCAGTCGTAACACTACCAACCCTCACCAGATCCCTCATTTCCACCTGCGCACCCTTCACAAGATCTCTCAACCCCACCTACCCACCCTCTCACCATATCCCTCGACTCCACCTACCCGCCCCCTGTGTGACACAGGTTGGTGATTGTTTGGGTTTTTGGAGTAAATAGGAAGGGACATTCATTCAGTGATATAGCTCTCCGTTTGCATTCAGGGAATAAATGATTTCTCTTTCTATTTTACAGCTTCGCTCTCTCAACATAAACTCAATTACCAGGAGGGGGAAAAAAATCTTTTGACTTCCCTTTATAAAAATATTTCTGGCTCATAAATAGAGGCCCTGAGGCTGCTCTCAGTGCCATGAGTTCACAGTCAGGCCTCCAGACAATAACACTAAAACTAGACACATTTATCCCAAATCCTTCCTGTGCCCTTCCTGCTCATTAGCGAGAGGATCCCTTGGAATATTTGTTATTTTTGCATGATCCATGGTGCATCCTGGTTCATTTCTAACAGATTGATACTTCACAGTAAATAGATTTTTAATCTAATTTAACAGTCCAAACACACCTGGATTCCCCAAAATGTGTTGCACCATCACTCGCCCCTCTATACTGTCCCATCCAACACTCCCAAGGGCAGGTATAGAATGGATCAGATATAAAGGAGCATAGGAGCAGGAGTAGACATTTAGTCCCTCGAGCCTGTTCTGTCATTCAATGAGATCATGTCTGATGTGTATCCTAACTCCATTTAACTGCCTTGGCTTCATATCCTTTGATACCCTGGGCTAGCAAAAAAAATTGATCTCAGATTTCAAGTTAGTAATTGAACTAGTAGCTACTGTTCTTTGTAGAAGAGAGTTTCAAACTTCTCCCACCCTTTGCCTGAAGACGTGTTTTCCAATTTCTCTCCTGAATGGTTTAGTTCTGATTTTAAGGTTATGTCCCCTTGTTCTAGACTCCTCCACCAGTGGAAAAACGTTGCTCTCTATCTACCCTATCAATTCCTTTCAAAATCCTAAAAACATTCAATAAATCAGCTCTTAATTTTCTATATGCCAGCGAATACAAGCCTAGTTTATGTAATCTCTCCTCATACTTTAACCCTTGGAGCCCTGGCAACATTCTAGTGAATCTGCTCTGCACTCCTTTCAACTCCAATCAATTCTAAGGTACAGAACAGCACTCCAGATGTGGTCTAACCAGGGCTTTGTGTAGTTCTAACAAAATTTCCTCTCCTTTATTTTCTACCCTTCTAGATGTAAAGGCTATCATTCCATCAGCCTTCTTGATTATTTTTGTACCTGACTATTACATTTTAGTGATCTATGTAAGTGGACCCTTAAATCTCTTTGGACCTTCAATGTTCCCAGCTGTCACCAGTTAAAAAAATACTCAGATATATCCCTTTATGGTTCAAAATGGATGACCTCACTTACCTGCATTGAAATCCATCTGCCACAGTTTTCCCCATCCACTCTAACAATATCTCTTTGTAATTTTATGCTCCCATCTATGTTACTTACTATGCCACCAATCTTAGTGTCATCAGCAAACTGGGATCTATGGCTCTCTATTGTGTTATCTAAGACACTAACAAATATCATGAATAGTTGAGACTCCAGCACAGATCCTTGGCAGACACCACCAGTCACTTCCTTCGAATTTGAGTACATAACCTTTATCTCTACTGTATCTCTTCTATAACCTAACCGATCTCCTAAACAGATGAGCTTTAATTTTAGCTAGTAGTCTCTTATGTGGGACTTTATTGAATGCCTTCTGGAAATTAATATAACCTAGATCCATAGACATTCCCCTGTCTACCACTTTAGTTACTTCCTCAAAAAATTCAATCAGTTTCATTAGACATGACGTACCTTTTACAAAACCATGTTAGCTCTCGCTGATCAGCTCATAGATCTCACTCTGCCCTTAATTATAGATTCCAATAACTTCCCTACAACAGATGTTATACTAACAGATCTATAATTCCCTGATTTCTCTCCCACCTTTCTTGAATGGAGTCACATTTGCAATTTTCCAATCTAAAGGGACAATTGCTGTATCGAGAGAGTTTATGTCCCGAGGTGTATGACTAAAGTATCTACAATTTCCTCACCTGCTTCCTTTAAAATCCTCGGGTGGAAACTATAAGGTCCTGGGGGTTTGTCAGTCTTTCGTGTCATTATTTTTCTAATACTGTTTTCTTTCTCATATAAACTTCCAGTCCCTGAATCATTATTAACTTCCCTGGAATATCAGGTACATTATACAAACATACATATGAACATACAAATTAGGAGCAGAAGTAGTCCATTCGTCCCCTCAAGCCTGCTCCGCCATTCAATAAGATCGTGGCTGACCTGTTTGTGTCTCGAATTCCACACTCCCATCTAACCCGATCACCTTTGATTCCCTTGCCTAACAAGAATCTATCTACCTCCACCTTAAAAATATTCAATGACCCCGCCTCCACCACCTTCTCAGGCAGAGAATTCCAAAGTCGCACAACCCTCTGAGAGAAAACATTTCTCCTCATCTTTGTCCTAAGAGGGCGACCCCTAATTTTAAAACTGTGCCCCCCCAGTTCTGGACTCACCCACAAGAGGAAACATCCTTTCCACATCCACCTTGCCAAAACCGTTCAGGATCTTATATACTTCAATCAAGTCTCCCCTCACTCTTCTAAACTCCAGTGAAAACAAGCTCAGTCTGTCCAATCTTTCCTCATAAGACACCCTGCTCATTCCAGGTATCAATCTAGTAAATCTCCTCTGAACCGCCTCCAATGCATTTATGACTGACACAAAGTTTGGCATTTCCTTATTTTCATTTGCAATATTATCCACATCTGTTTTTAAAGGGCCCACATTACCTTTGACTACCCTTTATCTTTGTATTCCCCTTTTTCAGCTCTTTCTATCTTTTTATCCCTTTTTGCTGTTCTTGATATCTCTGCCAGTTCCCTGGATCTACACTATTCTTTATACTTTTATATGCTCATTCCTTTAATTTTATGCAACGTCTCACCTCTACTATCAACCATAACTGTTTTATTTGCACTTCACAGAATCACAGAATCGTTACAGTGCAGAAGGAGGCCGTTCAGTCCATCGTGTTCACACTGGCTCTCTGAAAGAGCAATTCCCCTTTGAATGCTTTAGTTGAACCTGCCTCCATCACGTTCTCAGGCAGAGCATTCCAGACCTTAACCACTCGCTGCGTGAAAAGGTTTTTCCTCATGTCACTTTTGCTTCTCTTACCAAATACTTTAAATCTGTGCCCTCTCGTTCTCGATCCTTTCACGAGTGGGAACAGTTTCTCTCTATCTACTCTGTCAAGATCCCTCATGATTTTGAATACCTCTATCAAATCAACAGAATCACAGAATCGAACTTAGGGGTATATCAGTGCTGGACAGAGATCAGAGGCAGGCTAGCACAAAACAGGAAGTGGCACTGGGCAGAGATCAGAGATTTGAGCACAAAATTCCAAGCTGACATGCGAGTGCAGTACTGAAAGAGTGCAGCACTGTCGGAGGGCCAGTACTGAGGGAGTGCAGCACTGTCGGAGGGCCAGTACTGAGGGAGTGCTGCACTGTCGGAGGGTCAGTACTGAGGGGGTGCAGCACTGTCGGAGGGTCAATACTGAGGGAGTGTAGCACTGACGGAGGGTCAGTACTGAGGGAGTGCAGCACTGTCGGAGGGTCAGTACTGAGGGAGTGCAGCACTGTCGGAGGGTCAGTACTGAGGGAGTGTAGCACTGTCGGAGGGTCAGTACTGAGGAAGTGCAGCACTGTCGGAGGGTCAGTACTGAGGGAGTGCAGCACTGTCGGAGGGTCAGTACTGAGGGAGTGTAGCACTGTCGGAGGGTCAGTACAGAGGGAGCGCCGTACTTTCGGAGGGTCAGTACAGGGGGAGTGCTGCACTGTCAGAGGGTCAGTACAGAGGGAGTGCTGCACTGTCAGAGGGTCAGTACTGGGGGAGTGCTGCACTGTCAGAGGGTCAGCACTGGGGGTGCTGCACTGTCAGAAGGTCAGTACTGGGGGAGTGCTGCACTCTCCCCGTAACCCTGCACATTCTTCCTTTTCAGTTAACAGTCTAGTTCTCTTTTGAATGCTTCAATTGAACCTGCCTCCACCACACTCTCAGGCAGCGCATTCCAGACCTTAACCACTTGCTGCGGGAAGAAGTTTTTCCTCATGTCACTTTTGCTTCTTTTGCCAATCACTTTAAATCTGTGCCCTCTCGTTCTGGACCTTTCACAGGTGGGAACAGTTTTTCCCTATCCACTCTCTCCAGACCCCTCCTGACTTTGAATGTATCTATTAAATCCCCTCTCAGCCTTCTCTTCATCAAGGAAAACAGTCCAGACTTCTCCAATAAATAAAAGCAAAATACTGCAGATGCTGGAAATCTGAAATATGAAGAGAAAGTGCTGGAACTACTCAGCAGGTCTGGCAGCGACAAGATATTTTTCTATTTTTTAATTATTTGATTTGATTTTTTCATCATGTGCCTGTTTTTCATGTATACACTCATTACTCTGCCATTAACACTCTCTCTGGACTAATGCTTTGTCTTTCACCACAAGCATGAACATACTCTTTGCCTTTGTCCCAGGACAGTTTTGTTATTTAATCTCTCCTGCCCTCTGTCCTCTCAAACACCTTCCCTTTTGTTCTCTTCCCCACCAAACTCTCCCCCCTACTTGCTTAAAACCTAATTCTTTTCTAATCTTTCCCAGTTCTGATGAACGGTCACAGACCTGAACGTTAACTTTGCTTCTCTCTCCACAGATGCTGCCTGACCTGCTGAGTATTTCTCGCACTGTTTTTATCCCAACTTCTCCAATCTGTCTTCATACTTGAAGCTCTTCATCCCTGGAACCATTCTTGTGAATCTTTTCTGTATTCTCTCCAATGCCTTCACATCTTTCTTAAAGTGCAGTGCTCAGAACTGGATGCAATACTCCAGCTGAGGCCGAACTAGTGTCTTATACAAGTTTAACATAAACTCTTTACTCTTGGACTCAATGCCCCTGTATGCTTTATCAACTGCTCTCTCAACCTGTCCTGCCACCTTCAATGACTTATGCACATATACCTCCAAGTCCCTCTGCTCCTGAACCCCTATAGAATTGTACTCTTTATTTTATATTATCACTCCATGTTCTTCCTACCGAAATGAATCATTTCACATTTCTCCGCATTGAACTTCATCTGCCACCTGTCTGCCCATTCCACCTACTTGTCTATGTCCTTTTGAAGTTCTACACTATCCTCCTCACAGTTCACAATGCTTCCAAGTTTCGTATCATCCGCAAACTTTGAAATTGTGCCCTGTACCCCAAGGTCTAGGCCATTACTAAATATCAGGAAGAGCAAGGGTCCCAACGCTGACCCCTGGGGAACTCCACTACAAACCTTCTTCCAGTCTGAAAACATCCATTAACTACTACTTTTTGTTTTCTGTCACTCAGCCAATTTCGTATCCATGTTGCTACCCTCCCTTTTATTCCATGAGCTACAGGTTTGCTCACAAGTCTGTTGTGTGGCACTGTATCAAACGCATATCAAGTCCATGTACACCACATCAACAGCATTGCCCTCATCAACCCTCCCTATTACCTCTTCAAAAAACTCCAGCAAGTTTGTTAAACGTGATTTTCCCTTAATGAATCTGTGCTGGCTTTCCTTAATTAACCAGCATTTGTCCATGTGACTATTCATTTGGTCCCGAATTTAGCTGTTTCCCGATAACCGAAGTTAAACTGACTGGCCTGTTCCTGATGGGCTTATCTTTACATCCTTTTTTGACAAGGGGTAACATTTGCAATTCTCCAGTCCTCGGGCACCACCCCTGAGTCTAAGGACGACTGAAAAATTATGGCCCGTGCCTCCGTGATTTCCACTCTCAATTCCCTTGGTAACCTTGGATGCATCTCATCTGGCCCTGATGCTTTATCAACTTTAAGTATAGACAGCCTACTTAAGACCTCCTCCTTATCAATTTTAAATCCTTCTAGTGTATTAATAACCTCCTCTTTCACTGTGGCCTGGGTAGCATCTTCTTTCTTGGTAAAGACAGATGCAAAGTATTCATTTAATACCTCAGTTATTTCCCCTGCCTCCATGTGTAAATCCCCCTTTTGGTCCCTAATCGCCCCCACTCCTCCTTTTATCATCCTTTCACTATTAATATGTCTATAGAAGACTTTGGTATTCCCTTTTATGTTAGCTGCCACTCTCTTTTCATACTCTCTCTTTGCTTCTCATATTTGCTTTTTCACTTCCCCTCTGAACCTTCTATATTCAGTCTGGTTCTCCATTGTATAATCTACCTGACATCTGTCATAAGCGCACATTTTCTTCTTCATCTTCATCTTTTGTCATCCAGGGAATTCTGGATTTAATTGTCCTACCTTTCCCCTTCAAGGGAACATACTTGACTGTGCCCGAACTATCTCTTCTTTGAAGGTAGCCCATTGTTCAGCTACTGTTTTCCCTTCCAACCTTTGATTCCAATTTATTCAACCCAGATTCATTCTTATCCC
The DNA here is from genome assembly GCF_036365525.1 of Heterodontus francisci. Lineage (NCBI taxonomy): Eukaryota > Metazoa > Chordata > Chondrichthyes > Heterodontiformes > Heterodontidae > Heterodontus > Heterodontus francisci. The sequence continues at coordinate 279,895 of NW_027141350.1, forward strand.
ACTGAAGTTGGCTTTCTCCCAGTTAATTATTCTTACTCTAGATTGTGCTTTGTCCTTTTCCATAACCAACCAAAACCTTATGATACAATGATCACTGTCCCCTAAATGTTCTCCTGCTGATATTTGATCCTCATTCCCAAGAGCCAGGTCCAGCAGTGCCTCCTTCCTCGTTGGACTGGAAACATACTGCTGTAGAAAGGTTTCCTGAAAACACACTCGAGGAACTCTTGCCCCTCCCTGCCCTTTACTCTACTACTATTCCAGTCTATATTTGGATAATTAAAGTCTCCCATCATAACTACGCTATAATTCTTGCATCATTGTAATTTCCTTGCAAATTTGTTCCTTTTCATCCTTTCCACTAGCTGTGGTTTATAGATTACACCACGAAATGTAATTGCACCGTTTTTGTTCCTTAGCTCTAGCCAAATAGACCCTTCTGGAACATCCTCTCTTTCCAGCACTGCAATTCTCTCACTAATCAATACTGCCACTCCTCCCCTTTTCTTCCTTTTCTATCTTTCCTGAATACCTTGTATCCAGGAATATTTAACACCCAGTCTTGCCCTTCTTTGAGCCAGGTCTCTGTTATAGCCACAACATCATATTTCCACATGTCTGTAACTCACCAATCTTATTAACAACACTCAGTGCATTCACATACCTGATTTAGACTAGAATAAGCACTGGACAGGAATCAGCACTGGACAGAGATCAGCACTGGACAGAGATCAACACTGGACAGAGATCAACACTGGACAGAGATCAACACTGGACAGAGATCAACACTGGACAGGAATCAGCACTGGACAGAGATCAACACTGGACAGTGTTCAACACTGGACAGAGATCAACACTGGACAGGAATCAGCACTGGACAGGAATCAGCACTGGACAGGAATCAGCACTGGACAGGAATCAGCACTGGACAGAGATCAGCACTGGACAGAGATCAGCACTGGACAGAGATCAGCACTGGACAGAGATCAACACTGGACAGAGATCAACACTGGACAGAGATCAACACTGGACAGGAATCAGCACTGGACAGAAATCAGCACTGGACAGGAATCAGCACTGGACAGGAATCAGCACTGGACAGGAATCAGCACTGGACAGAGATCAACACTGGACAGAGATCAACACTGGACAGAGATCAACACTGGACAGGGATCAGCACTGGACAGGGATCAGCACTGGACAGGGATCAGCACTGGACAGGGATCAACACTGGACAGAGATCAACACTGGACAGAGATCAACACTGGACAGGAATCAGCACTGGACAGAAATCAGCACTGGACAGGAATCAGCACTGGACAGGAATCAGCACTGGACAGGAATCAGCACTGGACAGAGATCAACACTGGACAGGAATCAGCACTGGACAGAGATCAACACTGGACAGAGATCAACACTGGACAGAAATCAGCACTGGACAGGAATCAGCACTGGACAGAGATCAACACTGGACAGAGATCAACACTGGACAGAGATCAGCACTGGACAGAGATCAACACTGGACAGAGATCAGCACTGGACAGAGATCAGCACTGGACAGAGATCAACACTGGACAGAGATCAACACTGGACAGAGATCAACACTGGACAGAAATCAGCACTGGACAGAAATCAGCACTGGACAGAAATCAGCACTGGACAGGAATCAGCACTGGACAGGAATCAGCACTGGACAGGAATCAGCACTGGACAGGAATCAACACTGGACAGGAATCAGCACTGGACAGGAATCAGCACTGGACAGGAATCAGCACTGGATGGAGATCAGCACTGGACAGAGATCAGACTGGACAGGGATTATGTTGAGTTCTGGTTTCTGCTACATCCCATGTTCTGATTTCCAACCCCTGCTGCAACGCCAGTAAGCGATATTTAAAGGACACACTAATGCAATTCAGCAGAACACACTGGGCGAGTGTTTCTCCAGTGACGTCACTCTGAGTAAGTGTTTGTCCAGTAATATTTCTCTGGGTGAGTACCTGTCCAGTGATGTTAATCCAGGCAAGTGTTTTTCCAGTGGTTATTCCAGGTGAGTATTTGTCCAGTGACGTTACTCCGGGCAAGTGATTTTTCAGTGACGTTACTCTGGGTGAGTGCATGTCCAGTGATGTTACACTGGGTGTGTGTCCAGTAATGTTTCTCTGTGTGAGTGTCTGTCCAGTGATGTTACTCTGGGTGAGTGTATGTCCAGTGATATTACTCTCGGTTAGTGTTTCTCCAGTGATGTTACTCTGGGTCAGTGTATATCCAGTGATATTACTCTGGGTTAGCGTTTCTCCAGTGATGTTACTCTGAGTGAGTGCATGTCCAGTGATGTTACTCTGGGTCAGTGTATATCCAGTGATATTACTCTGGGTTAGCGTTTCTCCAGTGATGTTACTCTGAGTGAGTGCATGTCCAGTGATGTTACTCTGGGTCAGTGTATGTCCAGTGATGTTACTCTGGGTCAGTGTATGTCCAGTGATGTTACTCTGGGTCAGTGTATGTCCAGTGATGTTACTCTGGGTCAGTGTCTGTACAGTATGTTACACTGGTTGCATGTCCAGTGATGTTACTCTGGGTGAGTGTATGTCCAGTGATGTTACTCTGAGTGAGTGTATGTCCAGTGATGTTACTCTGGGTGAGTGTATGTCCAGTGATGTTACTCTGAGTGAGTGCATGTCCAGTGATGTTACTCTGGGTTAGTGTCTGTACAGTATGTTACTCTGGTTGCATGTCCAGTGATGTTACTCTGGGTGAGTGCATGTCCAGTGATGTTACTCTGGGTGAGTGTATGTCGAGTGATGTTACTCTGGGTTAGTGTCTGTACAGTATGTTACTCTGGTTGCATGTCCAGTGATGTTACTCTGGGTGAGTGTATGTCGAGTGATGTTACTCTGGGTTAGTGTCTGTACAGTATGTTACTCTGGTTGCATGTCCAGTGATGTTACTCTGGGTGAGTGTATGTCCAGTGATGTTACTCTGGGTCAGTGTCTGTACAGTATGTTACTCTGGTTGCATGTCCAGTGATGTTACTCTGGGTGAGTGTATGTCGAGTGATGTTACTCTGGGTCAGTGTCTGTACAGTGTGTTACTCTGGGTGCATGTCCAGTGATGTTACTCTGGCTGAGTGTCTGTCCAGTGATGTTACTCTGAGTGAGTGTTTGTCCAGTGTGATGCTGGCCTCCACCCGCCAAGAATGAGGCACATCATTTCGCCACACAGACATTAAACTTAAAATTGCTGCTGGGAAGAAAAGAGGGCCTATCACAAGGAATTGCCAGGCCCCAAGCCGGAAAGGCCTTTTTTGCATACTAGCAGACAGTGTTAGAACAAAGGAACCAGTCCCTGTTCCCACAATACACAGAAGATGTGGTCAGACCAGTTTAGTCACATGACTAATTGGCTGTTGGAGTTTTTTGAATTTGAACTTGCCACAGAGAATTTGAACTCAGAAAGCGGTTTGCTCCTGGACTGGACTGGCTCGCCGCTACCTCTCCTATCTGCTCATCTCGTTCTCACCAGCTTTGGAATCCATTGAAGACACATGAACCCCAAGAGAGAAAAGTCTCCTACAGTGAACAAGGTTTAAGAGAATACTGAGCCCTAACGAAAAGCAAGAACTACCTACAAAAGGACTACAGTGAGCTCGAAGCACAGTAACAAGAAACTCTTCCGATATTGCCTCAAACCTCTACTTTATTTTTCTTCTGCTCTTTTCTGTCTCTATTTGCATGTGTGTATCGTGTATGCATGCCAGTGTGGGGTGCGGTGTGCATCCGTAGGCGTTAACCAAATTAGAGTTTAAGTTTGAGTTTAATAAAATTTCACTTTTCTTCTTTAAACCTGAGAAAACCTGGTGTGCTGGTTTCTTTGTCTTATAATTGGAAAGCGGTGAACAAGGATTCACCAAGGGGAGCTCAAAATACGGTGTGTTTAAAATTAAATCCTGTTACAATAAGACCAGATGAAGGCTGAGAAAGACCCCTAGTCACCTTTCTCACCTGGTCATAACACCAGTGATGTTTCTCTGCGTGAGTGTTTGTCTAGTGATGTTACTCTGGGCGGGTGTTGGTCCAGTGGTTTTACTCGATCCAGTGTATTGTGCCATTTAGTGTCAGGTCTTCCGGTTTAATAATTGAGGGTGTTGATGATATTTTCAGAGTTGAGTCTGATGACTGTGTGCTTTTCATAAGGAGAGAAGAATTACAAAGAACGAGACACAGTGTATTAACAAGCTGGGATATTCTTAGCAATAATCAGAATGCTGGTTAAAAATAAACAGCGGGTGAGAAACGAAGCAAATGAGAGAGAAGGTGAAATGCGATGAATGCAAGATTTCCAGCATCCGCAGTATTTTTGCTTTGGTTGAGATGAATGCAACTGTAAAATCAGATGTGATTGGATATCAGAAGGCTTGTCAATAATTTTAGAGGTTTTAGGGACTGTAATGGGGATCCTGGATTATAATGAGGGTCTAGGTCTGTAATGAGAGTCCTGGACTGCAAACAAGTTGCCAGGACTGTAACAAGGGGCCCAGGCTTGTAATGGGGGGCAGAGAACTGCAATGAGGAGATAGGACTGTAATAGGGACCGAGGGCTGTATTGAGGGGCCAGAGCTGTAACAAGGGCCCAGGACTGTAACGAGGTCCCAGGACTCTAATGGGGCCAGAGAATTGTAACGAGGGGCTAGGACTGTAATGAGAAGACAGGACTGTAACAGGGACCCTGAACTTTAACAGGGGAAAGGTCTGCAATGAGGGCCAGGACTACAACAAGGGCTAGGACTGTAATGAGGGCCCTGGACTGTTCTGAGGGGGCCCTGTATAACAGGGCCCTGGACTGTAATGGGGGTCCAGGACTGTAATGAGGGTCCAGGGCTCTAACGGGGGTCCTGGACTGTAATGAGGGCCCAGGGCTCTAACGGGGGTCCTGGACTGTAATGAGGGGCCTACTGACTTTGAGCGGATTCATTGCGACCTGATTTTGTCACGAGTGCTCAAACTCATTTACATATTTGAATATTTGAGGCATTAAGGGTCAGCACTGCCACTTATGCGAGAGAGGCACTGCTGATCTAAACTGGGCATACCCTGCTTCACCAGGATCCCTCGTAAAGGGAGAAAGAAGAGATTAAAAACATTGGTGGGGGTTTTTAAGCTTTTTATGACCCCCTCACCCCTCCCCCCCCACCCCCACACCAACCCTTGGCAGGAATCGGTTCCATTCACTCGTCGGTTTTCTGGGGCAGATCTGTCATTGTTATGGTTTGTCTCCCAGCAATATTTTGTCTCCTTATTCTGCTGGGTGTGACGCAAAGGGAGGGTTGGGTGTCCCACGAGGCTTGTGATCCCACTGAGACGAGGTAGTGGAGTGTGTGAGGGGTTTCACAGGACAAGCAAACCCACTCTGAGGCATTTTGGCTAAACTCTGGGACCTTGAAGGTCAGAGCCCATGGGATCCAGGGCAATTTGGCAAATTAGATCCAAAATTGGCTTAGTGGCAGGACTGTTTTTGCGAGTGGAAGCCTGTGACCAGTGGTGTACCACAGGGATTGGTGCTGGGACCCTTACTGTTTGTAGTGTACATTAATGATTTAGACGTGATATAGGAGGTATGATCAGTAAGTTTGCAGGTGACACGAAAATTGGTGGTGTCGTAAATACTGAGGAGGAAAGCTTTAGATTAGAGGACAATATAAGATGGGCAGAGCAGTGGCAAATGGAATTTAATCCTGAGAAGTGTGAGGTGATGCATTTTGGGAGGACTAACAAGGCAATGGAATATACAATGGATGGTAGGACCCTAGGAAGTACAGAGGGTCAGAGGGACCTTGGTGTACTTGTCCATAGATCACTGAAGACAGCAGCATAGGTAGTTAAGGTGGTTAGGAAGGCATATGGGATACTTGCCTTTATTAGTTGAGCTATAGAATATAAGAGCAGGGAGGTTATGATGGAGCTGTATAAAACACTAATTAGGCCACAGCTAGAGTACTGTGTACAGTTCTGGTCACCACACTATAGGAAGGATGTGATTGCACTGGAGAGGGTGTGGAGGAGATTCACCAGGATGTTGCCTGGGCTGGAGTGTTTCAGCTATGAAGAGATACTGGATAGACTAGGGTTGTTTTCCTTAGAGCAGAGAAGGCTGAGGGGGGACCTGATTGAGGTATGCAAAATTATGAGGGGCATTGATAGGTTAGATAGGAAGAAACTTTTCCCTTAGCAGAGGTGTCAATAACCAGGGGGCATAGATTTAAGGTAAGGGGCAGGAGGGGATTTGAGGAAAAATATTTTTACCCAGAGGGTGGTTGGAATCTGGAACTAACTGCCTGAAGGGGTGGTAGAGGCAGAAACCCTCACAACATTTAAGAAGTATTTAGATGAGCACTTGAAACGCCATAACATACAAGGCTACGGGCCAAATGCTGGAAAATGGGGTTAGAATAGATAGGTGCTTGATGGCCGGTACAGACACGATGGGCCGAAGGGCCTGTTTCTGTTATGTAGAACTCTATGACTCTATGTAGCTGGACACATTAAGGTCTCCTACATTATAGTAGTGCCCCCATGTGTAGGAAACACGGCACAGCAAGATCCCATCAACAGAAATGAGATAATGACCAGAGAATCAGTTTTGGTGATGTTGGTTGAGGGATAAATATTGACCAGGACATCGAGGATAACTCTTGTTCGTCTTGCAAATAGTGGGAAAGGATCTTTTACAGAATCTACCTGAGAGGGCCGACTGGGTGTTGGGTTTAACATTTCATCTGAAAGACAGCACCTCTGACAGTGCAGCATTCCCTCAGTACAGCACTGGGAGTATCAGACTGGATTATGTGTTCAAGTCTCTGCAGTAGGAATGTAAAAGGATGTAGGGAAAGGGTCGGGTCGTGAGATGAAAAACTTGGTGTCAGATTTCCGCACCATCTCTAAGACCACCTGTTTCCACCTCCATAACACTTCCAACTCCATCCCTGCCTCAGTTCACCTACTGATGAAATCTTCATTCATGCCTTCATTACCTCTAGACTTGACTATTCCAATGCACTCCTGGCTGGTCTCACACATTCTACCCTCCATAAACTTGAGGTCATCCAAAACTCTGCTGCTGGTGCCCTAACCCTCAACCAGTTCTGTTCCCCTATCAGCCTTGTGCTCGCTGACCTCCACTGGCTCCCAGTCCAACAATGACTCAATTTTAAAATTCTCACCTTGTGTTCAAAGCACTCCATGGCCTCACCCCTCCCTATCTCTTTAATCCCTTCCAGTCCCACAACGCTCTGAGATATCTGTGCTCCTATCGAGCATCCCCAATTTTAATTCAGGGGTCAGCAGCGTGTCCGTACACAGACACCAGTGTCCGTGCTAAAAGATTTTGAGGTCCGTCGCTGTGACTGACAGTGGACTGCCTAGGGCAGGATAAGCGTTAATTGGTGGTTCGTGATGCAGGCGCGCTGGGTTCGGCCGCCCCTGCTGTTTTTGCACGGTTCAGGGAGTGAGCAGGAATGACTGCTGTGGGGGTAAGGGAGAGAAAGGCCGAGGGGACAGCAGGAAAACAGCCAGAGGCACGGCGCGGAGGGAGCACACTGAGAGTCACGTAGCCCTTTAAACAAGCACCAGCTCAGGGAGCTGCGGGCGGAGGTGGGAGGGTGGAGAGAGAAAGGGACAGACACAGAGGGTGATGGAATTGGACATGGGATGGGAGGGTGAATGGACACGGGGTAGAGGGGGAGAGGCACACAGAGAGGGGGAGAGGCACACAGAGAAGGGAGGGGGGATTGACACACACAGAGCAGAGAGAGGGATGGGCATACAGAGATGGAGGAGGGGAATGGACACAGAGAGGATGGAGAGGGGGATGGACAGAGAGAGGGGAGAGGGGGACGGAAACAGAGAGAGAGGGGAGAGGGGGATGGACACAGAGAGGAGAGAGGGGGATGGACATACAGAGAGAGGGGAGAGGGGGATGGACACAGAGAGGATGGAGAGGGGGATGGACAGAGAGAGAGGAGAGAGGGGGATGGACACAGAGAGGAGAGAGGGGGATGGACACAGAGAGAGGAGAGAGGGGGATGGACACAGAGAGGAGAGAGGGGGATGGACATACAGAGAGAGGGGAGAGGGGGATGGACACAGAGAGGAGAGAGGGGGATGGACATACAGAGAGAGGAGAGAGGGGGATGGACATACAGAGAGGGGAGAGGGGGATGGACACAGAGAGGAGAGAGGGGGATGGACACAGAGAGGAGAGAGGGGGATGGACATACAGAGAGAGGAGAGAGGGGGATGGACATACAGAGAGGGGAGAGGGGGATGGACACAGAGAGGGGAGAGGGGGATGGACATACAGAGAGGGGAGAGAGGGGGATGGACACAGAGAGGGGAGAGGGGGATGGACAGAGAGAGAGGAGAGAGGGGGATGGACACAGAGAGGGGAGAGGGGGATGGACATACAGAGAGGGGAGAGGGGGATGGACACAGAGAGGATGGAGAGGGGGATGGACACAGAGAGGAGAGAGGGGGATGGACACAGAGAGGATGGAGAGGGGGATGGACACAGAGAGGAGAGAGGGGGATGGACACAGAGAGGAGAGAGGGGGATGGACACAGAGAGGAGAGAGGGGGATGGACACAGAGAGGATGGAGAGGGGGATGGACATACAGAGAGGAGAGAGGGGGATGGACACAGAGAGGGGAGAGGGGGATGGACACAGAGAGGATGGAGAGGGGGATGGACAGAGAGAGAGGAGAGAGGGGGATGGACAGAGAGAGAGGAGAGGGGGATGGACATACAGAGAGGAGAGAGGGGGATGGACACAGAGAGGGGAGAGGGGGATGGACATAGAGAGGGGAGAGAGGGGGATGGACATACAGAGAGGAGAGAGGGGGATGGACACAGAGAGGATGGAGAGGGGGATGGACAGAGAGAGAGGAGAGAGGGGGATGGACAGAGAGAGAGAGGAGAGGGGGATGGACATACAGAGAGGAGAGAGGGGGATGGACACAGAGAGGAGAGAGGGGGATGGACACAGAGAGGGGAGAGGGGGATGGACAGAGAGAGAGGAGAGAGGGGGATGGACATACAGAGAGGAGAGAGGGGGATGGACATACAGAGAGAGGAGAGGGGGATGGACATACAGAGAGGAGAGAGGGGGATGGACACAGAGAGGAGAGAGGGGGATGGACACAGAGAGGGGAGAGGGGGATGGACAGAGAGAGAGGAGAGAGGGGGATGGACATACAGAGAGGAGAGAGGGGGATGGACATACAGAGAGAGGAGAGGGGGATGGACATACAGAGAGGGGAGAGGGGGATGGACACAGAGAGGATGGAGAGGGGGATGGACATACAGAGAGGAGAGGGGGATGGACATACAGAGAGAGGAGAGGGGGATGGACATACAGAGAGGGGAGAGGGGGATGGACAGAGAGAGAGGAGAGAGGGGGATGGACATACAGAGAGGAGAGAGGGGGATGGACACAGAGAGGGGAGAGGGGGATGGACATACAGAGAGGAGAGAGGGGGATGGACACAGAGAGGGGAGAGGGGGATGGACACAGAGAGGGGAGAGGGGGATGGACAGAGAGAGAGGAGAGAGGGGGATGGACATACAGAGAGGAGAGAGGGGGATGGACACAGAGAGGGGAGAGGGGGATGGACATACAGAGAGGAGAGAGGGGGATGGACACAGAGAGGGGAGAGGGGGATGGACACAGAGAGGGGAGAGGGGGATGGACATACAGAGAGGAGAGAGGGGGATGGACACAGAGAGGAGAGAGGGGGATGGACACAGAGAGGAGAGAGGGGGATGGACACAGAGAGGGGAGAGGGGGATGGACACAGAGAGGGGAGAGGGGGATGGACATACAGAGAGGAGAGAGGGGGATGGACACAGAGAGGAGAGAGGGGGATGGACACAGAGAGGGGAGAGGGGGATGGACAGAGAGAGAGGAGAGAGGGGGATGGACATACAGAGAGGAGAGAGGGGGATGGACATACAGAGAGAGGAGAGGGGGATGGACATACAGAGAGGGGAGAGGGGGATGGACAGAGAGAGAGGAGAGAGGGGGATGGACACAGAGAGGATGGAGAGGGGGATGGACAGAGAGAGAGGAGAGAGGGGGATGGAAATACAGAGAGGAGAGAGGGGGATGGACACAGAGAGGGGAGAGGGGGATGGACACAGAGAGGATGGAGAGGGGGATGGACAGAGAGAGAGGAGAGAGGGGGATGGACACAGAGAGGAGAGAGGGGGATGGACATACAGAGAGGAGAGAGGGGGATGGACACAGAGAGGAGAGAGGGGGATGGACATACAGAGAGGGGAGAGGGGGATGGACATACAGAGAGAGGAGAGGGGGATGGACACAGAGAGGGGAGAGGGGGATGGACAGAGAGAGAGGAGAGAGGGGGATGGACACAGAGAGGAGAGAGGGGGATGGACATACAGAGAGGGGAGAGGGGGATGGACACAGAGAGGATGGAGAGGGGGATGGACAGAGAGAGAGGAGAGAGGGGGATGGACATACAGAGAGGAGAGAGGGGGATGGACATACAGAGAGAGGAGAGGGGGATGGACACAGAGAGAGGAGAGAGGGGGATGGACACAGAGAGAGGAGAGAGGGGGATGGACACAGAGAGAGGAGAGAGGGGGATGGACACAGAGAGAGGAGAGGGGGATGGACATACAGAGAGGGGAGAGGGGGATGGACACAGAGAGGATGGAGAGGGGGATGGACAGAGAGAGAGGAGAGAGGGGGATGGACATACAGAGAGGAGAGAGGGGGATGGACACAGAGAGGATGGAGAGGGGGATGGACAGAGAGAGAGGAGAGAGGGGGATGGACATACAGAGAGAGGAGAGGGGGATGGACATACAGAGAGGGGAGAGGGGGATGGACACAGAGAGGATGGAGAGGGGGATGGACAGAGAGAGAGGAGAGAGGGGGATGGACATACAGAGAGGGGAGAGGGGGATGGACACAGAGAGGATGGAGAGGGGGATGGACAGAGAGAGAGGAGAGAGGGGGATGGACACAGAGAGGAGAGAGGGGGATGGACACAGAGAGGAGAGAGGGGGATGGACACAGAGAGGATGGAGAGGGGGATGGACAGAGAGAGAGGAGAGAGGGGGATGGACAGAGAGAGAGGAGAGAGGGGGATGGACACAGAGAGGAGAGAGGGGGATGGACACAGAGAGGGGAGAGGGGGATGGACACAGAGAGGATGGAGAGGGGGATGGACAGAGAGAGAGGAGAGAGGGGGATGGACACAGAGAGGAGAGAGGGGGATGGACACAGAGAGGAGAGAGGGGGATGGACATACAGAGAGGGGAGAGGGGGATGGACACAGCGAGAGGGGAGAGGGGGATGGACATACAGAGAGAGGGGAGAGGGGGATGGACACAGAGAGGAGAGAGGGGGATGGACATACAGAGAGGGGAGAGGGGGATGGACACAGCGAGAGGGGAGAGGGGGATGGACATACAGAGAGGGGAGAGGGGGATGGACATACAGAGAGGATGGAGAGGGGGATGGACAGAGAGAGGGTAGAGGGGGACGGAAACAGAGAGAGAGGAGAGGTGGACGGACAGAGAGAGAGGGGAGAGGGGGATAGACACAGAGAGGAGAGAGGGGGATGGACACAGAGAGGGGAGAGGGGGATGGACACAGAGAGGATGGAGAGGGGGATGGACAGAGAGAGAGGAGAGAGGGGGATGGACACAGAGAGGAGAGAGGGGGATGGACACAGAGAGGAGAGAGGGGGATGGACATACAGAGAGGGGAGAGGGGGATGGACATACAGAGAGGGGAGAGGGGGATGGACACAGAGAGGATGGAGAGGGGGATGGACACAGAGAGAGGGGAGAGAGAGCTCACAATCACACCTGATAGATGGATTGTGCGGGCAGACATTGACTACTTGGGCAAGCAAAAACAATGCCAGGTATCTCAGTAAATAGGAAGTAATGTGTTTTTATTTGGACTGTGTCTTGATAGCATTAGATTGGCTATATACTTTATATACAGATTAATTGCTCCCATGTCCGTAGCTGAGTCAATAATTTTGTTCAATGTCCATGGTGCAACATGTTGGTGCCTATCCCGGTTTTAATCGCTCCACCACTGGTGGCTGTGCTTTCAGTTGTCTTGGCCCTAAGCTCTGGAATTCCCTCCCTAAACCTCTTCGCCTCTTTGGTCAACAGCATTCCTATCTCCTTTTGTGGCTGGTGTCAAATTTTGTTTGAAAATGCTGCTGTGAAGCACCTTGGGATGTTATGTTACATAAGCTGTTGTTGTTGAAATCAGATGCTCAATCTCAAAAGCCAGACCGGTTAGATGAGCTGAATGAGCTCCCTCTGTGAGTAATTACTATGATTCCCTACTGCTGAATATCCCGACTGCTAGCCAGCTGCTTGATGATACACACTTAGAATCATACAATCACACAGCACTGAAAGAGGCCATTCGGCCCATTGTGCCTGTGCCAGCTATTTGAAAGAATTATCTAATTAGTCCCATTCCACTGCTCTTTCCTCATAACCTTGCAAACTTTTCTCCTTCAAGTATTTATCCAATCGCCTTTAGAAAGTTATTATTGAATCTGCTTCCACCGTTCTATCAGGCAGTGCATTCCTTTGCTGGTGGGGGGAGTGAATGCTGAAGGTGGTGGATGGGGTGTCAATCAAGCGGGCTGCTTTGTCCTGGGTGGTGTCGAGCTTCCTGAGTGTTGTTGGAGCTGCACCCATCCAGGCAAGTGGAGAGTATTCCATCACACTCCTGACTTGTGCCTTGTAAATAGTGGGCAGACATTAGGGAGTCAGGAGGTGAGTTACTCGCTGCAGAATTCCCAGCCTCTGACCTGCTCTTGTAGCCACAGTATTTACGTGGTAGCTCCAGTTCGGTTTCTGATCAATGGTAGCCCCTAGGATGTTGATCGTGGGGGATTCAGTGATGGTAATACCATTGAATGTCAAGGGGTGATGGTTAGATTCTCTCACGTTGGAGATGGTCATTGGTGTGGCGCAAATGTTACTTGCCAATTATCAGCCCAAGCTTGAATATTGTCCAGGTCTTGCTGCATTTCTACACGGACTGCTTCAGTATCTGAGGAGTCACGAATGGTGCTGAACATTGTGCAATCATCAGCGAACATCCCCACTTCTGACCTTATGATTGAAGGAAGGTCACTGATAAATCAGCTGAAGATGGTTGGGCTTAGGACACTACCCTGAGGAACTCCTGCAGCTGGGGCTGAGATGATTGGTCTCCAGGGGAGACGGTAGCGTAGTGGTCATGTCACGGCACTAGTAATCCAGAGACCCAGGCTAATACTCTGGGGACACCGGTTCAAATCCCCATCATGACAGCTTGTGGAATTTAAATTCAATTCATTAATAACAGTCTGGAATTGAAAACTACTCTGAGTAATGGTAACCATGAAACTACTATCAATTATCATAAAAGCCCATCTGGTTCACTAATGCCCTTTAGGGAAGGAAATCTGCTGTCCTTACCTGGTCTGGCCTACACGTGACTCCATACCCACAGCAATGTGGTTGAGTCTAGACCCACAGCAATGTGGTTGACTCTTAACTGTCCTCTGAAATGGCCTAGCAAGTTTCTCAGTTGAACAAAACTGCTACTCAGAAGTCCTGATGCAAGGATTTAGTTTAGTTTAGTTTAGTTATACAGCACTGAAACAGGCCCTTCGGCCCACCGAGTCTGTGCCGACCATCAACCACCCATTTATACTAATCCTACATTCCTACCACATCCCCACCTGTCCCTATATTTCCCTACCACCTACCTATACTAGGGGCAATATATAATGGCCAATTTACCTATCAACCTGCAAGTCTTTTGGCTGTGGGAGGAAACCGGAGCACCCGGAGGAAACCCACGCAGACACAGGGAGAACTTGCAAACTCCACACAGGCAGTACCCAGAATCGAACCCGGGTCACTGGAGCTGTGAGGCTGCGGTGCTAACCACTGCGCCACTGTGCCGTTTTGAAGACTATTCGAACCAGACCATTGGAAATCCCCCAGTCTGGCATTCTTTCCAGTTTACTGATGAATCTGATCTTCCTGTTAGCACTGGATACAAAGAGGCAGCTCACTCCAGCTGGGACTCACTGTCTGAATGACATACAGGAGAATGGCTTTCGTCCAGTCAATGCTGGAAGATCTGAAGCCTTTTATTTCATTAGCAAACTCCCAAGTAAATTATGGATAAAACAAAGTATGAAGTTCATCGAGTAGCCATTTAGCAGTTTGAGGGAGAAGCACTTCAGAGAGAGCCAACTCTCCAATGTACAGCTCTTCAACAGGGCAAATACTTTCCCCAGTTACCTCATTCTATCCACTCAATATTACTAATTTCTATTTAGAAATTAACAGCCAGGCCACTCCTTTCCCCTTCCCTCTTCTCTCCCCTCCCATTCCCCTCATCCCCCCTTCTTTTCCCTCCCCTCTCTTCCCCTCCCCTCTCCTTTTCCCAGCCCCTATTCCCTCTCCCTTGCCTTCCCATACCCTCCTCTACCCTCCCCTCCCTCCTCCCTCCTCCCCACCACTTCCCCTCCCACCCCCTCTCCTCCCCACCACTTACCCTCCCATGCCCTCTCCTCCTTCGGCACTCTCCACCCCTTCCCCTCATCCACTCCCTCTTCCTCCCCATCCTCTTTCCCCAACCCCTGTTGTCTCCCCCCTCCATCCCATCTCCTATCCCCTCCTCATTCCCTCTCTCTAATCCCTCTCCCTCCTCTCCCACACCCCCATACCCTCTCCCCTCCCTGCCCCATCCCCTGCCCTTCTCTTTCCCTCCTCCACTGCTGAATAGCCTCCAACTGTTCCTCTCCAAAGCTGGCTCGAAGCTAGGCATGTGTGTGGGTCATGCAGCAACCCATGAGGTGTTGTGTATTGTTGTAATGTATTTCAAGTGTTGTCTGCAAAAGTCTCAGAGTCTGCATAGAGCTAAAGAATAATTCATTATATACAGTTATAACTATTTACACTCTTCACAAGTCTGTCGAGCCAGCACACCTCGTGCTGCTTCTAGCTTCTTCTCAGCCTAATACCCATGTGACTATTACATCATTATCACTACGGTGGGAGGGGTTTACAGTTCGGAGGCCCTTAAACTACATCTCCCGCAAGTCTTTGTCCATATCTATTTTCTATATATTGTTACGACCAGGTGAGTAAGGGGTCTCAGGCTCCCCTTTCACCCCTTCTCTGGTTTGACCGCAACAGGGTTTATCTTTTAAACACAGTGATTTAATTTACCAACTCAGTGAGCACTTGCTCCTGTTACTCTAATTACAATTGCAAATGAAACAATCAGACAAGTTTATTAACCTTATCAATCTAAACAGGTTACAATTACTAAAATACATGACGTATCCACGCTCACATTCATATGAGAGGCACACACACACACACACACACACACACACACACACACACATAGATACAGACGGGAAAAAACAGAGTTGGGAGGTTGGAGTAGAGTCCTTCATAAAAATGGAATTTAAATATGGAAGTTTAGTCCCAATGCCCTTAGGTGAAATTGAAGTCCTCACTAGGACACATGCACAATTCAGGCTTGCTTCTCTGGTTCTGAAGGCTGAAGAGAGGCTTTATCTGTCCTCCTTGTTACTGACTGTGGAGATCTGTAGATTTGAGGTTTAGCTGCAGCCAAGGCTCCCCTGTGACTTTACTGGAGAGAGGGAGAGAGGAGAGATGTTACTTCTTGGAGTTCAGTTACTGTCTGCTTTCTGAGACACCATTCACAAACTCTCAGTTACATAGGTAGTCATGCCATGTGACCACCTCTTTGTTTGAAACAGAAATTTCTGGAATGATCTTTGAGATTCAAGGCTGTTCAGACATTCTTGGTAGACAGGGGGTTTGGCTCTTTCAAAGTCAATGGGTGTTGATGGCCTTTGATGGCCAACGTTGACAAAACCATTCTCATTAATTGAATCAAGGAGCACCCCCATTGTTCTGGTTAGACTGGGTAATCACCTCCGTCTTCCAGGCGAACTTTGGCTTCTCATATGCAAATTGTGCGTGGCCAACTTTAGCTGTTCTGTTCCGCTTTTTAAAAGTTATTTGTAATGACGTCCAGTAAAAAGTCTCAGGCAAAGTTCCATGACAAAATTAATATTTTCCATTAGGCATGTGGGATTTCCGTCACAATATATACATACATTCATTTTGACTTTATAGACTATCCCATCTCCCACCCCCCCCCAAAGTCTCTGTCCATTACAAATTCAGCCTATCAGGAGACTTCATGACGCTCCCTGATCATGTTCTTATCGAGTTTGGAAAATCAGTAGTCTTGCCTGAAAGCCTTTTGATGTCCTTGATTAATGTTTGTTGTATCCTATTGTCTCTGGGTTTCTTGATCAACACCTGGTTCATCCAGATAAATGATTGATTATTGCTTCTGTGGAATAGAGATAATGTTTCTCCTATTTCGTCATATAGTACTCTCCGCCATGTGCACTAGATACAATCTCTGATCATTTTCATCGTTTTGGATGACAACACCTTTCCGAACTAGGTCTCGCATTCATTCCTTCTCACCTTCTTTTAGCTGAGGTAAGTTTCTGGTACGAAATCTTTTGTTGTAATTGTGAGCTTGTCGGTTCCTTTAGTACTTCTCTCTATCTTGGACTTTTCTATAGTCTTTGACGTTTAGCCCCAGAAGTTATTTTCTAGGCAAAATGGGATTTAGGGTTTTGTACCTTCCTCCCATCAACAGCTCAGAAGGTGATAGTCCACACAACAACGGAGTAGATCGATCGTTATTCAATGCGATTGGAAGATGCTCGTTCTTCTTCAACAACACTTTTATAGTTATTACACCTCTTTTGGCTTTGCTGTTCACCTGAGGATATCGTGGTGAACTTGTGAGATGTTCAAATCTCCATTTTCTTGCAAATTGTGTGAAATATTCATTTGTGAACTGTGGTCCATTGTCTGAGATGACTTCATCAGGGATGCCATGCTTTACAAAGGGTCTCCTCCAAATTTCAGATAACAGATTCTGTTGTTGTTGAGTACAACCTTTTAACTTCAATTCATCATGAGAAGTAATCAATCACGATTATATAGGATTTTCCGTTGTGCATAAATAAATCCATCCCTGTCCGTTCCCGGGGTATGGTTGGAAATTGTGTTGCAATCAGAGGTTCTCTCTGTTCCGGTCAATGTATTGCACATACTTGGCAGTTCAGGACCATGTTTTCTATGTCTTTGGATATTCCTGGCCACCACACTGATGACTGAGCCCATGCTCTGCACTTCATTAGGCCCATGTGGCCCTGATGTAGACGTTCCAAGATATCCGATCTGAGTGAACTTGGAATGACTAATCTGTTATTATACACCAGCAAATCATTGATAATTGACGCATGTTCTTGAGGCCAACCCTATGTGCAGTATTAACGTATACCAGTGCATTCTTCATCCTGCTTTTGTGTGTGATGAATATCTTGCAGTTTCTGTATACTTGCAGGCCACTGTTGTGCAGTATATTGTGAAGAAGACTCTACCTTGTCCACAAAGTTCACATCCTGTTGAGTCAGATGGTCTACCGTTGGTCTTGATAGCACATCAGTGGAAGTTTGTATCTTTCCCTGAACATATACTGTCTCGCACGTATATCGCATCAATTGTAACTGGAAACTCTGAATTCTTGGAGGCATTTTGGCAATCTCCTTCTCATCCAGTAAGGAAACTAACAGTTTGTGGTCTGTCTCAACGACCACTTTCAATCCCATAATGTAATCCAAGAACTTCTCACAAATCCACGTGACTGTGAGTGCTTCTTTCTCAATTACCACATATCTGGTCTCTGTCTCAGACAAAGCCGTTGATGTATAGTAGATAGGTCTTTGACAACAATCAGGCTGTTCTTGGAGAAGGACTACCCCTAACCCTGTGGATGAGGCATCTGCAGCAATGGTTGTTGATAGTGTAGGGTTATAGTATGCTAAGATGTCTGGTGAAATGAGCATTTCCTGAATCTTTCGGAATGTCTGCTCTTGATGTGAACTCCAGCACCACACTTGATCTTTTTTCAAGAGTTTTCTTAATGGTTCGGCTACCTGCGCAAGACGAGGTAAAAACTTAGCTAATTGATTCATCATTCCAAGAAATCTTTGGAGCTGTTGGACAGAAATTGGAGTTGGAAACTCATTAATGCCTGTCATTTTCTGCAGGTCTGCCGTTATGCCATTGTCACTTACTGTGTGTCCCAAGAAACAGATGGAAGTCTTGGAGAGTTCACACTCGTCGTTAAGCATGAGCCCTTCATCCTGAAGACGACTTAAAACCGCTTTTACTCTCTGGTCATGATCTTCTATGGAAATGCCATGCACCAGGATGTCATCCATGTGACATATCTACCCCTTTGAGGCCTTGCAGAATGTTGGTCCTCTGGAAGATTTCAGGTGCAGATGTTATCCCGAATGGAAGACGATTGAAGCAAAATCTTCCGGAAGGTGTGATAAATGTTGTGAGTAATCTTGACTGTTCGCCCAAAGGAACCTGCCAAAAGCCACAGTTCGCAGTGAGTTTAGTGAACATTATCCTTTTGGAGAGCTTTGCCAGGCTGTCGTCTATCAACAACATGGGATGGATTTTCCTTTTTTCTGTCTTGTTAAGCTGTGTGAAATCCACACAGATACGAAGAGTGTCATTTGGTTTTGGAACCGGATTTATAGTCAAACGCCACTCTGTTGGTTTCATGACGGGAGAAATGACCATTCTGGTCATCTCCTCCAGCTGATTTCGTACTTGGTTCATCAACAGGTGTGGTATCTTTCTGGGTGTAAAGATACATACCGGTCTGGTATCTTAACATAATTCTATAGTCTGTCTTCAGCCTTCCCAGATCCAAAAACAGTTTGGGATAGTCTGCTTGAAAGCGACTGTTTGTCTCTGGCTGTTTGACTTCTTCCACCTTTTTGAGTAGGTGCTTGCTTTTCTGCTTAACAGGGAAAACTCAAAACGTATAGAGTTTCCATAATCTGTCTTTCTTTATATTGGAGAGTTGTTGAAGCTTACCTTTCACCTTCCATTGGATCCCTCCTGGACCATGCAACTGTGTGTTCACTGGTTGTGAGCAATGCCTTGTTAACAGTGTCTCTTGGTCTGGCAGAACTGTGACACTTGTACCTGTGTCCAATTTGAAATTAGTAATATGTCCATTGACGTTGATGTCCGACGGCCAAAATCCCTGACTGGGGTCGTTAATTTCCCCTAGGAAGTTTTCTGGTTTATCTTCCACTGGATGTTGCTCCACCTGTGTGTGTGAAGGCTTTTTTGGTTTGTAAATTTGAGAGAAGAGGTCTTTCTCTGGCACATCTTTCCAAAATGGCCTGTCTTTTTGCAATTAAACATTCCACGTTACTGGCAGGACACTGATCACGTCTGTGACTCCACAGCGCTGGTACAGTTTCACTGTGTCTTGCTCCCTCTCACCTGTGTGTACTTTCATATCTGGAGATAGCTTTTCCATCCCGGGCTTCAGGAACGGAGCCATCTTCAGATTTTTTCTGATCCAAGGCCTCTCTTCAGGCCTCAGAGCATCTCTGTTTTGTCTTCGGACTTCTGCCTGTCGCACCATCTGAATCACTTTCTGGAGTCTGAGTTGATCTTTGGACTGCAAGAGGTCTGATAAGGACTCGTCAGCTATTCCCACAACTATTTGGTCCCTGATCAATTCAGACTTCAGTTCTCCGTAATCATATCCCTCAGCCAATCTGTACAAATTATTAATGAAAGCTCTTTCCAGGATCTTGTTACTTCTTAAAATTAAGATATTTGTTGAATGGATGTAACATGTCTTCAAATTTGTCCGAAGTTTCATTTATACCTTACCTTACAATCACGTCATCAGCAATGGCACCCAGGGAGTATAAACGAGTATTAACTTGCTCAACCTCTGATCGAGTGTGTAGCTGAGAAGCTAGTCTAGATCTTAGAAATCTTTTTTCCCCACATTGATCAAGTCTGTATTTGATTGGGTCCTTTCCAATTCTGGAAGATTTCAGGCATCATATGTTTTGCATCCATTCTTTGCTAGACGTTTTTTTAGGACATTGATCTTCCTTTAAGAATTTTTTTTTTCTTTTTAGTGTTGCTTGCTTTAATGGGGGTGTCCCCGCTCTGTTCAGGAGTTCCCAAGCTTTTTTGAATGGGTTCCCGCTCTTCAGCAGTTCCCGTGCTTTTTCGGGCATTTCCCGCTCTTTGGCAGTTCCCATGCTTTATCGGCGTTTTCCCACTCTTCGCCCATGCGTTCAGTCTGAGTTCAGGATTTGGTTTTCTCCCCATTTTTTTTCTTTCTGTACACACTGCCATTAGAAAATTACTGCAGCCTTTGCAAAAGGCTTCTTACCTGATCCCCGACCATCTGTACCATGACTTGCCTGACTGCTGGATTCGTCTTGCGGGCCACCACGCTTCTGTGGTGCAGTCTGTATTTCTGTGCACTGACTCCCCAACTATCCATGTCGGAGCCACTCCAGAGCAATTCACAGCCTCTTCTGCAGGTAAGCAGCTTTCTTCCATCTTCAGGCTGTACTGTACCTGTAAGCATTTTTCTTTAAATTCTTTGGTTGTTCACCAATTGCATTACTGCCACCATATTGTGTATTGTTATAGCGTAGATCGAGTGTTGTCTACAGAAGTCTCGGAGTCTTCATAGGGCTAAAGAATAACTTATTATATACAGATATAACTATTTACACTCTCCACAAGCCTGTCTAGTCAGCACACTTCGTGCTGCTTCTAGCTTCTTCTCAGCCTAATATCCATGTGACTATTAGATCTTCATCACTACAGTGGGAAGGGTTTACTCTCGCTGTCTCAAACCTTAACCCTTTCAGGCCCATATACTACAGGAGGTACCAAACAGGGTGCTCACCGGTTGTCCTCTTTACGATACCACGCGTTCACAACCGCACAAAAAACATAGAAGATCGTGCACATTCAACTGAACAGGCTGAGCACACTGAAAAAAAAAATTGAGGGGACTAGGTTCCAATTCTTTATCGGTAGCTGCCTATTTGCTATCTCTAGGGCCTGTTTGAGGCAGTAAGTGAATGCGTGGACGGGCTTTTCCCAGATCTGTGCTGAATACATCAGACTGTCAACTCACATAACCAGCTGAGGAGACCTGATTACTGAGAGAAGCCTCAAGGACAGAGCATTTCAGGGAAGAAACACTTTCAGACTGGCTGTGGTTATAATCCAATCCAGACTGAACAGCACAGACACATCACCGGGGAGAGGCATTTCACAGCCAACTACCCAACAGGTAATGACTAACGGATAAACAATATTGCTCGCTCTGATCTCTGAATAGAGGAGTTGATTTATGCCTGGGGGAAATCACTGGGAACATGCAGAACATCTTGCTGGGCCAATGGTGGAGTGAAGATGTGAAAACACTTGATGCAGAAAGAAAGCAGTCGTGTCACACCCAGCTTAAAATGTGTCCAACATGTCATCTTCAGCACCTTCCAAAAGGACACAGTCAGTATGTGAGAAATGTTTTCAGGGATATTTTCATAGTGTAGGAATGTTTAAAGGGGCAGTGTCACAGTGCAGAGAATGTTTAAAGTGACAGTGTCACAGTGTGGGGAATATTTAAAGGGATAATATCACAGCATGGGGAATATTTAAAGTGATACTGTCACAGTGTGGGGAATATTTAAAGGGATAGTGTCACAGTATGAATAATATTTAAAGTGATACTGTCACAGTGTGGGGAATATTTAAAGGGATAATATCACAGCATGGGGAATATTTAAAGTGATACTGTCACAGTGTGGGGAATATTTAAAGGGATAGTGTCACAGTATGAATAATATTTAAAGTGATACTGTCACAGTATGGGGAATATTTAAAGGGATAGTGTCAGAGAGCAGGGAATATTTAAAGGGATAGTGTCACGGTACAGTGAATATTTAGGAATATTTAAAATTATATTATCACAGTATGAGGAATATTTAAAGTGATAGTGTCATAATGCAGGGAATATTTAAAGGGATAGTGCCACAGTATGAATAATATTTAAAGTGATACTGTCACAGTATGGGGAATATTTAAAGTGATAGTGCCACAGTATGGGGAATATTTAAAGTGATAGTGTCATAGTGCAGGGAATATTTAAAGGGATAGTGCCACAGTATGAATAATATTTAAAGTGATACTCTCACAGTATGGGGAATATTTAAAGTGATACTGTCACAGTATTGGGAATATTTAAAGGGATAGTTTGAGAGAGCAGGGAATATTTAAAGGGATCGTGTCACGGTACAGGGAATATTTAGGAATATTTAAAGTGATACTGTCAGTGTGGGGAATATTTAAAGGGATAGTGTCACAGTGCGAGGATTATTTAATGGGATAGCGGTATAGGTCGGGATTGTTTAAAGGGATAGTGTCATAGTGCAGGGAATATTTAAAGTGATAGTGTCACTGTGAGGTTAATGTTTAAAGGGATAGAGTTACAGTTTGGGGACTATTTAAAGGGATAGTGTCACACTCAGGAATATTTAAAGATATAGTGTCACTGTGAGGTTAATGTTTGAAGGGATGGTGTTACTGTGTGGGGAATTTATAATGGGATAGAGTGACAGTGCACATAATGTATAAAGGGATAGTAGCACAGTGCGGTTAATGTTTACAGGGATGGTGTCACAGTGCAGGGAATATTTAAAGGGATAGCATCACTGTGCGATTAATGTTTAAAAGGATAGTGTCACAGTGCAGGGAATGTTTAAAGGCATAGTGTCACAGTGTGGGGATTGTTTAAAGGGATAGTGTCACAGTGTGGTATCTATTTCAAGGGATAGTGTCACAGTGCGCCGAATGTTTAAAGGGATAGCATTACAGTGTGGGGAATATTTAAAGGGATAGTGTCACAGTGCAGGGAATGTTTGATAGGATAGTGTCACAGTTTGGGGATTGTTAAAAGGGATAGTGTCATAGTGCAGGGAATGTTTAAAGGCGTAGTGTCACTGTGAGGATAATGGTGAAAAGGATAGTGTCACAGTGCTATTAAAGTTTAAAGAGGATAGTGTTGCAGTGTGGGGAGTATTTAAAGGGATAGTGCCACAGTGTGGTCAATGTTTAAAAGGTTAGTGTTACAGTGCAGTCAATGATTAAAGGGATAGTGTCACAGTGCAGGGAATGTTTAAGTGGATTGTGCCACTGTGCGGTTAATATTCAAAGGGATAGAATCTCAGTGCTGACAATTTTTAAAGGGATAGTGTCACAGTGTTGGGGATATTTAAAGGGATAGTGTAACAGTGTGGGGAATGCCTAAAAGGTTAGTGTTACTGTGCATTTAATGTTTAAAGGGATAGCGTCACAGTGTTGGGGTTGTTTAAAGGGATAGTGTCCCAGTGTGTTTATTGCTTAAAGAGATAGCATCACAATATGGGGCATATGTAAAGGGATAGTGTCACAGTGCAGGGTATGCTAAAGGGCTAGTGTCACAGAATGGAGAATCTTTAAAGGAATAGTGTTGCAGTGTGTGGAATATTTAAAGGGACAGCGTAACAGTGTTTGGAATGTTTAACAGGTTGCTGTCACAGTGCAGTTAATGTTTAAAGGGATAGTGTCTCTGTGCAGGGAATGGTTAAAGGGATAGTGTCGCTGTGCAGGGTATGTTATAAGGGATCGTGCACTGTGCAGTTAATGTTTAAAGGGATAGTGTCACAGTGTGGGAATGTTTAAAGGGACAGCGTAACAATGTGCGGAATGCTTAACAGGTTGCTATCCCAGTGCAGTTAATGTTTAAAGGGATAGTGTCACAGAGTGAGGAATGTTTAAAGGGATAGTGTCACTGTGCAGGGTACATTTAAAGGAATAGGTTCACAGAGTGGGGAATGTTTAAAGTGACAGCGTTACAATGTGGGGTATGTTTAAAGGAATTGTGTCACTGTGTGGTTAATGTTTAAAGGGATACTGTGAAAATGTGGGGAATATTTAGAGGAATACTGTCACAGTGCAGTTAATATTTAAAGGGATAGTGTCACTGCGTGGGGAATGTTTAAAGGAATACTGTCACAGTGTAGGGAATGTTTAAATGGATAGTGTCACAGAGTGGGGAATATTTGAAATAGATAGTGTCTCAATGCAGGGAATGTTTGAGGGAATAGTGTCACTGTGTGGTTCATGTTTAAAGCAGTGGTCTCAATGTGTGAAATATTTAAAGGGACAGCATCACAGTTTCAAAGCAATGTTTCAAAGGATAGAGTTACAGTACAGTTACTGTTTAAAGGAATAGTGTCACAGTGTGAGAACAGTTTAAAGGGATGGTGATGTAGATTGGGGAATATTTAAAGGGACAGTGTAATAGTATGGGGAATGCTCAACAGGTTAGTGTTACAGTGCAGTTAATGTTTAAAGGGATAGTGTCACAGGTGGGGAATGTTTAAAGGGATTGTATCGCAGAGCGTTGGGAATGTTTAAAGGGATAGTGTCACAGTGTGGGGAATGTTTAAAGGAATAGTGTCACAGTGCGGTGAATGGTTAAAGGGACAGTGTCACAGCGTGGGGAATGCTTAAAGGGATAGTGTCACAATGCGGTGAATGTTTAAAGAGATAGTGTTACCGTGTGGGGACTATTTAAAGGGTTGGTGTCAAACTGCAGGTAATATTTAAAGGCATAGTGTCACTCTGAAAATAATGGCGAAAGGGATAGTGTCACAGTACAATAAATATTTAAAGAGAATAGTGTTGCAGTGAGGGGAATATTTAAAAGGATAGTGCCACAGTGTGGCAAATGTTTAAAGGGACAGGATAACAGTGTATGGAATGCTTAACAGGTTACTATTATAGTGCAGTTAATGTTTAAAAGGATAGTGTCACAGTGTATGGATTGTTTAAAGTAAGCGTTACAGTGTGGGGACTGTTTAAAGGGTTGGTGTCACTGTGCAGGGTATGTTTAAAGGGATAGTGTCACAGAGTGGGGAATATTTAAAGGAATAGTATCACAGAATGGGGAATATTTAAAGGAATAGTGTCACACAGAGTGGGGAATATTTAAAGGGATAGTGTCACACAGGTGGGAATATTTAAAGGGCTAACGTCACACAGAGTGGGGAATATTTAAAGGGATAGTGTCTCAGAGTGTTAGTGTTTAAAGAGGATAGTGTTGCAGTGTGGGGAATATTTAAAGAGATAGTGCCACAGTGTGGTGAATGTTTAAAAGGTTACTGTTTACAGTGCAGTGAATGATTAAAGGGTAGTGTCACAGTGCAGCAGTGCAGGAAATGTTTAAATGGATTGTGTCACTGTGCGGTTAATATTTAAAGGGATAGAATCTCAGTGCAGGTAATGTTTAAAGGGATAATGTCACAGTGTGGGAATGTTTAAAGGGTTAGTGTCAGAGTGCGGGGAATATTTAAAGGGACAGTATCATAGTATGGGGAATGTTTAAAGGGTTAGTGTCACAGTGTGGGAAATTCTAAAGGGATAGTGTCACAGTTCGGTGAAGTTTTAAAGGGATAGTGTCACAGTGCAGGTAATGTTTAAAGGGATAGTGTCACAGTTCGGTGAAGTTTTGAAGGGATAGTGTCACAGTGCAGGGAATATTTAAAAGGATAGTGTTACAGTGCTGCTAATGTTTAAAGGGATAGTGTCAGAGAATGGGGAATGTTTAAAGGGATAGAGTCACAGTGTGGTTAATGTATATAGGGAAAGTGTCCCTGTGCAGGATATGTTTAAAGAGATAGTGTCACATTACAGCGAATATTTAAAAGGATATTTTCACAATATGGTTAATGTTTAAAGGGCTAGTGCCACAGTACAGGGATCGTTTAAAGGGATAGTGTCAGAGTGTAGGGAATACTTAAAAGGAAAGTGTTACAGTGCTGCTAATGTTTAAAGGGATAGTGTCAGCGAATGGGGAATGTTTAAAGGGATTGTAGGATAGCCCTTCCTTGACAGGGTAAGGAAAAGACAGACAGTGTTGGTGAGAGTTAATCACAATTTGTACACATCAGGCCCCTTCCCCAGACATGCCAATCTTTAACAGTGTTTCTCCTCAGTAGCAGCGAGTATATGGCCTTGTCTCACCCACTTAGAGTGGTGAGGAAGTAGGGAATTAATACATGATAGGACTGAAGCAGAGAGAGTTATCCTATTGTCTTGTGCTACTAGCTGTGAGGAAGGAAAGGGTAGAGTTGAGATTCAGCGCAGGCCAGTATCGTGCAGCATGTGACACATTCTGTCGGGTAGGTGGGTGATTTAATATGCATTTACGGATGGCAGTCTATAAATATTGCCTCTCACAACCTCAGGAGGTCTCAGAGTGCCTTCCAGCCAATGAAGCCTTTTTGAAATGTAGTCACCACTCGAATGTAGGAAACACAGCAGCCAAGTTGCACATAGCAAGATCCCACAAACAGCAATGAAATAAATAGGCAGATAATCTGTTTTGTGATGTTGGTTGAGGGATAAATATTGGTCAGGACACCGGGGAGAACTCCCCTGCTCTCTTTGAAATAGTGCCCCAGGATCTTTTACACCCACCTGAGAGGGTAGATGGGTCCTCAGTTTTAGTGTCTTATCTAAAAGACAGCGGGCTGAATTTTATAGCACTGCCTGACGTCAGGGGTCATGGCGGGCGGGGTCCAGAAGATGCACCCGCAGAGGCCCGCCAGGCTCCGTGAAGCCAGTAAGGCCTGGCCCCATTTGCTGGCGGCGGCAAAGCCTTGTAGTGGCCCCCCGCCCCCTCCCCCCACCACCCCCTCCCCCCACCACCCCACCACCCCCCCCCCCCCGGCTCGGAGATAGAACATATAGAACATAGAACAGTACAGCACAGTACAGGCCCTTCGGCCCACAATGTTGTGCCGACCCTTTAACCTACTCTAAGATCAAACTACCTACATACCCTTCATTCTACTATCATCCATGTACCTATCCAAGAGTCGCTTAAATGTCCCTAATGTATCTGCTTCTACTACCACCGCTGGCAGCGCATTCCATGCACCCACCACTCTCTGTGTAAAGAACCTACCTCTGACATCTCCCCTAAACCTTCCTCCAATCGCCTTAAAATTATGCCCCCTGGTGATAGCCCTTTCCACCCTGGGAAAAAGTCTCTGGCTATCCACTCTATCTATGCCTCTCATCATCTTGTACACCTCTATCAAGTCACCTCTCATCCTTCTTCGCTCCAATGAGAAAAGCCCTAGCTCCCTCAACCTTTCTTCATAAGACATGCCCTCCAGTCCAGGCAGCATCCTGGTAAATCTCCCCTGCACCCTCTGTAAAGCTTCCACATCCAGATGGGAACCTAATTTACATATTGATAAAATGTCAAAGAAGGAATTAATGACGTACCCACTCTTGTCATCCATTCCACTCCGATATTCCTGCCGGTGGCCGGCACTCCCTCACCTTCGGATCAGTCTGGAAATCCGAGACCTAACACTGGTGGGGAGGGGAGAGCAGGTAAGTATTTCAGTGCGGGAGGTGGAGTCAAACTCTTCCAGTTGGTGTAAAGGATGGCGGGAAGGGGTAAAGGTTAAAGTTTGTGAACTTTGGGGGAGGAAGGTCTAGGAGAGGACAAGGAATTAAATGTATGGCTGTTGGGGGCTGGGTGGGAGAGGGTCTACATCAATAAGTTTTATTTTTTACAACACATTTCCCTTTAAAAATGTAAATAGCAATGTACGGCTTGAAGCTCTTTCAAAATGGAGTTGGCGCCTGATGCCGTTGCCAGGGACGGACCTCCCACCCCCCCTCCATGTCATCAGGGCTGGGGGGGGGGGGGGGGGAGGTGGGGAGCAGGGCAGTCCACCCCCGCCATTTAAATGAGATCAGCCATGACCATATAAAATCCAGCCCAGCACCTCTGACAATGCAGCACTCACTGGGAGTGTCAACCTGGATTTCGTGCTAAATTGGGACTTGGACCCACAACACTCTGGCTGGCAACTGATCCACAGCTACTGTGACTAATGCTCCCTGCGGGCACCGGGAAGGGTCCTGACTTGTAGATATTGTGGGCAGTGGTGATCTTGGTCACTGCTGGTGATGTACCCGTGTCAGGGTGGGATTGCCACTCTCCCTACGGCCTGTGAGACAACTTGATCACAGCCTGTCTACTGAATTGCCGCCTCCTGATCTTCAAACAACATCAAGTAAATCTCCTCTGTCCGCACACATGGCTAGATTTTGTGCTGGAGGTGCAAATCCTGGCGCCAGGCCGTTGCCGGGGAACCCTGCCTCTGCATTTTTGTGCCCTCCCCCGAGAGTGACCCTCCGGTGTTTTTAAACACTTAAGAGGGACGGGGATCCCACCTCCTCGAGCTGCCGGTCAATCAGAGGCCAGACCACTCCCAGGCCCAGCGGTGGAACCCTGGACCAGAGGTAGGTGAGGTGGGCACACCGGGGCCAGTCCGGAAGGTCCAGGTGAGGTAGGGGTCGTCATTCAGTCCGGGGGGGGGGGGGGGGGGGGGAGGGGGGGGGGGAAGGGGGTCCTGAGGGTAAATTCGCTCCTGGTGGGGGTCCTCCTTAGGCCACAAGTTGCCCACAGAGGGACCCTCCCCGCCACAAACCTGCAGGGAGGGCGCTTCATTTTACAAGGTGTCCTCCCTGTGTAGCAGAGTTCCCCCCCGCAACCACTGGTAAGATCCCAGCGACAGCAGGAAGTGGGCCTTACTTGGTCGTTAATGGGCCACTTAAGGGTCTCAATTGGCCTCTGGGTGGGAAGGCCATTCACAGCCTATCTCACCCCCTGGAAGATTGCTTAGCAATGGGGAGGCAACAGGCCCTCCGCCCCCTCCCCCTGCCTCTCAGCATAACCCCCGCCACCCATCACAATACTCCGTGCCCCCTCCATCTCCATCCCCATCTCAGGGAGCCACACAAGATCCAGCCCAGAGTCTGGGGGATAATAATGGTCCAGTAAATGAGCCAGTGGTGGAATCCAAGCTCCTTCACTCAATCTCCTCCTCCTCTTCCTTCAAGGAAATGAAAGTCATAGAACCATAAAGCACCCATTTATACTAATCCTACACTAATTCCATATTCCTACCGCATCCCCACCTGTCCCTATATATTTCCCTACCACCTACCTATACTAGGGGCAATTACTAATGGCCAATTTACCTATCAACCTGCAAGTCTTTGGCATGTGGGAGGAAACCGGAGCACCCGGAGGAAACCCACGCAGACACAGGGAGAACTTGCAAACTCCACACAGGCAGTACCCAGAATTGAACCCAGGTCACTGGAGCTGTGAGGCTGCGGTGCTAACCACTGCGCCACTGTGCCGCCCTGAGTTCCAGGATTTTGACCCAACGACAGTGAAGGAACGGCGATACAGTTCCAAGTCAGGATGGTGTGTGACTTGGAGGGGAACTTTCAGGTGATGTTGTTCCCATGCATCTGCTGTCCTTGTCCTTCTAGTTGGTAGAGGTCGCGGGTTTGGAAGGTGCTGTTGAAGGAGCCTTGGTGCGTTGCTGCAGTGCATCTTGTAGATGGTACACACTGCTGCCACTGTGCGTAGGTGGTTGAGGGAGTGAATGTTTGTGGATGAGGTGCCAATCAAGCAGGCTGCTTTATGCTGAATGGTGTCGAGCTTCTTGAGTGTTGTTGGAGCTGCACCCATCCAGGCAAGTAGAGAGTATTCCATCACACTCCTGACTTGTGCCTTGTAGATGGAGGACAGGCTTTGGGGAGTCAGGAGGTGAGTTATTCGCTGCAGGATTCCTAGCCTCTGACCTGCTCTTGTAGCCACAGTATTTATATGGCTACTCCAGTTCAGTTTCTGGTCAATAGTAGCCCCTAGGATGTTGATAGTGGGGGATTCAGCGATGGTAATGCCATTGAATGTCAAGGGTAGATGGTTAATTCTCTCTTGTTGGAGATGGTCTTTGCCTGTAACTTGTGTGGCGCGAATGTAACTTGCCACTTATCAGCCCAAGCCTGGATGTTGCCTAGGCCTTGCGGGTACTGACTGCTTCAATGTCTGAAGAGTCGCAAATGGTACTGAAGATGGTGAAATCATATTGGAGGGAAGGTGTTAAAGCAGCTGAAGATGGTTGGGTCTAGGTCACTACCCTGAGGAACTCCTGCAGTGATGATATATGGTACAGACTACACACTGGGGGACAGAATTTTATTCGGGCCCCACACTGAGCGGCGGTGCCCTTTAAACTCACTGGGGTGCCCGCATTCAGCAGCCACCGCAGAACCCCAGTGATATTACGTGCAGGGGCTCATTAGAATCATGGCGCCAAGCCGCTCTCCCCATATTACGTGGGGAGAGACGGGACATTCGGTGCAGTGAGAGCCCTTTTCGGTGCAGTGAAAGCTATGCAGCAGGTGCTGGGGCCCTACTTTAAGAGCCCCAGCACCTGCTTCCTGACGGCTGTCAAAGAATACATACCTGACTGCTCAAGAGTGGGACTGCTGTCAATCTGGAAGCAAAGCAGAAAGTGCTGCAGAAATCCAACAGGTCAGGCAGCATCTGTGGAGAGAGAAGCAGAGTTAACTTGTCCAAGTTCACAGACCTGAAAGTTAACTCTGCTTCTCTCACTACAGATGCTGCCTGACCTACTGAGTGACCCCAGCACATAGAAACATAGAAAATAGGAGCAGGAGTACGCCATTCGGCCCTTTGAGCCTGCTCCGCTATTCATTATGATCATGACTGATCATCCAACTCAGTAACCTGGTCCCGCTTTCGCCCTTTGATCCCTTTCACCCCAAGAGCTATATCTAACTCCTTCTTGAAAACATGCAATGTTTTGGCCTCAACTGCTTTCTGTGGTAGCGAATTCCACAGGCTCACCACTCACTGGGTGAAGAAATCTCTCCTCATCTTAGTCCTGAAAGGTTTACCCCGTATCCTTAGACTATGACCCCTGGTTCTGGACTCCCCCATCATCGGGAACATCCTTCCTGCATCTACCCTGTCAAGTCCTATTAGAATTTTATAGGTTTCTATGAGATCCCCCCCTCATTCTTCTGAACTCCAGCGAATATAATCCAAACCGACTCAATCTCTCCTCATACGTCAGTCCCACCATCCCAGGAATCAGTCTGGTAAACCTTCGCTGCACTCCCTCGATAGCAAGAACATCCTTCCTCAGATAAGGAGACCAAAACTGCACACAATATTCCAGGTGTGGCCTCACCAAGGCCCTGTATAATTGCAGCAAGACATCCCTGCTCCTGTACTCGAATCCTCTCACTATGAAGGCCAACATACCATTTTCCTTTTTAATCACCTGTTGGACCTCAAGTGACTGGTGTACGAGAACACCCAGGTCTCGTTACATATTCCCCTCTCTCAGTTTATAGCCGTTCAGATAATCTGCCTTCCTATTTTTGCTACCAAAGTGGATAACCTCACATTTATCCACACTATACTGCATCTGCCATGCATTAGCCCACTCACTCAACTTGTCCAAATCACCCTGAAGCCTCTCTGCATCCTCCTCACAACTCACCCTCCCACCCAGTTTTGTGTCATCTGCAAATTTGGAGATATTACATTTAGTTCCCTCATCTAAATCATTCATATATATTGTGAATAGCTGGGGTCCTAGCACCAATCCCTGCAGTACCCAACTAGTCACTGCCTGCCATTCGGAAAAAGACCCATTTATTCCTACTCTTTGCTTCCCATCTGCCAACCAATTTTCTATCCATCGCAATACACTATCCCCAATCTTATGTGCTTTAATTTTACATGCTAATCTCTTATGTGGGACTTTGTCGAAAGCCTTCTGAAAGTCCAAATAAACCACATCTACTGGCTCCCCCTCATCAACTCATCCTCGAAGAATTCTAGTAGATTTGTCAAGCATGATTTCCTTTTCGTAAATCCATGCTGATTCTGTCCGATTCTATCACTGTTCTCCAAGTGCTCTGCTATAAAATCTTTGATAATGGACTCTAGAATTTTCCCCACTACCAACGTCAGGCTGACTGGTCTATAATTCCCTGCTTTCTCTCTACCTCACTTTTTAAATAGTGGGATTACATTAGCTACCCTCCAATCTGTAGGAACTGTTCCAGAGTCTATAGAATCTTGGAAGATGAGCACCAATGCATCCACTATTTCTAGGGCCACTTCCTTAAGTACTCTGGGATGCATACCATCAGACCCTGGGGATTTATCGACCTTCAGTCCCATCAATTTCCCCAACACCATTTCTTTACTAATACTGATTTCCTTCAGTTCTTCTCTCTCACTAAACCCCGTTTTCCCCACCATTTCTGGTATATTTATGTCCTCCTTTGTGAAGACAGAACCAAAGTATGCATTTAGTTGGTCAGCCATTTCTTTATTCCCCGTAATAAATTCCCGTTTCTGACTGTAAGGGACCTACATTTGTCTTCACCAATCTTTTTCTCTTCACATACCTAGAGAAACTTTTACAGACAGTTTTTATGTTACCCGCAAGCTTGCTCTCGTACTCTATTTTCCCCTTCCTTGGTCCTCCTTTGCTGAATTCTAAACTGCTCCCAATCCTCAGGTCTGTTGTTTTTTTCTGTAAAATTTGTATGCCTCTTCCTTGGATCTAATGCTATCTCTAATTTCCCTTGTAAGCCATGGTTTGGCTACCTTTCCCATTTTACTTTTGCGTCAGACAGGAATAAACAATTGTTGCAGTTCATCCATGCGCTCTTTAAAGGTTTGCCATTGTCTATCCACTGCCGTCCCTTTAAGTAACATTTCCCAATCCATCATTAGCCAACTCGCGTCACATACCTTCTCACTTTCTGCTTTGCTGCCACATACTTTCCCTGCTGTGTCCCAGTGTCCTGTGAAGTTGTGATCCTCTTCTCCCACTCAAGTGTAACATTCCTTCTCGTAGGCGTGCTGCACCTGGGTGAATAATCTTAAATTTGCATATTCCAGAACGTGGAACTTAAATACACCATAAACTGTATTACAGAGGTTTACAGAGAACACACTGACACAAATGGGAATGCACGGGTGTCACAGCAATGTAAATACGCCTTTCACTAAAATGTTCCTCACAAATATGCATGTCCTTTTCTCTGTGTGAATGATGTGTGCCAGCATGTAGAGCCAATGTGTGCAATATCATTGCCATGTCACCATTACTCATGAGCGTCTCCACGGATGCAGTGACCTGGACCTTGGCTCAGTCAGCTGCTGCCTCTAATGGTTTACACAGGGATGCTGCAGATGTGGACTAGTGCACAGCAGGTGAGCGAGGGTGATGTGTGGCTTGCAGAGCTCATGTCAGTTCCTATGGAGCAGAGAGCCTTTGATAAGCCACTTCCGTACATCCCTGCCTCACTGCTATCCCTGCGTGCAGAGCCTGGGTGCCATTTGCCCTTCCATGCGTCTTTCATGTTGCAGGTCCTCATAGTCCGATGAGGAATCCTGCTAACGTCTCTCCTCATCATGCCAGGTCTGGCCCCTATTGGGTGCGTAGTTGTGCAGAGCAGCAAAGAAAGGAGCTGACATTTTTGGCCTGTGGTACAGGACATCACTCTATCCATACAGGTATTGGAGGCGCTCTTTCAGCATGGTGAGCTCCTTCTTAATGTTGGCTTATGTAGCTCAGTGGCTGTCGTTGTACCTTTCCTCCGCAGCAGTGGTGGGGTCTCTCACTGGTGTCAGGAGCCATGTCTGCAAAGGATAGCCCTTATCTCCAAGAAGCCACCCCTCCATCTGAGCCAGTTCAGTGAACAGCGGTGGCAGCCGGGACTGGCGCAAGACCCAGGTGTCATGGCAGCTGCCTGAGAAGCGGTCACACATTCGCTGCAAGCATCTGCGGTGTTCACATACCAGCTTCACCTAGATTGAGAGGGTTCCTTTAATGGTGATGTCTGCAGCTGGTTGCCTGGCGGGAGGCCTGATGTCCACATGAGTGCAGTCTATGAACATTACAATCTATGGTCCCCCGGCAATGGTGCCAGAACCAATGGCCCTCTGGAACAAAAACAAGAAATGCTGGAATCACTCAGCAGGTCTGGCAGCATCTGTGGAAAGAGAAGCAGAGTTAACGTTTCGGGTCAGCGACCCTTCTTCGGAACTGACAAATATTAGAAAACTCACAGATTATAAACAAGTGAGGTGGGGGTTGGGCAAGAGATAACAAAGGAGAAGGTGCCTGGTTGTGAGAGTCCGTCCTGAAGCGGACATACTCACTGGCCCTCCGGTGCAGGGCATTGGTGACCTCCCTGAAGCAGCGGTGCACTGCTGACTGTGTGACCCCACACAGTCTCTGTTGGGCCCCTGAAAAGCTGCAGAGGTGTCAGGCTTGAGAACCACTGTCACAATGAGGATCAAAGGCATAGGATGTCCACTGGAGCCCATGGGCTGCAGGCCATGTTTGAGCAGGGCACAGAGACGTGTCACCACCCTCTCAATGTGCACAATCTCCTCTGGCACTGGTGCTCTGACATCCAATGGCATGTCATGTGGGGCCTGTAGATACACAGCAACCGTAATGGCGGGCTCCCCTTGGGGGCTGCTGCTCACGACCGGGGGCCTCTTCGTGGATCGCACCTGCCTGTTGGTATTGCCTCTGCTGCATACAGATACTCACGTGCAGAGGATCATACAATGTAGGATGAGCCATACCCATTTCCATGCGATAAATAAAGTTGAACCCCACATGTATTCGAAGGTTCCTAACAGGGGAGGGATTGGTGTTGACGGGTTCATCAGCTGCTTTCCTGGATCAACTATGTGGCGTGCCATGGCATTGCCCATCTTGGCCAACACTAAGTGGTACAACATGACCACATCAAGATCCTACCAGCTGAATTGATTGCCCCCACCATCCATATAACCTTAACGCTCCTACCCTTTCTGACACCCACCCCACACACAAGGTGCCTAGTGTGCCATTGCCCCCTCACAAACAGGAATAAATGCAGAGCATGTATGGAGAGAAGGTACACGGTACCTTTCTTCATGTCAGCAGAGCTTTCCCTCCAGTAATCCCAGACTCCCTCCCTCCTCCCTTCCAGTATGCAGGGTGGGATCCATGAATATCCCCCTCCCTTTAAGAATGCAGAGCGAGACTCCTGAAAAGGAACTTATCTTCTGCCTCTGTGGACCCGCCGGCTTTTCAAATCGTAAATGGAAGGGCACATGACGCCCGTTCAGCGAAAAATCTGGAGGTGTCCATGGAGAGGTGGCGGACTGCGTAATCTGCAGAAGTAAGTTCCGTTTAACATATTGTAATTGGGGTGCCACTGCCCTGCGGTGGGGTGGCTGCACTGAGGTCCCCCTCCCCTCCGCCAGTAACTTGCAGTGGGCCCTTTTCGACATCGCGGGTAGAGGCAGGCCTCACCCCGCAGAATTGTACCATCCCCTGCGCCACGATCTTCAGCAAGGTTTAAGTAAGCAAACTTGGAACAGATCTAAAATTAAATAGTTTCCCACCCCAAGTCAGGGCTGTCAAAATGTAAGACAAATCCTTAAGGGAGTTCACAGGCAAGGAAGTTATGCTAAACCTTTATAAAACACCAGGCCCCAGCTGGAGAGTTATGTTCAATTCTGAGCTCCACACATTGGGAAGGCTGTGAAAGATTTGGAGAGAGTGCAGGGCAGAACAGTATCAGAGATGAGGGAACATAGGAACCGAAGGGAGTGTTTACCCCCTCAAGTATGTTTCCCCCATTCAATAGGATCATGGCTGATCTGTGATCTAACTCCATATTGCCTTTGCCCCATATTCTTTCATACTTTTGGTGAATGAATATCTATCAATCTCAGTTTTAAAGTTAACCATTGATCTAGCATCAATTGCCATTTGTGGAAGAGATTTCCAAACTTCTACCACTCTGTCTGTAGAAGTGTTTCCTCATTTTACCCCTGAAAGGTCTGAATCTAACGTTTAGACTCTGCCCCCTAGTAATGGACTCCCCAAGCAGTGGAAATAGTTTCTATCTACCCTATTGGTCCCCTTAATATCTTGAAAACTTTGAGCAGATCACTCCTTAACCTCTAAATTCCAGGAAATGCCACCCTAGTTTGCGTAATCGCTCCGCGTAACAACCCTTGGAGTCCAGGTATCATTCTGGTCAATCTACACTGCACTCCCTCCAAGGCCAATATATTCTTCCTCAGGTATGGTGCCCAGAACTGCTCACAGTACACCAGGTGTAATCTAACCAGGATAATAAAAACAGAAAGTGCTGGACATACTCAGCAGGTCTGGCAGTATCTGTGGAGAGCGAAACAGAGTTAATGTTTTAGGTCTCTATCTTTCATCAGAATTGGCAAAGGTTAGAAATGGAATAAGCTTTCAGCAAGTGAAAGGGGTAGGGTGGAGTGGGGAGAACAAAAGGGAAGGTGTGTGATAGTGCGAAGGGCAGGAGAGATTAAATGACAGAGATGTCATGGAACAAAGGCAAAGGGAGTGGTAATAGTTTTTTTTTCATTCATGGGATGTGGGCGACGCTGGCTATGCCAGCATTTATTGCCCATCCTTAATAGCCCTTGAGAAGATGGTGGTGAGCTGCCTTCTTGAACTGCTCCAGTCCATGTGGGGTAGGTACACTCACAGTGCTGTGAGGAAGGGAGTTCCAGGATATTGACCCAATGACAGTGAAGGAATGGTGATATAGTTCCAAGTCAGGATGGTGTGTGACTTGGAGGGGAACTTGCAGCTGGTGGTGTTTCCATGCATTTGCTGCCCTTGTCCTTCTAGGTGGGAGAGGTCACTGGTTTGGAAGGTGCTGTCTGAGGAGCCTTGGTGCATTGCTGCAGTGCATCTTGTAGATGGCACACACTGCTGCCACTGTGCATCGGTGGTGGAGGGAGTGGATGTTTGTAGATGGGGTGCCAGTCAAGCAGGCTGCTTTGTCCTTGATGGTGTCGAGCTTCTTAAGTGTTGTTGGAGCTGCACCCATCCAGGCAAGCAGAGAGTATTCCATCACATCATTGGGGAGTCAGGAGGTGAGTTACTCGCCACAGGATTCCTAACCTCTGACGTGCTCTTGTAGCCACGGTATTTATATGGCTACTCCAGTTCAGTTTCTGGTCAATGGTAATGCCTAGAATATTGATAGTGGCACATTCAGCAATGGTAATGCCATTGAATGTCAAGGGAAGATGGTTAGATTCTCTCTTGTTGGAGATGGTCATTGCCTGGCACTCGTGTGGCGTGAATGTTACTTACCACTTATCAGCGCAAACTGGGATATTGTCCAGGTCTTGCTGCATTTCTACACGGACTGCTTCAGTATCTGAGAAGTTGTGAATGGTGCTGAACATTGTGCAATCATCAGCGAACATCCCCACTTCTGACCTTATGATTGAAGGAAGGTCATTGATGAAGTTTGGCCTAAGACCCGGAGGAACTCCTGCAGTGTTGTTCTGGAGCTCAGATGATTGACCTCCAACAACCACAACCATCTTCCTTTGCGCTAGGTATGACTCCAACCAGCAGAGAGTTTTCCCCCTGATTCCCATTGACCTTAGTTTTGCTCGGGTTCCTTGATGCCATACTCGATCAAATGCTGCCTTGATGTCAAGGGCAATCACTCTCACCTCACTCTTGAGTTCAGCTCTTTTGTCCATGTTTGAACTAAGGCTGTAAGGTCAGGAGTTGAGTGGCCCTGGCAGAACCCAAACTGAGTGTCACTGAGCATTAAAAGACAAACAATTAGTCCAGATAGAGTGTTAATGGCAGAAAAATCAACAGCTTTGTCCAAAAGCAAAAACATGAAAAACAAGTTTGAGACTGGTACATGGTAAAAATAAAAATCAAAAACACAGTCATGGTTGGAAGTTGTACTCAATATTGAGTCCAGGAAGCTGTAGAGTGCCTAAATTGAAGTTTGCGTTGATGTTCACTGGAACACTGCAACAGACTGAGGACAGAGATGTGGGTATGAAAACAAGGTGGTGAATTAAAATGGCAAGTGACCGGAAGCTCGGGGTCGTACTTGCGGACAGAGCTGAGGTGTTCCGCAAAGTGGTCACCCATTCTGTGTTAGGTCTCCCCAGTGTAGGGGCGATCGCATTGTGAGCAGCGAATACAGTATACTACATTGAAAGAAGTACAAGTAAATCACTGCTTCACCTGAAAGGAGTGTTTGGGGCCTGGGATAGTGAGGAGAGAGGAGGTAAATGGGCAGGTATTACACCTCCTGCGATTGCAGGGGAAGGTGCCATGGGAAGGGGACGAGACATCAAGAGTGATGGAGTAGAAGACCAGGGTGTCGCGGAGGGAACGATCCCTTCGGAATGCTGACAGGGGAGGGGAGTGGAAGATGTGCTTGATAGTGGCATCAGGTTGGAGGTGGCGGAAATGCCGGAGGATGATCCTCCGGATGTGGAGGCGGATGGGGTGGAAGTGAGGACAAGGGGAACCCTGTCGCGGTTCTGGGAGGGAGGGAGAGTGGTAAGGGCAGAAGTGTGGGAAATGGGTCGCACATGGTCGACGTCCCTGTCAACCATGGTCTAACGAAGGCTTTGTATGGCTGAAGCACCACTTCTACCCCCTTGTATTCTATTCCTTTAGCTAGAAAGGGCCGTATTCCATGAGCCTTTTCCATTATTTTCTGCATCTGTCCATGACATTTTAATGATCTCCAGAGCTGGATTCCCAAGTCCCTTTGGACCGCCACTGTTTCTTGCTTTTCACCATTTATGTTCCATCCTTTTTAGGGCCCAAGTGAATGACTTCACATTTACCTACAGTGAAATCCATTTGTCACAGTTTTCCCCATTCACTTAATTTATCAGTATCTCTTTGTAATTTTATGCTTCCATTTACACTGCTTACAATGCCATTCATCTTTATATCATCAGCAAATCCCATCATCTAAGTCATTAATAAATGTGGTGAATAGTTGAGGCCCCAACACAGATCCTTGTAGGACACCACGGGTAGGTTTTTCCCACGGAACTCGGGAATCGCCATCGGGACCAAATGGGGATTCCGAGCCCTCGCTTGCCAGGAGCGAAGACAGCGGGGCTAGTTTCCCAGGCGCAGCCTCCTAATTGTCTGCCACCCTGCTCGCCATCCTATTAAAGACAGCCGGTGCGCTCCTGGCCCAGTCTGAGGGCAGGCAATTCTGGAGCCTTGGCAGCCCTACCTGGAGAAGTGGGCGTTGCTGAGGCAGGTCGGGGGTCAAGTGGAGGCGCCCTCAGACTGGTAAGTTTAAAATAAAATTGCTGATGAGCCAAGCAGGCAGGCCCCTCGGAGTGGAGGGGAAACTCCTCCAGATAGCTCATCAGGTATCACCTTTCCCCACCTGTGACCCTCTCTTTGGGTGATGGAGGCTCCAGACCGCCGCAGGGAGACACGGAGATGTCAGCCACTGCACGTGGTGGGGGGAGGGGTGGGCGGGGCTGTCTGCATGTGGTAAAATGCTGGCGGGCAGTCTAATTCACCCCCAACTGGGACCTTCAGCATATTAAATTAGCTGTCGGTCTGCCTGCACACCACTGGGAATCTTTTCCGGTGGTGGGAATGCCTCAGGGAGCTGTTCCGATATAGTTCCTCACACATTCCCAG
Source organism: Heterodontus francisci (assembly GCF_036365525.1). Taxonomy (NCBI): domain Eukaryota; kingdom Metazoa; phylum Chordata; class Chondrichthyes; order Heterodontiformes; family Heterodontidae; genus Heterodontus; species Heterodontus francisci. The sequence continues at coordinate 319,422 of NW_027141350.1, forward strand.
CTCTCCGCCCCAAGGCGCCAGGAAAACGCAGCTCTACTAATCACAATTCATCTCATCCTCTCTGTCCAGATTGATATCTTGAATGCTGCTGTGAACGGCTCCTGCTGTCCAATCCATTTCTAGTGCTGACTGGCCACATTTTATCCTCTATAGCTGGAGCTGACTTGAGCAGGAGTTACAGAGAGAGAGAGAGAGAGAGCTACAGACTGAGGAAAAGTACCAGATAACACACACACTGCCTTCACCGGGAGTCGGAGATCAGCAGGAATTGCAATCTGTTTCACTGCTATGTGGGCCCATGGACAAGAATGTTATCAATCAGCATTAGATACTGGATCAATCAGATACATTATACTGAATGAGTCTCTGCTTTCATCAGCACACTCAGGGTTGTCTTGGAAACAAGCTATTAATAAATTAGCAACAATGCACAGTGAGCACCTGCTGTGTACTGGCATAAGACAGGAAAACTAAATTTACAATTGGTCTCTGTAATTCGGGTCAGCACTGAGGGAGTGCCGCACTGTCGGAGGGGCGGTACTGAGGGAGTGCCGCACTGTCGGAGGGGCGGTACTGAGGGACTGCCGCACTGTCGGAGGGTCGGCACTGAGGGACTGCCGCACTGTCGGAGGGTCGGCACTGAGGGAGTGCCGCACTGTCGGAGGGGCGGCACTGAGGGAGTGCCGCACTGTCGGAGGGGCGGCACTGAGGGAGTGCCGCACTGTCGGAGGGGCGGCACTGAGGGAGTGCCGCACTGTCGGAGGGGCGGCACTGAGGGAGTGCCGCACTGTCGGAGGGTCGGCACTGAGGGACTGCCGCACTGTCGGAGGGGCGGTACTGAGGGAGTGCCGCACTGTCGGAGGGGCGGTACTGAGGGAGTGCCGCACTGTCGGAGGGGCGGTACTGAGGGACTGCCGCACTGTCGGAGGGTCGGCACTGAGGGAGTGCCGCACTGTCGGAGGGCCGGCACTGAGGGAGTGCCGCACTGTCGGAGGGCCGGCACTGAGGGAGTGCCGCACTGTCGGAGGGCCGGTACTGAGGGAGTGCCGCACTGTCGGAGGGCCGGTACTGAGGGAGTGCCGCACTGTCGGAGGGCCGGTACTGAGGGAGTGCCGCACTGTCGGAGGGCCGGTACTGAGGGAGTGCCGCACTGTCGGAGGGCCGGTACTGAGGGAGTGCCACACTGTCGGAGGGCCGATACTGAGGGAGTGCCACACTGTCGGAGGGCCGGTACTGAGGGAGTGCCACACTGTCGGAGGGCCGGTACTGAGGGAGTGCTTTCAGGACTGAGATGAGGAGAAATTTCTTCACTCAAAGGGTTGTAAATCTTTGCTAATTCTCTACCCCAGAGGGTTGTGGATGATCCATAGTTGAATACATTTAAGGATGAGATATGCAGATTTTTGGTCTTGCAGGGAATCAAGGGATATGGGGAGCAAGGAGGAAAGTGGAATTGAAGCAGAAGATCAGCCATGATTGTATTGAATGGCAGAGCAGGCTCGATGGGACAGACGGTCTAGTTCTGCTCCTAGTTCTTGCGCACTGCCAATCAGGGCAAGGCTCGGGACTGGGGCCAATCACATTGATTCATGGTGAATCAGGAGGCAGCAAAACTAAACAACAACCAGCACACAAGTAAAATATGCAATCAGGATTAAAGGGTTCAATTATGAGGACAGGTTGTGTCGATTAGTCTTGTAATCCCTCAAGTTGAGAAGGTTAAGGATGATCTAATTGATATGTTTAAGCTGATTAAAGTATTTGATAGGGTAGACAGTGAGATACTACTTCCTCTGGTGGGTAAATCAAGAATGAGGAAACATAATCTTAGAAGTAGAGCTAGGCTGTGGAGAAGGAAAATCAGGAAGCACTTTTTCACACACAGGGTACTGAAAATCTGGAACATTCTCTCCCAAAAGGCTGCGAATGCTGGGGACAATTACAGCTTTCAAGACTAAGATTGATGAGTTAAAGTGAGTAAATAGAGCTAAGGGTAGATCAGCCATAATCTAATTGTATGGAGGAACAGGCTTGAGGGGCTGAATTCCTCCTCCTGCTCCTATGTCCCTGTCATAAGGAAGAAAATGGGTAAGTGCAGTTGGGAGATTTGTTTATAAGGGATAGAAAATACAAGACAGCATTAATAAACTTGCAAAATGGACGTGCAAATGAACTTCAATATCGATAAGTGAGAGCTTGTGCATTTTCTAAGCAGAGTAAGGAGGCCTCATACTGCTTGGATAATTAGAGTCTAGATAGGGTAAGGGAACAAAGGGATCTAAAAGTACAGATACACAAAGCATTCAAAGTAGCAACACAGCTTAATAAGCAAACAAAACACGCTTCCCACAGGCTTTGCACCCTCCTCGCAGGCCCCGTGCCCTGGTCAAATGTGAGCCAGGTGTGTGAGACCAGTAGACAGGTTGTGGAGCCTGTGGGCAAGGTGCACAGCCTGTGTGGAGGGTGTGGGGCCTGCGAGGAGGGCCCTGGACTGGAGGCCTCAGTTCCTCTCAGATATCTGGTGTGTGGTTTTAATGTAGCTGTTAACCAATGTTCTCCAGCAGGATCCAGAGCACAGGCCCTGATCTGACAGTCAGCATCAACACCCACACACTCGCTAGTTAGCAACAGGCCATGGTTACTATGGTTACCAAGTGACTTCAAATGCTGCTGCTGAAACACAGAATTATATTTAAGATCTGATCACTCCACGCTATGAAATATTTATGAATTGCAGTGAAATACATTTTAGGGCCAGTGCCAGAATAAAAGAGCAACTGGGGCATGGCCATTTCTCATCATCACCATATTAATCCCACCTTCTCGTGTATTCACGGGTCAGCCCTCGCTTCAGTGGGCAACAGTCTCGCTTCGGAGTTAGAGGTTGTCTGTTCAGATCCCAACCCAGAAACTCGAAACCTTCATCTAGGCTGACAGTCCGGTACAGTACTGAGGGAGTGCTGGACTGTCGGAGGTGCCGTCTTTCTGAAGAGGTGTTAATTCGAGACCCCCATTGCCCTCTCAGGTAGATGTAACAGGTCCCAATGGCACTATTTCAAAGACGAGCAGGGAAGTTACCTCTGGTAATATAAAAGCAAAATACTGCGGATGCTGGAAATCTGAAATAAAAACAAGAAATGCTGGAAATACTCAGTAGGTCTGGCAGCATCTGTGGAGAGAGAAGCAGAGTTAATGTTTCAGGTCAGTGACCCTTCTTCAGAACTGACAAATATCAGAAATGTAAAAGGTTTTAAGCAAGTAAAGTGGGGGTGGGGCAAGAAATAACAAAAGAGAAGGTGTTGATAGGACAGAGGGTCACAGAGAATAACTGACCAAAAGGTCATGGAGCAAAGGCAAACGGTATGTTAATGGTGTGCTGAAAGACAAAGTGTTAGTGCAGAGAGGGTGTTAATGGACAGAAAAATGAACAGCCCTGGCCAAAAGCACAAACATGAATAAAAACATTGGGCAGGCACATGGTCAGAAAAAGGAGTTGCTGTTCCTCGAGCTTGCATTGATGTTCACTGGAACACTGCAGCAAGCCCAGGACAGAGATGCGGGCATGACCAGCAACTGGAAGCTCGGGATCATGCTTTTGGACTGAGCGGAGGTGTTCCACAAAGCGGTCACCCAATCTGCATTTGGTCTCCCCACTGTAGAGGAGACGACATTGTGAGCAGCGAATACAGTATACTACATTGAAAGAAGTACAAGTAAATCGTTGCTGCACCTGAAAGGCGTGTTTGGGGCCTTGGATAGTGAGGAGAGAGGAGGTAAAAGGGCAGGTATTACACCTTCTGCGATTGCAGAGGAAGGTGCCAATGGAAGGGGATGAGGTGTGGTGATAATGGAGGAGTGGACCAGGGTGTCACAGAAGGAACAATCCCTTCGGAATGCTGACAGGGGAGGGGAAGATGTGTTTGGTAGCGGCATCACGCTGGATGTGGCGGAAATGGCGGAGGATGATCCTTTGGATGTGGAGGCTGGTGGGGTGGAAAGTGAGGACAAGAGAAACCCTGTCATGGTTCTCGGAGGGAGGGGAAGGGGTGAGGGTGGGAAATGGCCTGGACACGGCTGAGGGCCCTGGCAACCACAGTGAGGAAAAAGGAAGACATATCGGAAACACTGCTGTGGAAGGTTGCATCATCAGAGCAGATGCATCGGAGAAAGCCGGAGAAACTGGGAGAGTGGAATGGAGTCCTTACAGGATGCAGGGTGTGAAGAAGTGTTGTCGAGAGAGCTGTGGGAGTCGGTGGGCTTTTAATAAATATTAGTAGACAGAAGTTATCTCTAGTGTCCAGGCCAATATTTATACCTAAATCAACATCAGAAAAACTCTGATTTATCTTATTGCTATTTGTGGGATCTTGCTGTGCACAAATTGGCTGCTGAGTTTCCTACATTATAACAGAGACTACATTTCAAAAGGACTTAACTGGGGGCAAAGCACTTTGGGAAGTCCTGAGGATGGAAAAGGCACCATAGAAATTCAAGATCTTTGTCACCATATCACTCAACCCCATCTAGCAACCCTCACTCAAACATCATCATTCTGAGAATTAAGAAGGTACAGCCAATCAAACATGTTCCCGAGTGACTGTCTCACACCGTGAGCCGGGATGAGGGGCTGCTGCTGTACACAGGCAGTCACCATCAGCAATGCATGGGTTAAACGTCACATGCCTCTTCAAGTAGTTTGTCCATCTGCCGCCTCTATTCACAGTTGCAGTATTGATGTAATCTACAGCCTCCCCGTCAGCTAATTCCGAAAGGAGCTGGAGCTGAGTGACACCATCACTGTATTAGACTGTGTGCACTGATATTCCTACTACGCCAAATGAGATACACTGCACAAAGCGTGGCCACAACACCACAAGGTGACAGTCTACACGGCCCTGAGGTACAGGGGTCAGCATGAACATTCTCTCACACTGCAACCTCACTCTAATTACTCTGTCTTCAGCAGAATCTGCAGCCCAGATCCTGAGACATGAATATTACAACAGTAAAACTCCCGGATGAACAAACCAACTTCAAGCAATCACACTCTTCCCCCAAGAACAGGTTCTCTCTCTCGCTCCACCCCACACATCCAGGAACACAGTAACAGGTACTCTCTCTCTCTCTCCCTCCCAGCAACAGGTACTTTCTCTCTCTCTCTCCCAGTAACAGGTACTCTCTCTCTCTCTCCCATAGACAGGTAATCCCTCCTTCTCTCTCTCCCTCTCAGCAACAGGTACTTTCTCTCTCTCTCTCTCCATCTCCCAGTAACAGGTACTCTCTCTCTCTCTCCCATAGACAGGTAATCCCTCCTTCTCTCTCTCCCTCTCAGCAACAGGTACTTTCTCTCTCTCTCTCCATCTCCCAGCAACAGGTACTTTCTCTCTCTCTCTCCCAGCATCAGGTACTTTCTCTCTCTCTCTCTCCCAGCAACAGGTACTTTCTCTCTCTCTCTCTCTCTCTCCCAGCAACAGGTACTTTCTCTCTCTCTCTCTCTCTCAGCAACAGGTACTTTCTCTCTCTCTCTCCCTCCCAGTAACAGGTACTCTCTCTCTCTCTCCCATAGACAGGTAATCCCTCCTTCTCTCTCTCCCTCTCAGCAACAGGTACTTTCTCTCTCTCTCTCTCTCCATCTCCCAGCAACAGGTACTTTCTCTCTCTCTCTCCCAGCATCAGGTACTTTCTCTCTCTCTCTCTCCCAGCAACAGGTACTTTCTCTCTCTCTCTCTCTCTCTCCCAGCAACAGGTACTTTCTCTCTCTCTCTCTCTCTCCCAGCAACAGGTACTCTCTCTCTCTCTCTCTCTCCCAGCAACAGGTACTCTCTCTCCCACCCAGCAACAGATACTCTCTCTCTCTCCCTCCCTGTCTCTCCCAGCAACAGGTACTCTCCCTCTCTCTCAGCAACAGGTACTCTCTCTCTCCCCCAGCAACAGGTTCTCTCTCTCTCTCTCTCCCCCAGCAACAGGTAATCCCTCCCTCTCTCTCTCCCACTAACAGGTACTCTCCCTCACTCTTCCGCTAACAGGTTCTCCGTCTCCCAGTAGCAGGGACTCTCTCTCTCTCTCCCATTAAAAGGTACTCCCTCCCTCACTCTCTCCCAGTAACAGGCACTCCCTCCCTCTTTCTCTCTCTCAGTCACAGGTACTCCCTCCCTTTCTGTCCCCCAATAAGAGGTACTCTCTCTCTCCCACAGTAACTGGTATTCTCTCCCTCTCTCTCTCTCACAGTAACAGGTACTTTCTCTCTCTCCCCCACAAACAGGTACTCTAGATCTCCCTCCCTCTCACTCTCCCTCCCAGTAACAGGTACTCTCTGTCTCTCTCTGTCTGAGTAATAGGTACTCCCTCCCTCTCTCTCTCTCTGTCTCTGAGTAATAGGTACTCCCTCACTCTCTCTCTCTCCCAGTAACATGTGCTCCCTCTATCTCTCACTCTCCAAGTAACAGGTTCTCCCTCCCTCTCCCACTAACAGGTACTCCCTCCCTTTCTCTGCCACTAACAGGTACTCCCTCCCTTTCTCTGCCACTAACAGGTACTCCCTCCCTCTCTCTGCCACTAACTGGTACTCCCTCCCTCCCTCTGCCACTAACAGGTACTCCCTCCCTTTCTCTGCCACTAACAGGTACTCCCTCCCTCCCTCTGCCACTAACAGGTACTCCCTCCCTCCCTCTGCACTAACAGGTACTCCCTCCCTCCCTCTGCACTAACAGGTACTCCCTCCCTCCCTCTGCACTAACAGGTACTCCCTCCCTCCCTCTGCACTAACAGGTACTCCCTCCCTCCCTCTGCCACTAACTGGTACTCCCTCCCTCCCTCTGCCACTAACTGGTACTCCCTCCCTCCCTCTGCCACTAACAGGTACTCCCTCCCTCTCTCTGCACTAACAGGTTCTCCCTCCCTCCCTCTGCACTAACAGGTACTCCCTCCCTCCCTCTGCCACTAACTGGTACTCCCTCCCTCTCTCTGCCACTAACAGGTACTCCCTCCCTCTCTCTGCACTAACAGGTACTCCCTCCCTTCCTCTGCCACTAACTGGTACTCCCTCCCTCTCTCTGCCACTAACAGGTACTCCCTCCCTCTCTCTGCCACTAACAGGTACTCCCTCCCTCTCTCTGCCACTAACAGGTACTCCCTCCCTCTCTCTGCACTAACAGGTACTCCCTCCCTCCCTCTGCCACTAACTGGTACTCCCTCCCTCTCTCTGCACTAACAGGTACTCCCTCCCTCCCTCTGCCACTAACTGGTACTCCCTCCCTCTCTCTGCACTAACAGGTACTCCCTCCCTCCCTCTGCACTAACAGGTACTCCCTCCCTCTCAATGCACTAACTGGTACTCCCTCCCTCCCTCTGCACTAACAGGTACTCCCTCCCTCTCAATGCACTAACTGGTACTCCCTCCCTCCCTCTGCCACTAACTGGTACTCCCTCCCTCCCTCTGCCACTAACTGGTACTCTAGATCTCCCTCCCTCTCACTCTCCCTCCCAGTAACAGGCACTCTCTGTCTCTTTCTGTCTGAGTAACAGGTTCTCCCTCCCTCTCCCACTAACAGGTACTCCCTCCCTCTCTCTGCCAATAACGGGTACTCCTTCCCTCTCTCTGCCACTAACAGAGACTCCCTCCCTCACTCTGCCACTAACAGGTACTCCCTCCCACTCTCTGCCACTAACAGGTACTCCCTCACTTTCTCTGCCACTAACAGGTACTCCCTCCCTCTCACTGCACGAACAGGTACGCCCTCCCTCCCTCTGCCACTAACTGGTACTCCCTCCCTCTCTCTGCCACTAACAGGTACTCCCTCCCTCTCTCTGCACTAACAGGTACTCCCTCCCACTCTCTGCCACTAACAGGTACTCCCTCACTTTCTCTGCCACTAACAGGTACTCCCTCCCTCTCACTGCACGAACAGGTACGCCCTCCCTCCCTCTGCCACTAACTGGTACTCCCTCCCTCTCTCTGCCACTAACAGGTACTCCCTCCCTCTCTCTGCCACTAACTGGTACTCCCTCCCGCCTCTGCCACTAACTGGTTCTCCCTCCCTCTCTCTGCCACTACCAGGTACTCCCTCCCTCCCTCTGCCACTAACTGGTACTCCCTCCCTCTCTCTGCCACTACCAGGTACTCCCTCCCACCCTCTGCCACTAACAGGTACTCCCTCCCACACTCTGCCACTAACAGGGACTCTCTCTCTCCTCCACTAACAGGTAAACCCTCCCTCCCTCTCTCTGCCACTAACAGGCACTCCCTCCCCTCCCTCTCTCCCCCACAAACAGGCACTCCCTCCCCTCCCTCTCTCCCGCACAAACAGGTACTCCCTCCCTCCCTCTGCCAATAACTGGTACTCCCTCCCTCTCTCTGCACTAACAGGTACTCACTCCCTCTCTCTGCCACTAACAGGTACTCCCTCCCTTTCTCTGCCACGAACAGTTACTCCCTCCCTTTCTCTGCCACGAACAGGTACTCCCTCCCTCTGCCACTAACAGCTACTCCTTCCCTCCCTCTCTCTGCCACACAGGTACTCCCTCCCTCCCTCTCTCTGCCACTAACAGGTACTCCCTCCCTCCCTCTCTCTGCCACTAACAGGTACTCCCTCCCTCCCTCTCTCTGCCACTACCAGGTACTCCCTCCCACCCTCTGCCACTAACAGGTACTCCCTCCCACACTCTGCCACTAACAGGGACTCTCTCTCTCCTCCACTAACAGGTAAACCCTCCCTCCCTCTCTCTGCCACTAACAGGCACTCCCTCCCCTCCCTCTCTCCCCCACAAACAGGCACTCCCTCCCCTCCCTCTCTCCCGCACAAACAGGTACTCCCTCCCTCCCTCTGCCAATAACTGGTACTCCCTCCCTCTCTCTGCACTAACAGGTACTCACTCCCTCTCTCTGCCACTAACAGGTACTCCCTCCCTTTCTCTGCCACGAACAGTTACTCCCTCCCTTTCTCTGCCACGAACAGGTACTCCCTCCCTCTGCCACTAACAGCTACTCCTTCCCTCCCTCTCTCTGCCACACAGGTACTCCCTCCCTCCCTCTCTCTGCCACTAACAGGTACTCCCTCCCTCCCTCTCTCTGCCACTAACAGGTACTCCTTCCCTCCCTCCCTCTGCCACTAACAGGTACTCCTTCCCTCCCTCCCTCTGCCACTAACAGGTACTCCTTCCCTCCCTCTCTCTGCCACTAACAGGTACTCCTTCCCTCCCTCTGCCACTAACAGGTACTCCTTCCCTCCCTCCCTCTGCCACTAACAGGTACTCCTTCCCTCCCTCCCTCTGCCACTAACAGGTACTCCTTCCCTCCCTCTGCCACTAACAGGTACTCCTTCCCTCCCTCCCTCTGCCACTAACAGGTACTCCTTCCCTCCCTCCCTCTGCCACTAACAGGTACTCCCTCCCTTTCTCTCCCACTAACAGGTACTCTCTCCCTCCCTCTCTCTGCCACGAACAGGGACTCCTTCCCTCCCTCTCTCTGCCACGAACAGGGACTCCTTCCCTCGCTCTCTCTGCCACGAACAGGGACTCCTTCCCTCCCTCCCTCTGCCACTAACTAAAACTCTCTCCCTCTCTGTCACCAACAGGTACTCCCTCACTTTCTCTGCCACTAACAGGTACTCCCTCCCTCTCACTGCACGAACAGGTACGCCCTCCCTCTCTCTGCCACTAACAGGTACTCCCTCCCTCTCTCTGCCACTAACTGGTACTCCCTCCCTCTCTCTGCCACTACCAGGTACTCCCTCCCACCCTCTGCCACTAACAGGTACTCCCTCCCACACTCTGCCACTAACAGGGACTCTCTCTCTCCTCCACTAACAGGTAAACCCTCCCTCCCTCTCTCTGCCACGAACAGGGACTCCTTCCCTCCCTCTCTCTGCCACGAACAGGGACTCCTTCCCTCCCTCTCTCTGCCACTAACAGGTACTCCCTCCCTCTCTCTGCCACGAACAGGGACTCCTTCCCTCCCTCCCTCTGCCACTAACTAAAACTCTCTCCCTCTCTGTCACCAACAGGTACTCCCTTCATTTCTCTGCCACGAACAGGTACTCCCTCGCTCCCTCTCTCTGCCACTAACAGGTACTCCTTCCCTCCCTCCCTCTGCCACTAACAGGTACTCCTTCCCTCCCTCTCTCTGCCACTAACAGGTACTCCTTCCCTCCCTCTCTCTGCCACTAACAGGTACTCCCTCCCTCCCTCTCTCTGCCACACAGGTACTCCCTCCCTCCCTCTCTCTGCCACTCACAGGTACTCCCTCCCTCCCTCTGCCACTCACAGGTACTCCCTCCCTCCCTCTGCCACTCACAGGTACTCCCTCCCTCCCTCTGCCACTCACAGGTACTCCCTCCCTCCCTCTGCCACTCACAGGTACTCCCTCCCTCCCTCTGCCACTCACAGGTACTCCCTCCCTCCCTCTGCCACTCACAGGTACTCCCTCCCTCCCTCTGCCACTCACAGGTACTCCCTCCCACCCTCTGCCACTCACAGGTACTCCCTCCCTCCCTCTCTCTGCCACTAACAGGTACTCCCTCCCTCCCTCTCTCTGGCACTAACAGGTACTCCTTCCCTCCCTCTCTCTGCCACTAACAGGAACTCCTTCCCTCCCTCTCTCTGCCACACAGGTACTCCTTCCCTCCCTCTCTCTGCCACTAACAGGTACTCCTTCCCTCCCTCTCTCTCTGCCACTAACAGGTACTCCTTCCCTCACTCTCTCTGCCACTAACATGTACTCCCTCCCTCCCTCTGCCACTCACAGGTACTCCCTCCCACCCTCTGCCACTCACAGGTACTCCCTCCCACCCTCTGCCACTCACAGGTACTCCCTCCCACCCTCTGCCACTCACAGGTACTCCCTCCCACCCTCTGCCACTCACAGGTACTCCCTCCCACCCTCTCTCTGCCACTAACAGGAACTCCTTCCCTCCCTCTCTCTGCCACACAGGTACTCCCTCCCTCTCTCTCTGCCACTAACAGGTACTCCCTCCCTCCCTCTGCCACTCACAGGTACTCCCTCCCTCCCTCTGCCACTAACAGGAACTCCTTCCCTCCCTCTCTCTGCCACACAGGTACTCCCTCCCTCTCTCTCTGCCACTAACAGGTACTCCCTCCCTCCCTCTGCCACTCACAGGTACTCCCTCCCTCCCTCTGCCACTCACAGGTACTCCCTCCCTCCCTCTGCCACGAACATGTACTCCCTCCCTCCCTCTGCCACTCACAGGTACTCCCTCCCACCCTCTGCCACTCACAGGTACTCCCTCCCACCCTCTGCCACTCACAGGTACTCCCTCCCTCCCTCTCTCTGCCACTAACAGGCACTCCCTCCCTCCCTCTCTCTGCCACTAACAGGTACTCCTTCCCTCCCTCTCTGCCACTAACAGGTACTCCCTCACTCTCTCTGCCACTAACAGGTACTCCCTCCCTCCCTCTGCCACTCACAGGTACTCCCTCCCTCCCTCTGCCACTCACAGGTACTCCCTCCCTCCCTCTGCCACGAACATGTACTCCCTCCCTCCCTCTGCCACTCACAGGTACTCCCTCCCACCCTCTGCCACTCACAGGTACTCCCTCCCACCCTCTCTCTGCCACGAACAGGTACTCCCTCCCTCCCTCTCTCTGCCACGAACAGGTACTCCTTCCCTCCCTCTCTCTGCCACTAACAGGTACTCCTTCCCTCTCTCTCTCTGCCACTAACAGGTACTCCCTCCCTCCCTCTCTCTGCCACGAACAGGTACTCCTTCCCTCCCTCTCTCTGCCACTAACAGGTACTCCTTCCCTCTCTCTCTCTGCCACTAACAGGTACTCCTTCCCTCTCTCTCTCTGCCACTAACAGGTACTCCTTCCCTCCCTCTCTCTGCCACTAACAAGTACTCCTTCCCTCCCTCTCTCTGCCACGAACAGGTACTCCCTCCATTCCCTCTGCCACTCACAGGTACTCCCTCCCACCCTCTGCCACTAACAGGTACTCACTCCCTCCCTCTCTCTGCCACTAACAGGTACTCCCTCCCTCCCTCTGCCACTAACATGTACTCCCTCCCTCTGCCACTAACATGTACACCCTCCCTCCCTCTGCCACCAACATGTACTCCCTCCCTCCCTCTGCCACGAACATGTACTCCCTCCCTCCCTCTGCCACTAACAGGTACTCACTCCCTCCCTCTCTCTGCCACACAGGTACTCCCTCCCTCTCTGCCACTAACAGGTACTCCCTCCCTCTCTGCCACTAACAGGTACTCCCTCCCTCCCTCTGCCACTAACATGTACTCCCTCCCTCTGCCACTAACATGTACACCCTCCCTCCCTCTGCCACCAACATGTACTCCCTCCCTCTGCCACCAACATGTACTCCCTCCCTCCCTCTGCCACTCACAGGTACTCCCTCCCTCCCTCTGCCACTCACAGGTACTCCCTCCCTCCCTCTGCCACTAACATGTACTCCCTCCCTCCCTCTGCCACTAACATGTACTCCCTCCCTCTGCCACTAACATGTACACCCTCCCTCCCTCTGCCACCAACATGTACTCCCTCCCTCTGCCACGAACATGTACTCCCTCCCTCCCTCTGCCACTCACAGGTACTCCCTCCCTCCCTCCCTCTGCCACTCACAGGTACTCCCTCCCTCCCTCTGCCACTCACAGGTACTCCCTCCCTCCCTCTGCCACTCACAGGTACTCCCTCCCTCTCTCTGCCACTAACAGGTACTCCCTCCCTCCCTCTCTCTGCCACGAACAGGTACTCCTTCCCTCCCTCTCTCTGCCACGAACAGGTACTCCTTCCCTCCCTCTCTCTGCCACTAACAGGTACTCCTTCCCTCCCTCTCTCTGCCACTAACAGGTACTCCTTCCCTCCCTCCCTCTGCCACTAACAGGGACTTACTCCCTCCCTCTCTCTGCCACTAACAGGTACTCCTTCCCTCCCTCTCTCTGCCACTAACAGGGACTTACTCCCTCCCTCTCTCTGCCACTAACAGGTACTCCTTCCCTCCCTCTCTCTGCCACTAACATATACTCCCTCCCTCTCTCTGCCACCAACAGGTACCACCCTCCCTCCCTCCCTCTGCCACTAACATGTACTCCCTCCCTCCCTCTGCACTCACAGGTACTCCCTCCTCCCTCTGCACTCACAGGTACTCCCTCCCTCCCTCTGCCACTCACAGGTACTCCCTCCCTCCCTCTGCCACTCACAGGTACTCCCTCCCTCCCTCTGCCACTCACAGGTACTCCCTCCCTCCCTCTGTCACTCACAGGTACTCCCTCCCTCCCTCTGTCACTCACAGGTACTCCTCCCTCCCTCTGTCACTCACAGGTACTCCCTCCCTCCCTCTGCCACTCACAGGTTACTCCCTCCCTCCCTCTGCCACTCACAGGTACTCCCTCCAACCCTCTGCCACTCACAGGTACTCCCTCCCTCCCTCTGCCACTCACAGGTACTCCCCTCCCTTTGCCACGAACAGGTACTCCCTCCCTTTGCCACTAACAGGTACCCTCCCTCCCTCTGTCACTCACAGGTACTCCCTCCCTCCCTCTGCCACTCACAGGTACTCCCTCCCTCCCTCTGCCACTCACAGGTACTCCCTCCCTCCCTCTGTCACTCACAGGTACTCCTCCCTCCCTCTGTCACTCACAGGTACTCCCTCCCTCCCTCTGCCACTCACAGGTACTCCCTCCCTCCCTCTGCCACTCACAGGTACTCCCTCCAACCCTCTGCCACTCACAGGTACTCCCTCCCTCCCTCTGCCACTCACAGGTACTCCCTCCCTCCCTCTGCCACTCACAGGTACTCCCTCCCACTCTCTGCCACTAACAGGTACTCCTTCCCTCCCTCCCTCTGCCACGAACAGGTACTCCCTCCCTCTCTCTGCCACTAACAGGTACTCCTTCCCTCCCTCCCTCTGCCACTAACAGGTACTCCCTCCCTTTGCCACGAACAGGTACTCCTTCCCTCCCTCTCTCTGCCACTAACAGGTAATCCTTCCCTCCCTCCCTCTGCCACTAACAGGTACTCCCTCCCTTTCTCTGCCACTAACAGGTACTCCTTCCCTCCCTCCCTCTGCCACTAACAGGTACTCCTTCCCTCCCTCTCTCTGCCACTAACAGGTACTCCTTCCCTCCCTCTCTCTGCCACGAACAGGTACTCCTTCCCTCCCTCCCTCTGCCACTCACAGGTACTCCCTCCCTCTCTCTCTCTGCCACACAGGTACTCCCTCCCTCTCCCTCTGCCACTAACAGGTACTCCTTCCCTCCCTCTCTTTGCCACTAACAGGTACTCCTTCCCTCCCTCCCTCTGCCACTAACAGGTACTCCCTTCATTTCTCTGCAACTAACAGTACTCCCTCCCTCCCTCTCTCTGCCACGAACAGGGACTCCTTCCTCCCTCTCCCTCTCTGCCACGAACAGGGACTCCTTCCCTCCCTCCCTCTGCCACTCACAGGTACTCCCTCCCTCCCTCTGCCACAAACATGTACTCCCTCCCTCCCCTCTGCCACTCACAGGTACTCCCTCCCACCCTCTGCGCTCACAGGTACTCCCTCCCACCCTCTCTCTGCCACGAACAGGTACTCCTTCCCTCCCTCTCTCTGCCACTAACAGGTACTCCTTCCCTCCCTCTCTCTGCCACGAACAGGTACTCCTTCCCTCCCTCTCTCTGCCACTAACAGGTACTCCTTCCCTCCCTCTCTCTGCCACTAACAGGTACTCCTTCCCTCCCTCTCTCTGCCACGAACAGGTACTCCTTCCCTCCCTCTCTCTGCCACGAACAGGTACTCCTTCCCTCCCTCTCTCTGCCACGAACAGGTACTCCTTCCCTCCCTCTCTCTGCCACTAACAGGTACTCCTTCCCTCCTCTCTCTGCACTAACAGGTACTCCTTCCCTCCCTCTCTCTGCCACTAACAGGTACTCCTTCCCTCCCTCTCTCTGCCACGAACAGGTACTCCTTCCCTCCCTCTCTCTGCCACGAACAGGTACTCCTTCCCTCCCTCTCTCTGCCACGAACAGGTACTCCTTCCCTCCCTCTCTCTGCCACGAACAGGTACTCCTTCCCTCCCTCTCTCTGCCACGAACAGGTACTCCTTCCCTCCCTCTCTCTGCCACTAACAGGTACTCCTTCCCTCCCTCTCTCTGCCACGAACAGGTACTCCTTCCCTCCCTCTCTCTGCCACGAACAGGTACTCCTTCCCTCCCTCTCTCTGCCACGAACAGGTACTCCTTCCCTCCCTCTCTCTGCCACGAACAGGTACTCCTTCCCTCCCTCTCTCTGCCACGAACAGGTACTCCTTCCCTCCCTCTCTCTGCCACGAACAGGTACTCCTTCCCTCCCTCTCTCTGCCACGAACAGGTACTCCTTCCCTCCCTCTCTCTGCCACGAACAGGTACTCCTTCCCACCCTCCCTCTGCCACTAACAGGTACTCCTTCCCTCCCTTTCTCTGCCACGAACAGGTACTCTTCCCTCCCTCCCTCTGCCACTAACAGGGACTTACTCCCTCCCTCTCTCTGCCACTAACAGGTACTCCTTCCCTCCCTCTCTCTGCCACTAACAGGGACTTACTCCCTCCCTCTCTCTGCCACTAACAGGTACTCCTTCCCTCCCTCTCTCTGCCACTAACATATACTCCCTCCCTCTCTCTGCCACCAACAGGTACCACCCTCCCTCCCTCCCTCTGCCACTAACATGTACTCCCTCCCTCCCTCTGCCACTCACAGGTACTCCCTCCCTCCCTCTGCCACTCACAGGTACTCCCTCCCTCCCTCTGCCACTCACAGGTACTCCTCCCTCCCTCTGTCACTCACAGGTACTCCCTCCCTCCCTCTGTCACTCACAGGTACTCCCTCCCTCCCTCTGTCACTCACAGGTACTCCCTCCCTCCCTCTGCCACTCACAGGTACTCCCTCCCTCCCTCTGCCACTCACAGGTACTCCCTCCAACCCTCTGCCACTCACAGGTACTCCCTCCCTCCCTCTGCCACTCACAGGTACTCCCTCCCTTTGCCACGAACAGGTACTCCCTCCCTTTGCCACTAACAGGTACCCTCCCTCCCTCTGTCACTCACAGGTACTCCCTCCCTCCCTCTGCCACTCACAGGTACTCCCTCCCTCCCTCTGCCACTCACAGGTACTCCCTCCCTCCCTCTGTCACTCACAGGTACTCCCTCCCTCCCTCTGTCACTCACAGGTACTCCCTCCCTCCCTCTGCCACTCACAGGTACTCCCTCCCTCCCTCTGCCACTCACAGGTACTCCCTCCAACCCTCTGCCACTCACAGGTACTCCCTCCCTCCCTCTGCCACTCACAGGTACTCCCTCCCTCCCTCTGCCACTCACAGGTACTCCCTCCCTCCCTCTGCCACTAACAGGTACTCCTTCCCTCCCTCCCTCTGCCACGAACAGGTACTCCCTCCCTCTCTCTGCCACTAACAGGTACTCCTTCCCTCCCTCCCTCTGCCACTAACAGGTACTCCCTCCCTTTGCCACGAACAGGTACTCCTTCCCTCCCTCTCTCTGCCACTAACAGGTAATCCTTCCCTCCCTCCCTCTGCCACTAACAGGTACTCCCTCCCTTTCTCTGCCACTAACAGGTACTCCTTCCCTCCCTCCCTCTGCCACTAACAGGTACTCCTTCCCTCCCTCTCTCTGCCACTAACAGGTACTCCTTCCCTCCCTCTCTCTGCCACGAACAGGTACTCCTTCCCTCCCTCCCTCTGCCACTCACAGGTACTCCCTCCCTCTCTCTCTCTGCCACACAGGTACTCCCTCCCTCTCCCTCTGCCACTAACAGGTACTCCTTCCCTCCCTCTCTTTGCCACTAACAGGTACTCCTTCCCTCCCTCCCTCTGCCACTAACAGGTACTCCCTTCATTTCTCTGCAACTAACAGGTACTCCCTCCCTCCCTCTCTCTGCCACGAACAGGGACTCCTTCCCTCCTCTCTCTGCCACGAACAGGGACTCCTTCCCTCCCTCCCTCTGCCACTCACAGGTACTCCCTCCTCCCTCTGCCACAAACATGTACTCCCTCCCTCCCTCTGCCACTCACAGGTACTCCCTCCCACCCTCTGCCGCTCACAGGTACTCCCTCCCACCCTCTCTCTGCACGACAGGTACTCCTTCCCTCCCTCTCTCTGCCACTAACAGGTACTCCTTCCCTCCCTCTCTCTGCCACGAACAGGTACTCCTTCCCTCCCTCTCTCTGCCACTAACAGGTACTCCTTCCCTCCCTCTCTCTGCCACTAACAGGTACTCCTTCCCTCCCTCTCTCTGCCACGAACAGGTACTCCTTCCCTCCCTCTCTCTGCCACGAACAGGTACTCCTTCCCTCCCTCTCTCTGCCACGAACAGGTACTCCTTCCCTCCCTCTCTCTGCCACTAACAGGTACTCCTTCCCTCCCTCTCTCTGCCACTAACAGGTACTCCTTCCCTCCCTCTCTCTGCCACTAACAGGTACTCCTTCCCTCCCTCTCTCTGCCACGAACAGGTACTCCTTCCCTCCCTCTCTCTGCCACGAACAGGTACTCCTTCCCTCCCTCTCTCTGCCACGAACAGGTACTCCTTCCCTCCCTCTCTCTGCCACGAACAGGTACTCCCTCCCTCCCTCCCTCTGCCACGAACAGGTACTCCTTCCCTCCCTCTCTCTGCCACTAACAGGTACTCCTTCCCTCCCTCTCTCTGCCACGAACAGGTACTCCTTCCCTCCCTCTCTCTGCCACGAACAGGTACTCCTTCCCTCCCTCTCTCTGCCACTAACAGGTACTCCTTCCCTCCCTCTCTCTGCCACGAACAGGTACTCCTTCCCTCCCTCTCTCTGCCACGAACAGGTACTCCTTCCCTCCCTCTCTCTGCCACGAAACAGGTACTCCTTCCCTCCCTCTCTCTGCCACGAACAGGTACTCTTCCCTCCCTCTCTCTGCCACGAACAGGTACTCCTTCCCTCCCTCTCTCTGCCACGAACAGGTACTCCTTCCCTCCCTCTCTCTGCCACGAACAGGTACTCCTTCCCTCCCTCTCTCTGCCACGAACAGGTACTCCTTCCCACCCTCCCTCTGCCACTAACAGGTACTCCTTCCCTCCCTTTCTCTGCCACTAACAGGTACTCCCTCTCTCCCTCCCTCTGCCACTAACAGGTACTCCCTCCCTCCCTCTCTCTGCCACTAACAGGGACTCCCTCCCTCCCTTTCTCTGCCACTAACAGGTACTCCTTCCCTCCCTCCCTTTCTCTGCCACTAACAGGTACTCCTTCCCTCCCTCTCTCTGCCACTAACAGGTACTCCTTCCCTCCCTCCCTTTCTCTGCCACTAACAGGTACTCCTTCCCTCCCTCCCTTTCTCTGCCACTAACAGGTACTCCTTCCCTCCCTCTCTCTGCCACTAACAGGTACTCCTTCGCTCCCTCTCTCTGCGACTAACAGGTACTCCTTCCCTCCCTCTCTCTGCCACTAACAGGTACTCCCTCCCTCCCTCTCTCTGCCACTAACAGGTACTCCTTCCCCTCCCTCCCTCTGCCACTAACAGGTACTCCCTCCCTCTCTCTGCCACTAACAGGTACTCTCTCCCTCCCTCTCTCTGCCACGAACAGGGACTCCTTCCCTCCCTCTCTCTGCCACGAACAGGGACTCCTTCCCTCCCTCCCTCTGCCACTCACAGGTACTCCCTCCCTCCCTCTGCCACGAACATGTACTCCCTCCCTCCCTCTGCCACTCACAGGTTCTCCTTCCCTCCCTCCCTCTGCCACTAACAGGTACTCCCTTCATTTCTCTGCCACTAACAGGTACTCCCTCCCCTCCCTCCCTCTGCCACTAACAGGTACTCCTTCCCTCCCTCCCTCTGCCACTAACAGGTACTCCTTCCCTCCCTCTCTCTGCCACTAACAGGTACTCCCTCCCTCCCTCCTCTGCCACTAACAGGTACTCCTTCCCTCCCTCCCTCTCTCTGCCACTAACAGGTACTCCTCCCTCCCTCCCTCTGCCACTAACAGGTACTCCCTCCCTCCCTCCCTCTGCCACTAACAGGTACTCCTTCCCTCCCTCCTCTCTCTGCCACTAACAGGTACTCCCTCCCTCCCTCCCTCTGCCACTAACAGGTACTCCCTCCCTCCCTCCCTCTGCCACTAACAGGTACTCCTTCCCTCCCTCCCTCTCTCTGCCACTAACAGGTACTCCTTCCCTCCCTCTCTCTGCCACTAACAGGTACTCCTTCCCTCCCTCTCTCTGCCACTAACAGGTACTCCTTCCCTCCCTCCCTCTGCCACTAACAGGTACTCCCTCCCTCCCTCTCTCTGCCACTAACAGGTACTCCCTCCCTCCCTCCCTCTGCCACTAACAGGTACTCCCTCCCTCCCTCTCTCTGCCACTAACAGGTACTCCTTCCCTCCTCTCTCTGCCACTAAACAGGTACTCCCTCCCTCCCTCTCTCTGCCACTAACAGGTACTCCTTCCCTCCCTCTCTCTGCACTAACAGGTACTCCTTCCCTCCCTCCCTCTGCCACTAACAGGTACTCCTTCCCTCCCATCCTCTGCCACTAACAGGTACTCCCACCCTCCCTCTCTCTGCCACAAACAGGTACTCCCTCCCTCCCTCTGCCACTAACATGTACTCCCTCCCTCCCTCTGCCACTAACATGTACTCCCTCCCTCCCTCTGCCACTCACAGGTACTCCCTCCATTCCCTCTGCCACTCACAGATACTCCCTCCCTCCTTCTCTCTGCCACTCACAGGTACTCCTCCATTCCCTCTGCCACTCACAGGTACTCCCTCCATTCCCTCTGCCACTCACAGGTACTCCCTCCAACCCTCTGCCACTCACAGGTACTCCCTCCCACCCTCTGCCACTCACAGATACTCCCTCCCTCCTGCTCTCTGCCACTAACAGGTACTCCTTCCCTCCCTCTCTCTGCCACTAACAGGTACTCCTTCCCTCCCTCCCTCTGCCACTAACAGGTACTCCTTCCCTCCCTCCCTCTGCCACTAACAGGTACTCCTTCCCTCCCTCCCTCTGCCACTAACAGGTACTCCTTCCCTCCCTCCCTCTGCCACTAACAGGTACTCCCTTCCCTCCCTCCCTCTGCCACTAACAGGTACTCCTTCCCTCCCTCCCTCTGCCACTAACAGGTACTCCTTCCCTCCCTCCCTCTGCCACTAACAGGTACTCCTTCCCTCCCTCCCTCCGCCACTAACAGGTACTCCTCCCTCCCTCACTCTGACACTAACAGGTACTCCCTCCCTCCTTCTGTCACTAACAGGTACTCCCTCCCTCCCTCCCTCTCTCTGCCACGAACAGGGACTCCTTCCCTCCCTCTCTCTGCCACGAACAGGGACTCCTTCCCTCCCTCCCTCTGCCACTCACAGGTACTCCCTCCCTCCCTCTGCCACTCACAGGTACTCCCTCCCTCCCTCTGCCACTCACAGGTACTCCCTCCCTCTGCCACTCACATGTACTCCTCCCTCCCTCTGCCACTCACAGGTACTCCCTCCCTCCCTCTGCCACTCACAGGTACTCCCTCCCTCCCTCTGCCACTCACAGGTACTCCCTCCCTCCCTCTGCCACTCACAGGTACTCCCTCCCTCTCTCTGCCACTCACAGGTACTCCCTCCCTCCCTCTCTCTGCCACTAACAGGTACTCCTTCCCTCTCTCTGCCACTAACATGTACTCCCTCCCTCCCTCTGCCACCAACATGTACTCCCTCCCTCCCTCTGCCACCAACATGTACTCCCTCCCTCCCTCTGCCACCAACATGTACTCCCTCCCTCCCTCTGCCACTCACAGGTACTCCCTCCCTCCCTCTGCCACTCACAGGTACTCCCTCCCCTCCTCTGCCACTCACATGTACTCCCTCCCTCCCTCTGCCACTCACAGGTACTCCTCCCTCCCTCTGCCACTCACAGGTACTCCCTCCCTCCCTCTGCCACTCACAGGTACTCCCTCCCTCTCTCTGCCACTCACAGGTACTCCCTCCCTCCCTCTGCCACTCACAGGTACTCCCTCCCTCCTCTGCCACTCACAGGTACTCCCTCCCTCCCTCTGCCACTCACATGTACTCCCTCCCTCCCTCTGCCACTCACAGGTACTCCCCTCCCTCCTCTGCCACTCACAGGTACTCCCTCCCTCCCTCTGCCACTCACAGGTACTCCCTCCCTCCCTCTGCCACTCACAGGTACTCCCTCCCTCCCTCTCTCTGCCACGAACAGGTACTCCTTCCCTCCCTCTCTCTGCCACTCACAGGTACTCCCTCCCTCTCTCTGCCACTAACAGGTACTCCTTCCCTCCCTCTCTCTGCCACTAACAGGTTCTCCTTCCCTCCCTCTCTCTGCCACTAACAGGCACTCCTTCCCTCCCTCCCTCTGCCACTCACAGAAACTCCTTCCCTCCCTCTCTCTGCACTAACATATACTCCCTCCCTCTCTCTGCCACTAACAGGTACTCCCTCCCTCCCTCTGCCACTCACAGGTACTCCCTCCCTCCCTCTGCCACTCACAGGTACTCCCTCCCTCCCTCTGCCACTCACAGGTACTCCCTCCCTCCCTCTGCCACTCACAGGTACTCCCTCCCTCCCTCTGCCACTCACAGGTACTCCCTCCCTCCCTCTGCCACTCACAGGTACTCCCTCCCTCCCTCTGCCACTCACAGGTACTCCCTCCCTCCCTCTGCCACTCACAGGTACTCCCTCCCTCCCTCTGCCACTCACAGGTACTCCCTCCAACCCTCTGCCACTCACAGGTACTCCCTCCCTCTCTCTGCCACTCACAGGTACTCCCTCCCTCCCTCTCTCTGCCACTAACAGGTACTCCTTCCCTCTCTCTGCCACTAACAGGAACTCCTTCCCTCCCTCTCTGCCACTCACAGGTACTCCCTCCCTCCCTCTCTCTGCCACTAACAGGGACTCCCTCCCTCTCTCTGCCACGAACAGGGACTCCCTCCCTCTCTCTGCCACGAACAGGGACTCCCTCCCTCTCTCTGCCACGAACAGGGACTCCCTCCCTCTCTCTGCCACGAACAGGGACTCCCACCCTCTCTCTGCCACGAACAGGGACTCCCTCCCTCTCTCTGCCACGAACAGGGACTCCCTCCCTCTCTCTGCCACTAACAGGAACTCCCTCCCTCCCTTTCTCTGCCACTAACAGGTACTCCCTCCCTCCCTTCTCTGCCACTAACAGGTACTCCCTCCCTCCCTCTGCCACTCACAGGTACTCCCTCCCTCTCTCTGCCACTAACAGGAACTCCCTCCCTCCCTTTCTCTGCCACTAACAGGTACTCCCTCTCTCCCTCTGCCACTCACAGGTACTCCCTCCCTCCCTCTGCCACTCACAGGTACTCCCTCCCTCCCTCTGCCACTCACAGGTACTCCCTCCCTCCCTCTGCCACTCACAGGTACTCCCTCCCTCCCTCTGCCACTCACAGGTACTCCCTCCCTCCCTCTGCCACTCACAGGTACACCCTCCCTCCCTCGCTCTGCCACTCACAGGTACTCCCTCCCTCCCTCTGCCACTCACAGGTACTCCTTCCCTCCCTCCGCCACTAACAGGTACTCCTTCCCTCCCTCCCTCTGCCACTAACAGGTACTCCTTCCCTCCCTCCCTCTGCCACTAACAGGTACTCCTTCCCTCCCTCCCTCTGTCACTCACAGGTACTCCCTCCCTCCCTCTGCCACTAACAGGTACTCCTTCCCTCCCTCCCTCTGCCACTAACATGTACTCCCTCCCTCTCTCTGCCACTAACAGGTACCCCCTCCCTCTGCCACTAACAGGTACTCCCTCCCTCCCTCTGCCACTAACAGGTACTCCCTCCCTACCTCTGCCACTAACATGTACTCCCTCCCTCCCTCTCTCTGCCACTAACAGGTACCCCCTCTCTCTGCCACTCACAGGTACTCCTTCCTGCCTCTCTCTGCCACACAGGGACTCCCTCCCTCTCTCTCTGCCACTAACAGGTACTCCTTCCCTCACTCTCTGCCACTCACAGGTACTCCCTCCCTCCCTCTGCCACGAACATGTACTCCCTCCCTCCCTCTGGCACTCACAGGTACTCCCTCCCTCCCTCTGCCACGAACATGTACTCCCTCCCTCCTCTGCCACGAACATGTACTCCCTCCCTCCCTCTGCCACGAACATGTACTCCCTCCCTCCCTCTGCCAGGAACATGTACTCCCTCCCTCCCTCTGCCACGAACATGTACTCCCTCCTCCCTCTGCCACTCACATGTACTCCCTCCCTCCCTCTGCCACTCACATGTACTCCCTCCCTCCCTCTGCCACTCACATGTACTCCCTCCCTCCCTCTGCCACGAAAATGTACTCCCTCCCTCCCTCTGCCACTCACAGGTACTCCCTCCCACCCTCTGCCACTCACAGGTACTCCCTCCCACCCTCTGCCACTCACAGGTACTCCCTCCCTCCCTCTCTCTGCCACGAACAGGTAATCCCTCCCTCCCTCTCTCTGCCACTCACAGGTACACCCTCCCTCCCTCTGCCACGAACATGTACTCCCTCCCTCTGCCACTCACAGGTACTCCCTCCACCCTCTGCCACTCACAGGTACTCCCTCCCTCCCTCTCTCTGCACGAACAGGTAATCCCTCCCTCCCTCTCTCTGCCACTCACAGGTACACCCTCCCACCCTCTGCCACGAACATGTACTCCCTCCCTCTGCCACTCACAGGTACTCCCTCCCACCCTCTGCCACAACAGTTACTCCTTCCCTCCCTCCCTCTGCCACTAACAGGTACTCCTTCCCTCCCTCCCTCTGCCACTAACAGGTACTCCTTCCCTCCCTCCCTCTGCCACTAACAGGTACTCCTTCCCTCCCTCCCTCTGCCACTAACAGGTACTCCTTCCCTCCCTCCATCTGACACTAACAGGTACTCCTTCCCTCCCTCCCTCTGCCACTAACAGGTACTCCCTCCCTCCCTCTCTCTGCCACTAACAGGTACCCCCCTCCCTCTGCCACTAACAGGTACTCCCTCCCTCCCTCTGCCACTAACAGGTACTCCCTCCCTCCCTCTCTCTGCCACTAACAGCAACTCCTTCCTCCCTCTCTCTGCCACACAGGTACTCCCTCCCTCCCTCTGCCACTAACAGGTACTCCCTCCCTCCCTCTGCCATGAACATGTACTCCCTCCCTCCCTCTGCCACGAACATGTACTCCCTCCCTCCCTCTGCCACTCACAGGTACTCCCTCCCTCCCTCTGCCACTCACAGGTACTCCCTCCCTCCCTCTGCCACTCACAGGTACTCACTCCCTCCCTCTGCCACTCACAGGTACTCCCTCCCTCCCTCTGCCACTCACAGGTACTCCCTCCCCTCCCTCTGCCACGCACAGGTACTTACTCCCTCCCTCCCTCTGCCACTCACAGGTACTCCCTCCCACCCTCTGCCACTCACAGGTACTCCCTCCCTCCCTCTCTCTGCCACGAACAGGTACTACCTTCCCTCCCTCCTCTGCCACTAACAGGTACTCCCTCCCTTTCTCTGCCACTAACAGGTACTCCCTCCCTCCCTCTCTCTGCCACTAACAGGTACTCCTTCCCTCCCTCTCTCTGCCACTAACAGGTACTCCTTCCCTCCCTCCCTCTGCCACTAACAGGTACTCCCTCCCTCTCTCTGCCACTAACAGGTACTCCTTCCCTCCCTCTCTCTGCCACTAACAGGTACTCCTTCCCTCCCTCTCTCTGCCACTAACAGGTACTCCTTCCCTCCCTCTCTCTGCCACTAACAGGTACTCCTTCCCTCCCTCTCTCTGCCACTAACAGGTACTCCTTCCCTCCCTCTCTCTGCCACTAACAGGTACTCCCTCCCTCCCTCTCTCTGCCACGAACAGGTATCCCTCCCTCCCTCTCTCTGCCACTAACAGGTACTCCCTCCCTCTCTCTGCCACGAACAGGGACTTCCTCCCTCCCTCTCTCTGCCACTAACAGGTACTCCTTCCCTCCCTCTCTCTGCCTCGAACAGGTACTCCCTCCCTCTCTCTGCCACGAACAGGTACTCCCTCCCTCCCTCTCTCTGCCACTAACAGGTACTCCCTCCCTCCCTCTGCCACTAACAGGAACTCCTTCCCTCCCTCTCTCTGCCTCGAACAGGTACTCCCTCCCTCCCTCTGCCACTAACAGGAACTCCTTCCCTCCCTCTCTCTGGCACACAGGTACTCCTTCCCTCCCTCTCTCTGCCTCGAACAGGTACTCCCTCCCTCCCTCTGCCACTAACAGGAACTCCTTCCTCCCTCTCTCTGGCACACAGGTACTCCCTCCCTCCCTCTGCCACTAACAGGTACTCCCTCCCACCCTCTGCCACTCACAGGTACCCCCTCCCTCTGCCACTAACAGGTACTCCCTCCCTCCTTCTGTCACTAACAGGTACTCCCTCCCTCCCTCTGCCACGAACATGTACTCCCTCCCTCCCTCTGCCACGAACATGTACTCCCTCCCTCCCTCTGCCACTAACAGGTACTCCCTCCCTCCCTCCTGCCACGAACATGTACTCCCTCCCTCCCTCTGCCACTAACAGGAACTCCTTCCCTCCCTCTCTCTGCCACTCACAGGTACTCCCTCCCTCCCTCTGCCACTCACAGGTACTCCCTCCCTCCCTCTGCCACGCACAGGTACTTACTCCTCCCTCCCTCTGCCACTCACAGGTACTCCCTCCCACCCTCTGCCACTCACAGGTACTCCCTCCATCCCTCCCTCTGGCACTAACAGGTACTCCCTCCCTCTCTCTGCCACGAACAGGGACTTCCTCCCTCCCTCTCTCTGCCACTAACAGGTACTCCTTCCCTCCCTCTCTCTGCCTCGAACAGGCACTCCCTCCCTCCCTCTCTCTCTGCCATTAACAGGTACTCCTTCCCTCCCTCTCTCTGCCACACAGGTACTCCCTCCCTCCCTCTCTCTGCCACTAACAGGTACTCCTTCCCTCCCTCTCTCTGCCACTAACATATACTCCCTCCCTTTCTCTGCCACTAACAGGTACTCCCTCCCTCCCTCTCTCTGCCACTAACAGGTACTCCTTCCCTCCCTCTCTCTGCCACTAACATATACTCCCTCCCTCCCTCTGCCACTAACAGGTACCACCCTCCCTCCCTCTCTCTGCCACTCACAGGTACTCCCTCCCTCCCTCTGCCACTCACAGGTACTCCCTCCCTCCCTCTGCCACTCACAGGTACTCCCTCCCTCCCTCTGCCACGCACAGGTACTTACTCCCTCCCTCCCTCTGCCCTAACATGTACTCCCTCCCTCCCTCTGCCACTCACAGGTACTCCCTCCCTCCCTCTGCCACTCACAGGTACTCCCTCCCTCCCTCTGCCACTCACAGGTACTCCCTCCCTCCCTCTGCCACTCACAGGTACTCCTCCCTCTGCCACTCACAGGTACTCCCTCCCTCTGCCACTCACAGGTACCTCCCTCCCTCCCTCTGCCACTCACAGGTACTCCCTCCCTCCCTCTGCCACTCACAAGTACTCCCTCCCTCCCTCTGCCACTCACAGGTACTCCCTCCCTCCTCTGCCACTCACAGGTACTCCCTCCCTTCCTCTGCCACTCACAGGTACTCCCTCCCTCCCTCTGCCACTCACAGGTACTCCCTCCAACCCTCTGCCACTCACAGGTACTCCCTCCCTTTGCCACGAACAGGTACTCCTTCCCTCCCTCTCTCTGCCACTAACAGGTACTCCTTTCCTCCCTCTCTCTGCCACTAACCGGTAATCCTTCCCTCCCTTTCTCTGCCACTAACAGGTACTCCCTCCCTTTGCCACGAACAGGTACTCCTTCCCTCCCTCCCTCTGCCACTCACAGGTACTCCCTCCCACCCTCTGCCACTCACAGGTACTCCCTCCCTTTGCCACTAACA
The DNA here is from genome assembly GCF_036365525.1 of Heterodontus francisci. NCBI lineage: Eukaryota > Metazoa > Chordata > Chondrichthyes > Heterodontiformes > Heterodontidae > Heterodontus > Heterodontus francisci. The sequence goes on from NW_027141350.1 coordinate 346,217, forward strand.
GGTACTCCTTTCCTCCCTCTCTCTGCCACTAACCGGTAATCCTTCCCTCCCTCCCTCTGCCACTCACAGGTACTCCCTCCCTTTCTCTGCCACTAACAGGTACTCCCTCCCTTTGCCACGAACAGGTACTCCTTCCCTCCCACCCTCTGCCACTCACAGGTACTCCCTCCCTTTGCCACTAACAGGTACTCCTTTCCTCCCTCTCTCTGCCACTAACCGGTAATCCTTCCCTCCCTCCCTCTGCCACTCACAGGTACTCCCTCCCTTTCTCTGCCACTAACAGGTACTCCCTCCCTTTGCCACTAACAGGTACTCCCTCCCTTTCTCTGCCACTTAACAGGTACTCCCTCCCTTTGCCACTAACAGGTACTCCTTCCCTCCCTCCTTTGCCACTAACAGGTACTCCTTCCCTCCCCCTCTTCTGCCACTAACAGGTACTCCCTCCCTCCCTCTCTGCCAATAACAGGTACTCCTCCCTCCCTCTCTCTGCCACTAACAGGTACTCCCTCCCTCCCTCTCTCTGCCACTAACAGGTACTCCCTCCCTCCCCTCCCTCTGCCACTCACAGGTACTCCCTCCCTCCCTCTGCCACTCACAGGTACTCCCTCCCTCCCTCTGCCACTCACAGGTACTCCCTCCCTCCCTCTGCCACTCACAGGTACTCCCTCCCTCCCTCCCTCTGCCACTAACAGGTACTCCTTCCCTCCCTCCCTCTGCCACTAACAGGTACTCCTTCCCTCCCTCCCTCTGCCACTAACAGGTACTCCTTCCCTCCCTCCTCTGCCACTAACAGGTACTCCTTCCCTCCCTCCCTCTGCCACTACAGGTACTCCTTCCCTCCCTCCCTCTGCCACTAACAGGTACTCCTTCCCTCCCTCCCTCTGCCACTAACAGGTACTCGCTCCCTCCCTCCCTCTGCCACTAACAGGTACTCGCTCCCTCCCTCTGCCACTAACATGTACTGCCTCCCTCCTCTGCCACGAACATGTACTGCCTCCCTCCCTCTGCCACGAACATGTACTGCCTCCCTCCCTCTGCCACGAACATGTACTCCCTCCCTCCCTCTGCCACGAAACATGTACTCCCTCCCTCCCTCTGCCACGAACATGTACTCCCTCCCTCTCTCTGCCACGAACATGTACTCCCTCCCTCCCTCTGCCACGAACATGTACTCCCTCCCTCCCGCTGCCACGAACATGTACTCCCTCCCTCCCTCTGCCACGAACATGTACTCCCTCCCTCCCTCTGCCACGAACATGTACTCCCTCCCTCCCTCTGCCAAGAACATGTACTCCCTCCCTCCCTCTGCCAAGAACATGTACTCCCTCCCTCCCTCTGCGACTCACATGTACTCCCTCCCTCCCTCTGCCACTCACAGGTACTCCCTCCCACCCTCTGCCACTCACAGGTACTCCTCCCACCCTCTGCCACTCACAGGTACTCCCTCCCACCCTCTGCCACTCACAGGTACTCCCTCCCACCCTCTGCCACTCACAGGTACTCCCTCCCTCCCTCTCTCTGCCACGAACAGGTAATCCCTCCCTCCCTCTCTCTGCCACTCACAGGTACTCCCTCCCTCCCTCTGCACGAACATGTACTCCCTCCCTCCCTCTGCCACTCACAGGTACTCCATCCCACCCTCTGCCACTCACAGGTACTCCCTCCCTCCCTCTCTCTGCCACGAACAGGTAATCCCTCCCTCCCTCCCTCTGCCACTAACAGGTACTCCCTCCCTCTGCCACTAACAGGTACTCCCTCCCTCCCTCTGCCACTAACAGGTACTCCCTCCCTCCCTCCTCTGCCACGAACAGGTACTCCCTCCCTCCCTCTCTCTGCCACTAACAGCAACTCCCTCCCTCCCTCTCTCTGCCACACAGGTACTCCCTCCCTCTCTCTGCCACACAGGTACTCCCTCCCTCTCTCTGCCACACAGGTACTCCCTCCCTCTCTCTGCCACACAGGTACTCCCTCCCTCTCTCTGCCACACAGGTACTCCCTCCCTCTCTCTGCCACACAGGTACTCCCTCCCTCTCTCTGCCACACAGGTACTCCCTCCCTCTCTCTGCCACACAGGTACTCCCTCCCTCTCTCTGCCACACAGGTACTCCCTCCCTCTCTCTGCCACACAGGTACTCCCTCCCTCTCTTCTGCCACACAGGTACTCCCTCCCTCTCTCTGCCACACAGGTACTCCCTCCCTCTCTCTGCCACACAGGTACTCCCTCCCTCTCTCTGCCACACAGGTACTCCCTCCCTCTCTCTGCCACACAGGTACTCCCTCCCTCTCTCTCTGCCATTAACAGGTACTCCTTCCCTCACTCTCTCTGCCACTAACAGGTACTCACTCCCTCCACTCTGCCACTAACAGGTACTCCCTCCCACCCTCTGCCACTCACAGGTACTCCCTCCCACCCTCTCTCTGCCACTAAGAGATAGTCCCTCCCTCCCTCTCTCTGCCACTAACAGGTAATCCCTCCCTCCTCCCTCTGCCACGAACAGGTACTCCCTCCCTCCCTCCCTCTGCCACTAA